>NW_021940535.1:20959843-21435655 GCF_001715985.3 Manacus vitellinus | reverse complement strand
ACTGGGGTCTCCCCGCCGCCTGGTGAGCTGCGGCCCCCCTTCCTCCTGAGCTGCCCGTCACGGATCCCTGGGCCGGATCGTTCCCGCTTTCGCCGCCCGATGAGGCGGGTCAGGATGTGAGGCTGCGGCCCTGGTTGGGGGGGGAAAAGTTAAGCAAGAGTTGCATACACCTCGCTCCTACATCCTATTTTGACTTTTTGTCTCCAGAAAGCTATTCAGCAGAGAGGCTGACTGATTAATTGATTTTAATGAAGGTCTCCCTAGGCTCAAATTCACAGACAGCTTTATTTAAAATTAAAGGGAAAAAAAATTGCTCATCAGGAAGGCTCTCTCTTTTTCTCCCCCAATTCTGTTTTATTATAATCTCTTTTCCCCCATATTTATACAATTCTACACTATTATTAATATTTTTGAGCAAAAGTATGGCAAAAAAAAATCCACCTCAGTGTCTGCATGAGGCTCTGAATTGGTCAGATAGAAGTGGTTCCACTGATCCCACTGACGGATAGGAGTCCCAGGCTGTTCTCCTCTGTGGGAAATCAACTGTGTGCACAAGAACAAGCCTAGCTCTTGCCTGTCTTGTTACCTGTATTGCAGGTGGGGATGTTCCTAGCATTGCTGAGGGAGCCAAAGAACAACAAATCCTAAAAATGGAGTAGAATGGTTAGTGAATAGAAAGATGAGTATTTGCCCATTTGCTTAAAGCATGAAAAGTCTTGAAGCTAGTTTCTGGTGTCCCGTATATGAGAGAACCTGTCGTTTATGTTGAGAAAACAAGCTTTATCTTGCAGTTTATTTTAGTCATTTTCTTACATGCTCACTTTAATATTTTTCTGATGTTTTGCCCTCGTCCAATTGTATTTTTCCACTCCTTCTGGTTTACATCAGAGAAAACAAAGCGAGCACAAAACCTACTTTCCAGAAAAATACCATGTGAAGAAGACTTCTCTTACTTCAACACCCAGAGCTGGAGTTGGTAAATGGAGTTTGCATAGCCATGAGATGCTGAAACACAGAACTATAACAACATTGTAGATTTTACACTTCAAAAAAGAATGGTAATATGGACACATAATAGTCCACAATATGTTTTCAAGGTTCACTGCGACCTCCAGTTTAGAGGGTTGGGGAACTGCTGCTGTTAGGCATTTTGTGAAAATATCTAATTCTTTTGAATAATATGGAGGTACATCTGTCATTTGGTTTACCTGTTTCAAACATAGCTGCTTTGCAGGTTACTATTCCTCTAATTTTTCCACGGTGTTTCTGATGTTATCAAAGGAACTTGCTCACTGTGGGTTGACTCAGCAAAGAAGGAGTTGTTCCTACTTAAGACCGTAATTCTGGAAACTCATGCTGCACAAGCTGCTGTCATGAATAGTACCACAAAATCAGGTATGTGCAAGTGCCCATGTTATCAAGACATAAAGCAACAAATAGTAAGTGTGGAAGAGGAGTAAAATGGTAAGATAGGCATCTTCCCTAATAAATTGTAATTTTAAGACTAATTTGTGGAGTCAAATATGTAGGCCTTCTTAAACCTATAGAGGTTTTAGTAAGCATGAATCTTCAACATCGTTAACGAAATAGGGATTGTAGATTTTACTTTCTTGTTTGATTACGAGTAGGAATCGTCATAATTCAAATAGAAAAGTTCTAAGGCAGGAAATCAAGCTTAATCAGAACGAATAATAAAGATAAGATTTGTCAAGATCTTTGTCAAGATGTCTGTTAGGAAACAACTGTGATGGACACTGGGTTGTTATCAATAACTTTTAATAGCTGTTAACAAAGAGCACTGCTCACTTACAAAGAAATGAAAGTAGGTTTGTAGCTGACAAGTAATAAACATTCATTGTTAACCACCTGCTAGTAATAGACAATGTAATGATTGCTTTTTGATGTGTGAACTTGTCCAGTTAGCTGCAGGTCTCTTTTCATTAATTGTTTGCTAAATTCTCAGGATTTTTGAGAGCCTTTGAGCTAGGGAGAGCACTTAACTCTTGCAGCAGTCAAGAAGAGCTGAAAAGCCAGGAGTTATTGGTATTACATAGAGTAAGGATTCAGGTCAGTATCTTTTGATGCAGTTACACCTCCTACTCTGTAGGGCCTGTTTTTGTACGTATTCAACTTTGATGGCTTTAGTTAGGATAGTTTTAGCACTTCTACTTTTTTTCCTATGATTTAGGCACTTGGAACACTCTCACTGTTCTTCCATAGAGTCAGGAGGGTTTTCTTCCCAGCATAGTTAAGAGATTTCTGCCCCTGGTTTTGGTGTCCAGGCTCATGACAGATGGGCAGGTCCAGTAAAGAATGCCCCAAAATTAACTCTTCTCATGCCTGGTTCACTGTTGTTGTCGTGTTACTCTCTGTGTTACAGACAAAATACATTATGTTCTGATAATAAGTGGTGTTTGTAGAAAGATCACACACTCTTCCTCATGTACTTGTTCTTTTCTCTAGCATCTGGGAAATGGAGTAATTTTATCAAACTTCTTATCAGTATTTTAACCAATCCGATATATTTTGAAGTTCTTTATTATGAATGATCACAATGTGACAAGTGTTGTTCCTCGGGGGTCAATGTTTAACCAGCACTGTTTAACATCTTTGTTGGCAACATGGACAGTGGGATTGGGGCTCCTTCAGCAAGTTTGTCAATGACACACTGGGGAAAAGGGACACCATCCAGAGGGACCCTGACAGGCTTGAGAGGTGGCCCTGTGCAAACCCCATGAAGCTCAACAAGGCTAAGTGCAAAGTTCTTCATGTGGGTCAGTGAAATCCCAAGCACAAGCACAGGCCGGGGAGAGATTGGATTGTGAACAGCCCTGCAGAGGAGGACTTGAGCGTGTTGATGGATGAGAAACCTGACATGATTTGGCAACGTGTGCTTGTGACCCAGAAGGCCACCTGTACCTTGCGCTGCATCCTGGGTGGCCAGCAGGTCAAGGGAGGTGATTCTGCCCCTCTACTACGCTCTTCTGAGACCTCACCAGAATACTGCATCCACCTCTGGAGTCCCCAACATAAGAAGGATGTTGACCTGTTGGACCAAGTGCAGAAAAGGTCCACAAAGTTGATCAGAGGACTGGAACTCCTTTCCTATAAAGATGGGCTAAGAGAGTGGAGCTGTTCAGCCTGGACAAGAGAAGGCTCTGGGAACACCCTATAGCACCTTCCAGTGGCTAAAGTGGGACCTATAAAAAGGCTGGAGAAGGAATTTTGGCCTGGGCATGTAGTGATAGGAGAAGGGGTGATGGCTTTAAACTGAAGAGGGTATGTTTAGATTAGACATTGGAAGAAATTCTTTACTGTAAGGGTGGTGAGACACTGGCACAGGTCTCACAGAAAAGCTGTGGATGCCCCATCCCTGGAAGTGTTGAAGGCCAGGTTGGATGGGGCTTTGAGCAACCTGGTCTCAGGGAAGGTGTCCCTGCCTGTGACAGGACGGTTGGAATTAGGTGATCTTTAAGGTCCCTTCCAACCCAAACCATTCTATTATTCTATGAGCATTTTGTTATTCAAGCTTTACTAGGACTGAGAACTAGAGTATCCATGTGACAAACTACCAAAGTGCTCAGAAGTTGCCCTGTCGTTTTGTTCTGTGGGGGAAATAAATGGAAATTAGGCCCAAGTGATTTGTCAAGCCACAGCTAATTGCTGAGTAGATCTATTTCAGAGGTGATAATAGCTACTGTAAAGGATACTTCATATAAATAGAACTGAGAAAAGGCTCAAATGACTGGTGGGCCCTGTTTTATTTGTTTTTGAAGAAGTTATTTTGAAGGCCCCTAATACTCTTAGCTCAACAATCATTTCATCTTAGGCAGACTGTCAGGCACAACTGAGGGCAGGACTGTAGGTGAGAAGGATGTGCTGCTCACGGCTGGTTACCTATGTAGATTTCTAATTCATCTGATTACGTGCTTAAAGATGCATATGTTAGGACTGCATCTTTTCTTCACTAACTTAATGTATTTCTGCCTCATTTTAAGTCCATTTTGATAAAGTAAGAAACGTGTTTAGAGTAATTTTAATTCAGTTCTTCCTTAAACTGATGTTTTATGGTCTAGGATCCCTTATATTCTTGGATAGTCTGGTTCTTAGACCCTTTTCAATGCCTTTTGACTACTGGTCTTCCTAATAACTAATTTTTACTAATAACTCAGTAGTTAGACTGTGGTAATTAACTGCTATAACTGCAGGGCCTTATCTGTGGATAGGTTGCTACCAGCCACTCATACTGTTTTGGATTCCCAAAAGCCAATTTTCCTGTCTGGAAGGCTAGAGGTCTAATTTGAAAAATTTGGTAGTCGCTACCATTGACAGCTTTGAGGGTGATAAGACTTTTATTGAAGACAACACCCCTCTGTCAAATACTGAGGAAAAGCCAATGCTTTCTTCAGTCTTATTTAAAACCCAGTTTAAGTACTTGTTTTCAGCTGCATTTATAATAGTGGAGCATTACTGGGAAGACTGTTATGACTCTTGCACAAGGACAACACAAATCTGTGAAACTTGTAAAAATGATAGTCTTTTAAAATTACGTGTTCTGGTTTTTACACTAATGAAGTCCTACTTGAAAATATCTTCTTAAAGAAAAATAAGTCAAGGGTAATCAGCAATTTATTACAAAGCAATGTTTGGCCTCATGTTCCCCTAAAAATCTTACTGATTCATTCTTCAATAACAATTTTAATAATTTAATTTCTGCTTGCCTCTGCATACTGGCCATATCAGAAATGTCCCACAATTTGGGAGGATTTTATAACAGAGGCATATCACTGCCACAGAGTAATTGTACAAGTAAAACATATTTATGCAATTTGTGTCACGAGAATCCTATTTTTAATTTATACTACTGAATTAGTTTTCTCTTGGCAGTGCATTGTATAGCTTCAGGGTGCAATGGAAAAACAAAATGTTAAGCTGGGAAAATACTGTATTCCCCACTAGTTCCAGATGCCCCAAAACAATAGAGAGAAATTCTGTTTAGCTGAACTTTCTGAAAGACTTCAAATTTTCAGAGGACAAGGCTTCAGACAAACAGGAGTTCAAAGCTACCTCTGTATTTCCAGTTACCTGTAGCCCAGAAAAAAGAAAATTTTCTTGTTTTGTTTTGACTACTTTAGGAAATTTGAAGCTAATGTGATGTAGCATAAACCATTATTACGGTGTTAGTCTGCCTCGGAATTATAAAATGCAAACTATTTCAGTGGTCTCTTGTAAGAACCCACAATTACATAGGTATTGAATAACCTACTCTATTCTTACTATGGATTATAGTGGAAGACTTTGCTAAAACCTTTTATGTCGTTTCACTCAGACAATCGGGGATAATTATCATGTACATTTTAAAATAACTGGCTGGAAAAGTAACATAATTTTTTAAGTTTGTCTCAATGAAAGGCAAACTTGTTCTTTAATGAAGGTTAATGGTATAGAGTGGAATTTTCATTTTAACAGGTTTTACAGCACCTCAAAAATACAGAAATCTGTAATTCTGAGATTTTTGCCTTTTCCACTTTTATTTCCTAAATTGACTTCCCAGCTTGTAACCAGATTTCATGGCATCTGCTGACATAGCAATTTGTGAAGTCAATTAAAAAAGGCAAATTCATTCCAAAGTATATTGAAATTATAGTATCATTTTCACAAAAAAAAAAAAAAAAGAGAAGAGAAAGGTCCTAAATTAGAATGAACACTTCCTAGCGTTCTTTGTTTGGAGTAGAAATGCATGACAAAATACAGATGTCAAACTGTCTTACCCTCTCACCCTGAAGATCATTTGGGATTCTGTAGTTACAGGGTGACTTAAAGCGAATAAAAGGCAACTCTAAGTTACATCAGTGATCAGGATTGCATAGACATGGGACCCAAATCCCACATGGTTTCGTGTCGTCTCATGTCTTCCTTCCTATTCACCTATTCCTCTGCCCTAAATCAAAATTTACTTAGGAAAATCTGGGTCCTTCATTTCTGGATGTCCCAGTCATAGGGAGCTGTGTATCTTAGAGCCTGCAAATTCAGAACAGACTCTCTTCTGTTTAGCCTGAGAATTCCCCATTTAAAAAGTTCTTCGCTGAGCCAAGAATACCGGTGACAGGGAGAATTCTGCATTGAGGCATAGATGCCAGCAAAAATCCACTTGCTATATCATATGTACCCCCAGTTTCAAACAGGCAGTTACTTGGGGAATGTTCCCTGTTCTTACAAGAAGTGCTTTTTTTCTCATTCTTAAGTTAGGTGAGGGAAAAGAAGGCTTTGACATAAAGTTAACTTGCAGCTCTGGGGATGCATTGCAGTCTCAAAGAAAAGAAAATCAGGTAACTTTAACAGGAGGCTTAGCAATCATTAACTGCGGAGCATCATATAATTGGAAAGGAGAATCAGACTTCAGAATAATCCTCATTTGCAAATGAAAGAAACCTCCACCCTAGTAAACTTCTCAAATGATCTTCTTTGGGGAATAAACTGTCAGAAGCTGAGATGCAAGAATATTGCAAATCAGTTGCTATCACCACTGAGGGTGGTATGTCTTATAAACAGATGCTTATTTTGACAGCTTAAATCAGAGAGACAAATAATGTGCCTGTCATCATCACATGGATCATGAGGAGTGAATATGGCCACTACAGTTCTGAAAAAAAAACCAGGAGGACATCAGCTACTGAAAATTTAGGTAGTTCTCTAGTAAGAGCTGAGGACCTATGAGTATTCTCTGCCCTTCGCTGAGCAGATTGCTACATGTAGTTTACATGGAATCACCTGTTCAAATCCACAAATACGTTCCACCATTGGAAGTAGCTATTAAATAGGAATAAAAGAAGCAAAATCTATGGAATATTAAAATGGAATATTAAAATTGTACTGTGCAAAAAATCTGAAACTTGCTGGTGAATAGTATGGTAATTAGAAAAATAAAAAGGAAGTGGGAGAAAATATGTGAACAGTCCTCTGAAAAAAACATGGGAAAGATGGTCAAGGATGAGGGTCTAACACTTTCACAAAGACAGTATTTGCTGTCTGCTGTCCTATGCAAGGGATGTAATTCCATATCATATAAAATATGAATATTCACTGAAGAAAAGTGCCAAGCAGACCCAAAGCCTCCATTGTTTCCTGCAGAAGAATGCATAATTGGGAAGGCTTCAAGGACTCTTCTGATACAATGTATATTACATCATAAATCTTACATTAAAAAAAAAATCAAAAGAAAAAAAAAGGTCAGTCTGTTTTTACAACATTTATCCTTTCCCTCATCTGGATAACAGTGTATAAGTGTTGGAATCTGTGAGATACATAATTGCTTGAAACACACACTCATTTGTGTATACTCTGACTTGCATACACACACTGACTTCAGTGTGATTGTAGGTATTTAGCGCTTTGGAGAATTTTGTCTGTAAACAGCTGCAGAAGCTCCTGCTTTACATAAACAAAAAACTAGTCATCATAGTGCAGCAAGTCACGGGTCTCTTTCTAAATAAACAAACAAAAGCGCCTGTGCATAATGCAGTATTTGGAAACAAACTTGGACGTTACTGACTCTTCAGAACATTTTCTGATTTAGATATTTCATATGAAACAAAAGAAGCTAACATGCTTCTACGTTAGATGCCAGGAACATCTTGTGAGGAAAGATGTGAAATAAAAGAGGATAGATTTGAGGTATTTTGATAAGGTATTATAAAGCACTGGTAGAATGTTGAAGTGTCTTACTTCTTATTTCCAGCTTTTATATCTGCATCCTGCAAATTCACCATATTTCAACCTAAACAAATTACTGACTGTCCAGAACCAATTTTTTCAAACTACACTCTATGAAAGTAAAAAAAAACATGTTCCATGGAGATAGAGGTACTTAATCTTGCAGAAGAAGGAAGAAAATAAACAAAACCATATCCTAAACCCTATCATTTTTGGGTTCTTTTCTACAAACTTTTAATGGAAATGTATCTTTGTAATAGTGTCCATGTACCTACAGATAACAATCCTGATGTTTTCAGTTATTTTCCCACTTCTGTGTTTATACTGTAACTAGACCATGGCCAGCCCTCCCAAAAGTATCAAAGGACATAGTGAAACAAGAATCCTTATCCCTGCTTTTCTCCTGTCCGTGAACAAAACAGAACAGATTATTTCTAACAGCTCACTCACTTCTTTGTGCTCTTGTTTGGAGTTCAGATTACTTATGCTTAATTCATTGTGTCTGTGAATCCATCTTCCACTATATAATTTGAACACCCAAAATTGTACCAGAAAGAAAAGATTTGGGAAGTTTAATAAGCGGAAAACTTGCTTAGCTTTTTTCTGAAAGAAGATCAGAAATGCATGCATATGATGATTTTTTTCTGTTCTACATCTATTTTTAATACTTTATTTTATATAGTTTTGGGGTATACAGATGTGTGACTAAAGAGTAGAATTAGAGGCTTCTTATGTGTTTAACAGATGTGCCTCTTTGTGATGACAGTAAAAATATATTCAAGCACTGGCAGATTCACACTTTGTCTTCAGTTGGTTTGAGTAGCACATTTCGAGCTTAGCCATAGCTTGAGAAGTTGCATTGTCACCTTGTGTTGTCTTGGAAGTACACAGAAATATAATCTCTTAAATTGCAAACCTGAAATGATTCTTTGATATACAAACATAGAAAAAATATGATTTCATTTAGAACTCTTAATAGGTAACAATAGTTTCTTTTCATCTCCTCATTGGATTAGTAGTCAGATGTTCCTGGTTAGTCTTTGTTTTGGTAATTCCTTTGTCCTTTGAGCTTCATCACAATAATTTTTATATGCATAAACGAAAAGTTAGATTTTTAAACTTGGTGTATTAGGCAGATTAGAAGGTCTCCTTCTGCTGAAGTAGACTCTTACAGAGCCACAAAAGTTGTTGGAGCTTTCGTCTGGGTTAGGATTTCAGAGAAAAGACTATATCAGACTATGCATTGTGGAACTCTGGCCATACCCTAACCTCCACACCACAGATGTTCCACTATGATATAGGCCCTGATCATAGAAAGGCGATGAATTCCTTTCCTTTGTCCCTTAACTAACCCCAGCTGAAGTCAGAGGGGTTCCACACCTATGTGCATTTACATGAAGTTCACAGCTAGTTTGCAGTGCCAACATTTTCTGAGTACAGTTCTGCTGTCAGATCTGCAGTGTCGAACTTAACAAGATTGGCAGTGGGGAATTTATGATTCACTTTGTTTTGGTTTTGTTCTGATTTTCTTTTTTTTCTGCTGTCTGGGAAAGCAGGAGCCAAATCCTTTTTCCTCACTCCTCTGGGATGTTGGTTTGTTTGATAAACATATTCAAAGGACTATTAGTACTCAGGCAATACCCTCGATTCTTCAGTGTGTGTCTTGTGCACCTTTGGTGCTAAACAACAGCAATGATGATGGCTTGACTTGACTCTTGAGAGCCTGATTTCCTTGGTGAAGAGCCCTGAGAAGGGTCTGCATGCTATATTCCCCCACCTCCCAGCAACATACTTGGGAGAGAAAAGAATGATCTGTGGAGGACCTCAGGAGGCTAGTGTAGGTGATAGTGTTTCTCTAGCTGCTGTAAATGAGTTGTCTTAATAGGCCAAGTCAAACCCAGAAAATAGCACAGGTCTACAAGAAATGAAGACAGTTTGGTCAAGTGGAAGAAATTGGCTTTTATTTTATTCAACATTGTTAAACTTCCAGGGGGGAGGATTTGACATGGTACTGAGTTTCAAGGACCTTGGTGAATCTACAAACTATTTATCACTGAAAATAACTGCTATTATTGATTTAAGCATGTTTCCAGACCCCCTCTTTGTTTTGAAAAGTAGACTTGTGCTTGTGCAGGCTCTTTTCAGGTGAGGTCTATTTCATAGAAAGTTCCAGGCTAAATCTATTTCTGGAGTCATCAGGCCAGACTTCTCATGCTTAACTTTATGCTCTCACCACAGTATCTGCATAATCATAGTCAGCAGATTTAACTTCGCTGGACAGGTTAAGTAAGTCCAGACCATCATTGCTCATCCAAATTGTTTGAATATCCTTCACTGCAAGGAAGCTGCCTCTTACTCTGTGGGTGATGCTGCTCAGTTCTGTCACAACTGTTCACTTTTTGGGGAGGAGTAAACTTGCAAAGAGGTCACATCCTCATTGCCAGCATTATTCACTGGAATATTAGAAGTTTGGAAAAATTCCCTCTTATGTTTGAGTCTTGTCTCCTTTTTACTTCTGGCAGTGTTTGGGAAGTGTTGGGTCCCACAGTGATGGTAGTTGTCAGTGCTTCTTTAAGGACCATAAACTGTCAGCTTGATTTGAAGAAACACGCAATTTTCTTATTGCTTATCTATTGTTAATTAATACTCAATACTCTTCTTATTACCAGATGTTACCTAATGATTTTTCATTTCAGTTTTGAGTCCGTATGGGAAAAGTTAACATATTGTCTTTTGGCCACAGCACTGCCTGACTCATCCAATTTTGTTTGTTGAGTGGTGGACAGAAGAGAAACACTCTGGCATCTCCTCCTGGAGGTGGATTAAGATCTCTGCTAATGGTATTAAGCCTTTCACTGCCTTTGATCACAAAATGATTTTGTCTCATTTGCTACTAAAAATGGAGGAGGTACCCTCTGGATGATAGCATTCTCACCTGGCTGAGCACTTCCAATGGCTAAAGATTGTCACTTCATTGAGTTCCATACAGTACCTGCTTGTTTTACCTCATTTAATACATGTAAGTGGTCATTTGAGAGTTCATTAGCAGTGTCATTTTTACCCCTTTTCCACATTGGTGATGGCTAAGGACCAGCAGTTGTGACTTAGTCAAGGCAAGAGCAAGCTGGTACAACAACTGGAAGAGATAATGATGGTTTCTGTCTTACTGATTTCAGGAGATCTTGGACACCTGTTAGACACCTAGCTGCTCATTCTTTCCTCTCTTGTCAGCAGGGATAGAAGTTGCCTGTTCAAGGATGGCAAGGCTGTACTTTTCTTTGGGTGATCAATCTCATTCCAAGACATGATCCCACATGACAGAGTACAGTACAAAGGGGAGAAGACAACTAGTACAGAGAAGATTGTGAAGGTGCCGTAAATCAGAAGGACAGTGCAATTCTACAATCTGTTATACAAGCTGGTCATTTTATGTAGACTACTCTGCTGGAAAACTTAATCTCTCACAAATTGGAACCACTGCAGAAAAAAATTAGTTGTTTTCCTTATTAAGCAGCATCTCTTTCCCAGATACACTGTTACTCTTCTTTATGGTCGGCATTGTCTGCCTCCTGGTTTCTGAAGTAATTTTAACTGTTGGTTGTGATCTGTATAACCACCAATGACCAGAGTTCTACTTAGCTGAGATATTTACTCCAGCTCCATGATATACTAGTGCACCTGAGTCCACCTGAAGTGCCTGGCTTGAAAGCCATCATTTTTTTAGTATTTGCAAATCTGTTAAAGCTTTTTTAACACAGGCACAGACAAAGGCCTTGTTTTTCCTTTGAACTCATTGGAAGTAGCACAAGGATTCACTGGCATGCCTAAATTTAAAGGAGGTTGAGAGTGAATGGTCTAAGGAATGTGTTGTGACAAGCCAGTCTTCTGAGGGCCCTGGGCCATTGGATCTTCTTTCCTTGGCATGTAGAATGTATTATAGTCACTTATTATATTTCAGGACTACCTTTTTTCCCTTGCTTGTAGAAACTGAGTGTTGCTTGAGCGAGGATTTGAGGTTTGGAATTCTGGAAATTGTTCATTTAGTCAGATTTCTTGTATTGCTTTTATATACACACATTCATATATATGCAAATACATATATGAGTATACATATATATGTATAAAACATGCACAGATACACATGCACACACATACATGTTTACAATATTTATGATAGGGTTCTGATAGGTCTGCTTATTTGTTAAGTGGAGTGCCTGGATTTTCTGGCAGCATAGTGTTCTATGTAACCTGCCATTTAACCTAACAGGGAGAGGGGATCATAGTTCATCATTCTGGACTGCAGAACAGTGCCTTTTTCTATTTCATACTGCTAACTGGAGAGTCAAGAAATAGTCCTGCTAGAAGGCTTCAATAATACCAGAGACTAGGAGAACTTGAAAAAAAAAAGATGCAGTGTTTCTGTACAGCAAAAATTTGAGGGGTAGGGTAGAACTTATGTTTCTGTACAGCAAAAATTTGAGGGGTAGGGTAGAACTTATAAAATGTCCAATTATTAACAAATGTGTACAAGATATTACAAGTGTATTTTGTTGTGTTATGTTTATCTGTTGCCTAATACAGATGAAACACTTTAGTTACTGTCTCTCTGAGAACCTATTTTTTTCTTTTTTTAATTAAAAAATTCCTTCAGCAAGACCTCAAACCCTTAAACAAGGAGGAAAAATAACTAAATCTCTGTAAATAAGAATTTAGTTCACCTACAACTGAAGCTGTTCCTTTTCAATGCCATCTCAAACAAAAGAAAAACAATCAGGTTGCATGCTCATGAAGCAATTTGTTACAGCTCCACGACTTTAGTAGTGGGAAGAAGTGCTTCCTTGCAGATATTATTCTTCCTTCTCTGAAAATAAAACTGGAGGATAAGGGTGAATTTACCAGACCTGATTTACTCAGAAATGCAACTGAGTTTCTTAAAATCAACTTTCTTGGGTTTGGCACCAGTTTTTTGGTTGATACTGCTTTTTTTTTCAGTAAACTACTTAAAGTTTATATAGTTAAAGATTTAAGATTTTCTAAAAGTTTCCAACCAGGAATTTGTACTGACCTAAATACATTGTGGGTTGTTTTTTTTTTTTTAAACCCATTTAACTCAAGCCAGTGCAACTTCTTTGTACAAACAATCTTTGTATAATCACTGAACAAGAACAGGCATTAATAAGTACCCAGGCAAGGTGGAATATCCTTTAGAAGTCTTTTTCTTCTAAAATGAATGGAGGCTAGATTACTAGTGTAATCAGAGAGAGAAAAAGGCATTAGAGAACTAAAATAATGAACACATGTAAAAGCCAGAATTCTACCTGTAGAAAATATTTATAGTACTATCTAAATCACCTCTGCAAATACCTGCAATATTATTCTGGCACCATTTAAATTGCTGGGAGTGATGCATAGATGATAATCAAAAGAACAAAGAGGTCTCTTCAAATAAAATCTTGAAGCTACATCAGGGGAGGTTTAGGTTGGATATTAGAAAAATGTTCTTCACCCAGAGAGTGATTGGGCACTGGAACAGGCTCCCTGGGGAAGTGATCACTCCGCCAAGCTTGTCTGAGCTCAAGAAGCATGTGGACAATGCTCAGGCATCGGGTGTGATTTTTGGGGCTGTCCTGTGCAAGGCCAGGAGTTGGACTCAATGATCCTTGTGGGTCTCTTCCATCTCATTATATTCTGTGATTCTATGATTCTATGAAAATCTCCTGAATCTTCTAGGCTTTTTCAAAAAGGCAGTATTAAGAGGGTCCTGATACATTGCCAAGCTGAAGGATAATAAATAAGTAAATAAAAAAAAATAAAATAGTGACTTCTCCTCAAAATGCAACACCACTACCACCAACAAAAATCATTTCTGGTTTTATTCTACTATGTAAAGTTTTGCAAAAGTGTAGCCTACTGTATTATATCCACCACAAGTTTTCTGCAGTTGCAAAACTCTACAAGGACACTTCATTAGGTTTAGAAGTTATTTGGTCTTTCTTTGATTAAAGCAGTTGATGTAACACAAACTGAAATAAGCCCAGCCTGGAACAGAATAAGACTGTCCTCACCACCTTTTGCACAAGGTAATTTATATCACTTAAGGAAAGTGTTCCACCTCACAGTTTGGATAATAATTCTTGGAATTATATTAACCACAAAGTTGAAAGCAAGCTCTTTGGACAGACCTTGTCTGTAGAGACAAGGAGCCATCCTATCTTAGAAGGAAGCAAACTTCAGAAAGGGCCTCCTCTCTACAGGGGCATGCTCTGCTTTGTCACTGCCAGCCCACATTACTGAACATTGGTGGTTTTCTTGGTTTCGTTTGTTATGTGTGGTGACTGTATGAACATTCACTCTGTGTGTTCTGGAGTAATGGTGTGGTTAATGCTAATTTCTCATACACTTTATGGTTTTTTAAATAATTTGAGTGTTTTCAAAGTTTGGCACCTAGTTTCTGCCTTTGACAGGGAAAAGCCACTACAGTGTGTATTTTTCCCCCAGAATTGAATGTACCAGCAGTTTAAGAGCCACAAATATATACTTCTCTTTTTTTTTCCCCCTTATATACAACCAATTATTTAAATGAATATTAAATGTAATTAAATGCAATTTTGCAGTGAAAATAATTGAAGTAATGAGAGTCTAAAAATGAAAGTCTAATCAAGACAATACTACTTTAGAATGCAAAGTATTTTTGTCTTTCCTCTCTCTCTCTTTGCTTATATACGTATGCATACGTAGTACGTGTATGGTATAGAATATGTAATAGCTTTAACTTTTTACTTGTGAGTTTTGGTCTCTCTGGTATAAGGATGCTGACATGCTGTAGTGGGTCCAGTGGAGGGCAACAAAGATGATCAGTGACTGCTGCACATGATGTATAGGGAGAGACTTACTTTAATCTGAAGAAGAAAAAGTTATGAGAGTATCTTACTCTCCCAACCCACTTAATGTGAAGGTGCAGAGAAGACAGAGCCAGACCCTTCTCAGTGGTATGCAGTGACGGGAAAAGTGAAACAGACACAAATCAGATCACAGGAAATGTCGATTAGATATTAGAAAAATCTTTTTCACCACAAGGGTGTTCGAAATTTGGAATAGGTGCCCAGAGAGGGTGAACAATCTCCTTTTGTCTGAGAGAGCTCGAACTTGGCTGGACAAGGCTCCAAGAAACCTGCTCTTGGGTGGGTAGTGGGCTACACAGAGACCCCTTCCAATGTCAATTATTCTGTGATTTCGTGGTTCTAATGACAGGACATATTGCATGACATATGCGTGACATATTGCTGTAAGCAAATTCTCAGCCTGAATAATTAGACAGTTCTAACCACCTGTCTTGCAGAAAAGTTTTTTAAAATCCCCAAAACTGAAAAAAAGATTGTGATTCTTCACTATACATTAAAGTTGACACAGCAAAAATTGTGAGCAATATTTGACAACATACAGCATGGGGTTATTATTTTGAGAAGTCATTTATTATTTTTAAAACTCCTGTTATGAGTCATATCTATTAAAGTAACTTTTATCAGTCTGTTACTGAGACAAGTGATGGCATCATTTAAGTTATCTGGGCAGGTGTACTTTCATGAAGGACCATGTTCCTTCAGAAAAATCTTTTTTTTCTTTCCAATGGAAAGACTGACCTATGGAATTTTGAGATGTCTGTCAAAATAGTATGTTTAGTATACTTCACATTCCTTAAGTGTTGTTCATGCTGGTAGTCCCTGGAAACCATGGAAGTTTGGGTTGCACTATGGCCTAAGAATATCAGTCTGGACATTTTGTAACCATAGATTCTTGCTTTTTATATTTTCATTGCAAGTACCAGTTTAAACTAGAATCCTGTTAGGTTTTCTATAGAAGATAAGACTATTTCTTGTGGCATATGTATATTTGAATGGTCTTCTGTAGTATGGAAACTGAACTACGAATGTATTGAGTAAGACCTTATTGATCTTCAATATTTGCCAAATGGGTGGGTTTCATAGACCGGTACCTTTTACCTCCCTCATGTCTTCATCTAAGAATGGCAATATAATTGAAGCAAAACCTGTAAATTACTATATGTAAGTTATATAATTTTTTCAGAGTGTTCAAGGCCCACGGGAGCTTTCAGCCTCTATTCTATAATACATTCTAAATTCTTAGGGTATTAAGTTTTTTACTTCACTTTGTTTTTTGCTGAGGCTTAAATGTGGTTCCATGTCTGTGCCTGAGGTTTTGCAAATAACTGGTAATCCAGAAATTTTTCTGTGAACTGTTTTGTTGTTTTGTGGATTTACAGGTAAACTGTATACAGCAAATTTAACCTTCACTTTAAAAGATTGCATCTTTACTCTTGAAGAATATATTCCATTTTTACTGCAAGATAGGTAAAAAGAATAGATCAGAACAATGGACTGGTGATATCTGTGCATGTGAGGCAACTTCAATATATTCAGTGTTGGAGGAGCAACAGCAGATGATACAGGAACAGCCCTTATTCGGTGGGTTTTTCAAGGACAGCAGAGGGTACTGCAAACTCAGGTTTGTCTGAGTGAAAAAAAGTATGTGACTCAGAGTAAAAAAAAACCCTCCTCTGTTACAGAGGACTGCTTTTCTGTGAGTTTAAGTACATCTTGACAAGTGTAGGTGAAGCTATCAAATCCCTGGAAAATATTTGCCTCTATTTATTTACAGGACAGCGGTTGCACTAAACTCCCTATATTGGCTGCCTTGACAGCATGCCTGAACCTTCTATGGGAATAGTTTAATCTCTGCAGAACTTTGACCTCTCTGCTGAATATGTCAGAGAGTTCAAAACTTTGTGTGTTACATCTCTTTTTTGGCTCCTTCAACTTTCATATCTCCTAGATGGAACAGAAAGCACCAAGTGAACAAAGTAGGCTTGTTGTTCTGACTTGACTCAGATTAGTAAATTATACCTCACTTGCTGTACTTAACACATAACACTCACATGTATATGCTAACTTTATTCTTTATGCATTGCCTTCTTGAAATATGGGTTTATTAACTTGACCTTTTTATTTATGTTTACAAATCTACCTCCTGGATACATAACCCAGAACTTGTAAAATGCATTTGTTTTCTGTAAATGATTTGTACAATCAGATGTCCCATCTTATTCTGAAAGGGATAGATTGCAAGTAAGTGTCATGAAATTACTTATAAAATAATAAAATTATATGTTCAACTAGATACTATATTCACTATTCACTATATATACTGCTTTTTTTCAGTATATGCCTCACTGTAACTTCAAAACAGAATGTTACTTAAAAATAGAAATCTAAACAGAAAGTCTCCTTGGAAAACTTGCTAACCTAAATACATTCAAACAATATAATTACAGAATTAAATTTAATTTGTTTCTGTCTCTAGGTCTGCTGGAATCTCCTTTATAATCATAGGAAAGCATAGCATCATCTTATTTTTCCCTTTATTCATACCTCAAGAATATAAGCTGTCTGACAAGAGAGATCATGCACTTCAATTCTAATTTTCACTGTAATTCAAAACTCAATGTAAGTAATAATTCACAAACTTTTAAAAAAACATGCTGTGTTTTGTAGTTTGTCTTTTTTTAAATTCCTGAAGATATTCTTTTGTAAATTATGTGATAGAAAAAGATAATTTTTAACATTCAGTTGGGTTGTTATAAATTGTTAGAAGTTATACTTTCAGCCTGAGATAAATTAGTCTTCTGATAATCACACAGTAATTTGCCATAGCTTTGTATATTAAATATAAGATTGGATTCCTACAGGCAAAATGCTTGACTTAACTCACAAGGGAATGAGAATTAAAATTCATGGATGATGAGGCAGAAGGTGGTGTGATCCATGACCATTACCTGAGGGCTTCTGTGTGTACATAGTGGAGCTCAAGAGATGTAGGTGGATAAGTGGTTGTACTGTAAATTGCCTAACAATGATTTTCTCAGCAGAGTCTTGCATGGAGGCTTCCTCCATACTAAGAAAACTCTCTGAGGTGGAAGGATTTTCTGTGATCAGTGGGTTAAGGGATGTAATCAACACTCTAGAGCAAGATTTCTTCACCTCATGAATGAGTGACATAAGAAGTCTTGAAGTCAGAGATAATGCAGACTCACAGTGATTCGTTCTTATCTCACCTCTCCTTGGGAAAAAAGAAATCTCTAGATGTATCAGATATGAAAAAAGAAAGTAAATTATAGGAATTATAGAAATGATAGGAAATCAGCAATACTTCTTTTTTTTTTCTTTGAAGATACTCTACAAATAGCTACCAGACTGCACAAAGTTAGACTAATTCTGTCGATACCTGGAAGTATGTTTTATATATATTATTATGTAAGTATATAAATTCTATTACCATCCCTAAAAGTGTTCAAGAAACAACTTGATGTGGCACTTAGTGCTGTGGTTTAGTTGTTATGGTGGTGTTCTGTCAAAGGTTGGACTCAATGATCTTGGAACTTTTCCAACCTTAATGATTCTATACACAAGAATTCGGAGGAAATAGCTGCCCTGATTGCTTCAGAAGTGAGACAACATCATGGGGTTAAGCCCAGCCATCTACAGACTTTGTAGGCAAACCCCCTGACAACATTACAAAGAAACTTAAGAGTGTTAAGCTTTCAAAATGAAGCTTGCCTCATTCAGTGAATGTCAAAATTAAGGCTACAAGCATAAGTCAATCCGTTGAAGTACCACCCTTTTTAACCTGTGGTCTGTAAAACTACTGATGGACTACAATGCTTATTCCTATACATGCTGCAAAGCAACCAAAATAATCAAAACCAAACTTTGTGTTTAGTTATTTACTTAGATAAAGCAATCGTGGAAGCAAAAGTTGGTCCCAGGATTTTTTCGAGAAGCTTAGGTGGATCTTTGACTAAAACATAGAAAAGCACCTTTATGATAATATTTCATGTAATATCTTTGTGGCACAAATAGGGAAAGAAATAGATCTCCTGAAACCAATCCAATGCCTTAGAAAGAGTAGTTTACTGTTTATCCGATGCAATAAATGCATTACAGAAAAAATATTATGCAATATCCTGTTCTCTGCTATACATTGAGAGTCAAAGTTAATTCTGACATTTTTAGTATTTATTACATCGGCAACTAAACTTAATTAACATTGTTTTGACTGCAGGAAAATTATGAACAACTTAGAGCAGAAATTTGAAACAGAGTATTAGAGTTGTGTATAAACTTGTTTGTCACAGCTCTGTAGGAAAGAAAAGAAAACAAAAGGTACCTGATGTAGCTGTTTAGTTAGTAAACTACATTTATGACCCAACTGATAACTTGGAATGAACATAAATCTTAGAACTAGATCATATACGATTGTGGTGGTTTAACCTTGGCTAGATGCCAGGTGCTCACTAAAGCCACTCAATCACTTCCCTCCTCAACTGGACAGGGGAGAGAAAATAAAATGAAAGGTTCATGGGTTGAGATAAGGTCAGGGAGAAATCACCACCGATTAACATCACGGGCAAAACAAACTTGACTTGGGGAAATTAATTGAATTTATTACCAATCAGAATCAGAGTAGGATAATACAAGGAAAACAGATCTTAAAAACACCTTTCCTTCACCTCTTCCTGCTTCCCAGGCTTAACTTAACTTCTTATTTTCTACCTCTTCCCCAGCAGCACAGGGAGACAGGGAATGGTGGTTACAGTCAGCTCATCACATGTTTTTTCTGCTGCTGCTTCCTCATCCTAAGAGCGACGAGTCCTTCCCCCTGCTCCAGTGTGGGGTCCCTCCCATGGAAGACTGTTCTTCATGAACTTCTCCAACACGAGTCCTTCCCACAGGCTACCTGCCTCTGTGTGGGCCCCTTCCACGGCGTGCTGTCCTTCAGGAACAGACTGCTCCAGCACGGGGTCCTCCCAGGGGATGCAGTCCTTCAGGAACAGACTGCTGCAGTGTTGGCCCTGGTGAGGTTACAAGTTCAGCCCAAAAAATCTGCTGCAATGTGGGGTCCTCTCTCCACAGGGCCACGGGTCCTGTCAAGAGCTTGCTCCAGCACAGAATTCCCATGGGGCCTTCTTTTGGGCATCCATTTACTCCAACATGGGTGTCCTACATGGGCTGCAGGTGGATCTTTGCTCCACCATGGACTTCTGTGGGTGGCAGAGGGACAGCCTGACTCACCATGGTCTTCACTACGGGCTGAGGGGAATTTCCGCTGTGCACTGAGCACATCTTTCCCCTCCTTCTTCATTGACCTTGGTGTCTGTGGAGTGTTTCTCTCACATATTCTCATTCCTCTCTTCTTTGGCTGCAACTACTTCTGCATAACATCTTTTTCCCCCTTCTTAAATATGTGTCAGCAAGGTATAAGGAAAAACATCCCCAGGAACTTTTGGTTTTGTTCTGCTAGCATTTAGACAAGCTCAACTATTTCAGATTTCTTAGCACCTCCATTACCATAGAATATATATAATTATTTATCCTACCTTTTTTCATCAGTTCCATCAGATATACCACTGTGATAGTTCCTTAAACTTCAGATCCTCTAGCACGGATCGTATTAATGTGGAAATCAGCAGTCTTTGCTTTTCTGTGTTGCCCCACGCACATATCTCATATCTTATCTGAGGAAACTATCTCTGACATTATCCATTTAGTACTCTTGTCAGATATCCACTAGCAGCTAGGCTAACAAGCAGCTCTTTTTACAGAGATCGTAAGATAGTTGTGGGCTAGTGAGCAGTGTGATCATACTTACCTGGGCCAGATTGGAACAAGAAGCTGAGACCTGAAGTGTCTTCAGTCCCATCACTCATAACGTACAGACTTCATTCCATCAGTTGCTGTGCTTTTCCATGTGACACTAGGAATACATTGCATAAGCGTCTTTTTATAAAGGACTAAGCTACATTACATTCTGAAATTTTATGTGTCAAACTCAACTCTTGTTTAAGTCAGTATATACCTAATGAACTGAAAGCTCCTGATTTAAAACCTTACAAACCAGGCAAGAATCCAGCCTTCTTCTACAGTGTTTGCAATCTCACTGCTAGATCTGTACCTGTAACAGGCGCCGCACATTTCTGAGAGGATACTTCCCAGTTTTATACTTGTTACAACCCTTCCAAATAATTCATCTGCAGATCTTGATATTAACACAGTTGCTTCTAGAAACAGTGCCATGATGAGGATATTTGTGTATTTCAGAGCACACGGTATTCACATTACCTCTGTAGTATTGAGAACTGATGTCAAAGAAATGTGGGCTTTAATTGACTAAACAAGTTTTTTTCTTAAATTGTTTTGTCTTTTGGAATCAGATCATTCTTAAGTCAGCAGAAAATTCTTGTGAGTTAAAGCAGAACTTGAACTGAAGCTTTAGAATAGGCATGCATTTCTTTTTTATTGTATGCCTTTTAGATTAAAAAGGGAATAAGTATAAAAATAAAAAACACAGTAGAGTGAATATTAAAAATAGGAACCTTTGATGTCAGGTGTTCTACAGATTACTCAAATGCATTTACAATAACCTACATAGCAGATAGGAAATGGGGTTGGGACGGTTTTGTAATGTGCAGAGAACATAGCCATGTTTAATGACAGATGAACAGTCTGCATTTGCTAGAACTGGCAGCTGATGGTTTTAGGCTTTTCTATTCAAGGAAGCTGGAAATAGCTAAGCAGGCATCTAACCTGCATCTCAGGTTATAACCTGAGCCTATACTTCATTCTCCATATCATAGTACCACCCAATTTGGCAACCTTGTTTGTATCTTTTTTAAGAAAGCTTCAGAATTGCCAGATTGCCTTAGCAGGAAAACTGCAGGTACAGACCATTTCCACAAGCAATGCACCGGTGGGAACTGGTGAGATCCCAGCTGCTGCACCCTAAAACTGAGTGTCCCCTAGAAAATTCAAAATCTGAAAAGGACGGATTCAGAGATCAAGCGCATTAAAGAAAGAGAAAAGATGCTACCAATCTCCTGTGCAGCAGTTGACTAGCTCTCCAAGAGTAAAGTAAATGCAGGTGAATACCTCCCCACAGAAGTAAGGGAACACTTTAACATGGACTTCAAGAAGAACACAGTGCTGTCTGTAAGTGAACAAAGTCTCTGTAAGCACGTGGTCCCAGCCATGTATAACTTATTCCTGCATGTAATCCCTTTCCTAACTAGTCTCCTTCCAAATGGTTAAGTTCTTGTGATTTTCTCTGTGAATGAAGACTTGACCTCTGATTTTGTTGCTAGTGAGTATTTAAAAGTCTCTGTCATAATACCAAAAATTTGTCACTTTGCTTGCCAGTCCCTTCAGAGAGGCTAAAGCATGTGGGAGCAAAGGTGTATATGTCAGTCGTTCCCATGGATAACTGGAGAAACTCCAAATCTTCATATCCATTGATATAACACTCCTCAGCTACTAAAAATGACCCAGTCTTTAAGTGGAAAAAGTAGATTCCCTTCATGCTCCTAACTTGTCATCTTCTGTATAAAAACTTACTTCCCCAGATGAGGTTTCTCTTAAGAGATAGGACATCTTTCCTTTTTTTCCTTCTATATTTAATCATCTCATCATCCATTATGTAGTCCATCTGCCCTCTTGTGGTTTCCTTTTTGATCTTTCCACTTTTACTTTGCATTTTTCAGAGACTTCTCGATGATTTTATATTTCCTGTTCTCTAAATGTGGGATGAGCTCACGAGTCAAGTTTCACCTCTCATTGTATTTTTCTAGTCTGAGTAATGCTGAAATCCATTTTTAGTCTTAGATAAGGCTGGGAATTAGTTGCAGCCCTGGGAAGACATCCAGTGTCATGAACAATATGGTCAGTTCTTTTAGGACTTTTCTCAGTTGCTCTGACACTCTGAGGGGAAAGTTCTTTCACATAATTCTCTGTTTTAAGTGTATTTTTAAGGTGTTTCTCAGCTGACTCATCTCTTTTGGGGGGTGGCAAATGAATTTTGAGAGTGCAGTTCTGACAGCGGTGAAAATGTGAAATTAGAGAAAGATGCACAACAGATGCACAGCTGTGCTAACACTTTTTCTTGGAAATAGATCCTTTAACTAAGAAGTAACCTGCACTACCCTTGGCTTGATGAGCACTCTGCCCTATGGATTAACGTTAATGATGTCTATAGGACTATTTGTTAAAAAATGGTTTTTCAGAGTGGCTTTGCATTCACCTTGGCAAATCAAGCTCTATAGGGCAATAGGAGGAGGACTTTTTGTGGTGTGGTTGTATCACGTGATGCAAGGATGCTCATTGGTGATGAGAGGGAAGAAAACTCCTTTATTCTTCAAATGGAGTAATTACTAAATCTCAAATCCTGCCATCATTACAAAAGAATGTATTTAAGGAGAAAAGTGTATCTTCCCAGTGTATCACCACCTGGTGCTGAACAGCCCAGGTAGAAGAAAAAGAAATCAAGGATTTGATTATTGGTTGTTTGCAGTTTTAAAATGCTTTTCAGATCTGTCCCCCCATATAGGCAGCCGAGATGTGTGTGGGAGGTGGCTGGCAGGAGAGAGCCAGGGGCTATTCTGCAGCTCTTCAGAAGTGACAAGGTCTCTCACTGGTTCTCTTACAAATACTGCATAGTACAAGCTTTTTGATGGAACTTCTACAACTGGCTGATGTGTGTGCTAGAATTTACTGAATGACGTACTAAGACTTACCTAATTTGACATTTATTTTCCTCTTATTTTGGTTTCCAGGAATTTTTTACCGTTATCTACTTCTGAACCCCCTGTTTGACAAAAAAACCGTGCACAATGCTATGAACCCCTCCCATTCTTTATGGCTCCTTTGAGACTCACAAAATGACCTTGTACCTTGCTTAATGAGACCTGAGAAGTGTATGTGTGTGGGAAGTTCAGTACTGAAAACGCTAAGTGTTTGTCAAAAATTCCCAGGACAGAGTGTGGAAAGTGAGAGAAATAGGAATGGACCATTGCTATATTTTTATATTCCTTAGCTTGGAAAGAACAACTTAATATTATTGCTAAAAGTACCCTGTAGGCATTTCTAAGCCTATATGAGCTTTGAAAATTAAGGAAGCTGGAAGCTGCTTCCAGGAAGCCTAAGGGTATATCTTTATAGAAAGTTGCAGGCAGATGAAGGGTGCTCGTCCCACACTAAGTTTACTGGCTGCAAGCCAGCTGTGAACAAGGGCGAGGTACAGCTATTTGAGCACAGTCCTCAGTTTCAGCTAAAGTGTCATCTGCCTCTGGGAGAACAGCCTCTTGCTCTTGTGTGGAGAAAGAATTTTTTCCTTTCAGAAGTTCCTCTTTTTGAGTTGCTTAAACTTAGTTTAACTTTAGTAAATCATAGGTGTCTGGTATCTGTGATTGCTTATTGTTCAGGATGAGGACTTGTACACTGAGACTCAGAAGGAGAGGACAGTTATTACACTTGTTTTTCCACAAAGTGAAAATAAACTTATGGCATCAGGGTGATGCACCCTTCTAAATGGAGCTCCTCTAGTGTGAGCTATAAAGTGCAGCCAGTTGTATCTACAGACAGATGCTTGAATTGTGCAGGTGCAGGGAAAGAAATGTGCTGTCTGTGGAACAAACTGTCAGTGGAATAAGCAAACCAAACCAAAGTAAAACCCTATCCTGCAGACTCTCAGAAGTTAATTGTAAAGCTTGGTTGTTTCTATCAGAAGTTAGGGGCTGGAGGGGACTGAAATAAAGTAAGTCGTTTTTTTCAATTTGTTCTGAAAGCCTGTGTAACTTCACTTTTTGAAGAAGTAGAAGATTTTTCTGTTCATTTTAGGACAAAACTCCAATTTCATGTCCCAGATCTTGCCTCCAAAATATGACTTCTGTTGATACTCTAATCTTTTTCTGATCTATACTTGACTTGAATATTAGAAGCCTGCAGAGGTTTCAGTATTCATGAGAATAAATTTGGTCAGCAAGAGTTACTTAATGCTACCCAAAAGTTACTGTAATAATTAGAAATCTGGGCTAAACTCTGTGACAAAGTAACTGGCACAGTTCAGTAACTTCAGTAACTTCTGTGAAAACTCACCAGGGGTTACTGCCATGAAAACCTATCTTGACTTTTTTGTTTTAAAAAACAACAGTCTTCATGTGGCTTCTGTGAAATGTAACACTTTTTTTCCTAAATAAAAGTGAATTGTAGTAAAATTTAATTTGTCCTATGATTTAACACTTAAATTTAGTGACTAAAATGTTAGTTTTCCTAAGTCATTGCAAAAGAGTAACCTGTGATTCCAGGTGTTGGCTGCCTTTTTTCAAGAAATGCCTGAGGAAAAAAAAAGAAGTAGGATAAGGCAGGGTAATTTATTGTTCTGTATTGTTCTTGGGACTCTGTATGAAAAATTAAAGGCTTTTGAACTGCTTATACTCCAGTTTTGTTTTTCAACTGAAATATTTCTGAGTTGAAGTAGAAGTAATATTTACTCAGAAAATGCAAGCAGCAAATGGTTATGTTGTGTTGCTTATTATATTCATATGATGCCACAAATATTATGGCATCATAATATCATAGTTCAAGACAGATTGAGTTATACTTCTGCTGCTTCTCTGAGTGCTGATAAAAAGAGTTGATGATGGTGATGTTCAGAAATAGCTATGTTCAGTTAATGAACACCAGTATCATTACTCTAGTGCCTGTTAATGAACTCTGTAAAAACTGATAGACAGAGCACAGTCATAATATTATTACGGAATTAATATGATCTGTTAATAGCAAAAGTCTTGCTCTCATAAGGCATATGTATAGTATCAAGAAGTCCACTTCCTGAAGTCAGGCTGCACCATTATACCTGGAATTCAGTTGATCTTGAACTAAGAAAACCACAAACAGCCTAATAGCAGCTGTATCAATTAATTGGCACCACAACAAATGACAGAGTGTGATACTGTCAGAACCCATCTCATTTTTATTATGCATATCAAAGTGAAGTTAGAGTGATTTTAGAATTGCAATATTAAAACCAGGTAACTATAGGCCAGTTTTCATGGGCTTGCACAATTAAGAGTATTAAAGGCTCTATCATCTCATAGTCTAAACTGGTATCGCTGACTTTGGCAGGGCTGCAACAGTATACATCAGAAGACCTTTAAATTTAGCTGGAATCTAATCTATGTCAAGTACTCTTCTTTAAACCTGATCATGTAAAGTTGTTAACTAACCAAATATTGAAAACTCCTGTTGTTTTTAGGAGGAACTGGACTGTATCTGTGCTCATGTTCAGTAATGAGTACATATTTTTGTCATAAGAGACGGAGATTAAAAAATGGCTGATAGTAACAGGAGAGAGTATGAGCTATGTTCTGTGGGCTTTTTTTCTTATTGAGATTCAAAAGCACCTTGAAGAAAATTATCAAAAGACTTTTTGAGAGTTTTTTGTCATTTCTAATAGTATAAAAAATAGGTTAGAGGAGCCAAGTTGTATATCTAGTGTAACAACTGGTTGAGCCTTCTGCTTTGAATTCTGCTTTGAATTCATCTTGTCCTGAGACGGATACAAATGTTACCACATATACCTGTCGTATAACCAAAAGCATTCCCATATATCAACCTGTTCTCTTTCATTTCTTTGAGACATTTCCTAACTCCCAGCACTTCATGGAAGTTCATTCTTTAATCCCACCTCCTTGTAACCTTTCGGTTCTCCTAAATGACTCATTCCTTTCTCACTCCAAGAGTGAGGACAAAGCAAGACCTCCTAAACCCATACTGGATGGGCCAATCAAGTTATTAGGATATTTAATATTTTCAGCTCAGCTCTGTGTACCTATTCAGAGGATCCTGGAACAATTCCAAAAGATCGGCAATGGAATGGTTAAATTATACTTAATCTGCTTTCAATAAGCTTTAGAACAAGTGGTGTATTGAAACCAATTGTTTTCATCAAGGTAATTTTTAAATTTCACTATTTGAAGATGCCCAGGTATGTAACAGCAAACTTAGTGGAACTGCATTTCTGCAGCTGCTTTCTTCACTACTGCTGTAGCGTTCTGGTTTCCCCCTTCTGTTCAGAGTTTTAAAAGGTTGGCAACAGGGCTTCTTGTGAATACATTAAAAATGTAGGTAACCATTAAAATGTTAGTATCAAATGTTCTAGTCCAGTAAGAGAGAAATAACATCATCAGTGCTCAGTAAGTCATAGCTTACTGATGGTGTTGTTTGTTTGTTCTTTTCAAGTGATCAAAATATGAAAGAGAAGTATAAAAAACATCCTCTTACACGCTAACTCATAGGTTAGGCTGGGTGCAGCCCCTTTGACTGTAACACTTATCATCCTAGTGACTTAACCCAGCAAAGCAGATCTTGTTTCTATAACATTATCAAAATACATGGCCAGTGCTGTTGAAAGATCTGTGTCTCATCTACATAGGCAATATAACCTCTCCCACATTCCTTTTGCTTTTGAGGTCACCTATGTTACAGGTTAATACAGCATTTGGTATATAGGTTAACCTGACTAAGTTGATAGGACACTGAGGTAATTCTAAAACCACCAAAGGTGGTGTAAGAGCAAGCTAAAGGACAGCAGAGAACACTAGCCTTGTAAATCCTAGAGTGTAGAGGTGTCCTTGAAAAAACCATCCTCGAGGGGAGCATGGTTGCTAGCAGCTTCAACAGAGAAATTATCATGCAATGAGACTCATAAAACCACAGTTCTTTCATCAGTTTGAGGTCACGTTGTGGCTAAAATAGATTGAAAAGGAAGGGAGAGTTTCCCCTGTGTCATCCCAAGAGGAACAACTGGAAAGAAAGCCTTGCCTGCAGAGGGAAGAGGAGGAGCACACATCTGTCTCATGCAAAGGAGCAAGAATGGCATTTTTTTTCTCTAAATAGTTTTAAGTCTTGTAGTAAAACATAGTTGTATTGGCAGTGCAGCAAAACAAACCTCTTTATGTGACTTACGCTTTTCTCTTCTGGCAACTGTAGTCTCAAGAACACCAGTCAAGGATTTTCTCCAGCTGCTACATTCACACAAAGAAGCAGTATAAATGAAAGTGTTATTGCTGCCAATCATCAGACCCTCTGAAGGAGCTTCTGTCCTCTCTGACTACTATGATGCACAAACATTGGTCACTATTGAGTATTGTATTTTTAATGTTCACCCTTTAAATGACATAACTTTGAGTAGAAAAAGACAAGTAGCATAATAAAAACTGGACTAGCTACATCAAAAATTACCTTATTTTTATAAACATGCACATCATCTGTATTTCACATTGTGCCACCATCTCCAGTGGGGAAGGCTGATGCACCTCTTTCACTTAGGCTGACTCCAAATTATTTTTCAGATTCCCTAAGAAGATCTGACAGAGTTCCCACTCCTATGGATCTCCCTTGGCTAGTCTTTGCCCAGTAGTAAAGTCAATCAGCAAAAGGCCATCTCAGGACCAAAATCAGTGCTAAATAAGAAAGAGCAACCTGAATGAAGGAACCCAAGCTAACACAGCCGTTCACACTATGTATGTCTGTCTTACAGCCATTAGCTTCCTCCCTTGTCTTCTCCCGGGAATCCTGTGATCTCTGAGAAGCCTAATCACTTCAGATAGGTTGCACTGGGGGTGGATATGATGTGTAGACAAACCTCAGTTTCCATAAGGAACATGTCAGAAATTCAGTGCTAGTTAACTAAATCTGCACACTGATTTCTGAAACTTGCTGACACACTCTTTGGTGTGGCCAAACAGTAAACATACCAGAATGGTGTTGCATACCTCTTTGAACAGCTTTTTCTCCATTGCAAGAGGTATGGCTGAACTTCCAAGATCACTCGCAGATGCTGCATCAACAGACAGCATTGTTTCTTTATAGAAAGGGTCAGATTTTGAGGAATCCGCAAAACATCTGAATGAAGATCTTGCTTCAGTGTGAGTCATTCAAATAGTAGGAGAGGAGACACTGTACTGACTCTCAGGTGAAGCAGCATAAGCTTCAAATCACTGCAACTGCATATCTAAACATTGAAGTGCAGGTTGATATTCCAGACACAAGAGCATCATTGACCACCATTTGGAAAGCACTGAAGGAAACTCTACCTGAAAAATCTTTGGGTTTATTGTATTTATCTTTTGTCCTACATCAGAGGTAGTTGAATATCTACTCTCCCCTTTGACATAGGAATTTACAAGAAGTTGAAAACGTGTGAGTGGCTCCTGGATGAATGCAAGTGTGATCTAAGACACTCAGCAGCACAATTATTTAAAGTTACTGCTTATTAAATCACTTTACCTTAACAATGTATTTCTAGAAAAAGCAGACTGTAATGCTTTTTCACAGCTTTGCAAAATCAATACAGAGGTTTTGATTGTATGTATTTACTACCACTCATTTGAGTCAGACTGTGCAATATGCCCAAAAGATAATAACCTTCAAAACTAATCATGCGAATCTTCAGTGGCCTGGTCACAGTTTGTCATACATCCAGCTGGAATTGGTGCTGCTTCAATAAAGTCAATCCATGGACTGATCTTGAATATCAAATATAGCTGTAATTTTAAATGACCTAAGTCTGCAACCTGAATTAATCTCAGTCCAACTATACCCTGAAAAAATGTCTGAAAGAAGATTTCTGCAACAATTGGTAAAATCCTCTATAGTACAAACCATTGCTATGATTCATGTGCCTGTGGATGAAGAGAAGGCACAATGCAGCCCCTCTGCCTCCAGGTCCACTTGCCGCTCTCCCTGCTGTCCATGTGTAGTTCCATCCAGAGACATGGACAACATTTTTCCTGGCCTTCACAGGTGGGCCCTAAATTGAATATGCCCCAGTGTCCCTGAAAGGACAAGTAAATGCTCATCCTTGGTGAATTTTGCCATTCCTGATGAACAGGAGAGCCTATGTGAGGTGTATGGCCAAATCTGCTGGATCTGCTTGCTCTCTATGGTGGAAAAGCATCCCATCACTTTGGCATTGTGATAAGCAATGAGAACAAAGAGATGGAAGGTGTGAGGCATGCTTAGAGAATAATATTCACGAGGCACCATTTACAGGCAAACTAAGCAGACTGTATGCAGCTCATTTAGATGGCAGATCAGAAGTAGCTCTAGAGAGAAGTTCAGATGCAGGGGCTTAATGCCCATCCTTGGAAAGTGATTTTGTAAAGGTGGTTGTAGACCTCTCTACCAGAGTTCCCCAGACAAGAAGAGAAAGAATGAGGTGGCTCTTGCCTCTGAGAGAATTTTTTGTATATGTGACTGAAGATATCCATGTTGAATTCATTGAACTATGTGTTGAGTAGATGGTGTGACTCCTGGTGAGTTAATGTAGAACTTTGACTAAAGTGTGACTGAAACAGTAAAGCTTTGTTAGCAACTTACCTCAGTGGGATGGATATTATACAGAAATTTTGATATCATAAAGAAATTAACTGAAATTAAAGAACAGTAACTTTAAAGAACTCATCTTAAATGTTTTAAGAAATATAATGATTTAAGAAGAAATCTTATACATGTGATTTAAAAATGAATTTTTTACTTTAGTAAAAGTAAAGAAAGGAAAACAAAGAAAGAATTTGAATGTGCTAAAAACCAAAGATGGAAAGAATTGAAAGAAGTATTTTCATTCTTTATCAAAATGTAATCTATCTTTTAATCCTTTGGCCACCAGTGTGAAGTGCTGTGCGGTCTTCTTATTGTAAAATGTAAAATTTCTTCCCTTCACGCAGTTCTGCAGAATTGTAATGTGTTGTCCAACTATATTCATGTCTTACAAGCTGTCAGAATACTGATGGGATATACTGGCCCCCCACCCTGGCTAGGAATAAAAGTGTTGCAACTAAATGGCTGTGCTTTAAATAGTTAAAGCTGGTAATATTTCTTCAAGACACCTCTTGCTGGCTATTGCTGAATACTGAAGAACAACACTTCAGACAATGTATGTTTCCTGATCCAGCCCTGGTAGGGAATAGGCCGAGGGTCCACGAAAAGAGGATTGTCACTGAGTGGTACACCTCGTGATGTGCAGAAAAATGCCTTTCTTGCCATCCTGGAGAGACATGATTTATCAGCTGATGTGGTTCAGCAGCTCTTCTGAGGAAAGTTGGCTATATTGGTGTCAGAAACTTGCAGCTGTTGTTTACTCAGGTGTTTCACAAAGCTGAAGGGTTAATCAGCAAGCTGACATGAGATTTAGTTTCTTTTAAAGGAATCTTATTTCTAAAAGCCACACCTTTTTATGGAGTGTATTAGCTTAAGAAAGTATATCTAGAAGCAACAATAAAGAGAACAAGTGCCCAAGCCCAGAACAATCACTGACAACTTGAGTTAATTTGTATTGTCCTTCTTCTCCTCCCATTTCAATGCCATATAAATCCAGAGCTGAGTCTAATGTAGGACAAGGCACAAAAAACTATGTGGGCATTCAGATCTGTATTATATGCCTTTCTTGGCAGTAAAGCTGTTTCTGTCTTGAGCGTTGAGATGTTGAGGGAAGGGAAAGAGTTTGTCCTGCTGCTGAGTTCACGCACTTCCTACATCCCTTAAACCACAGTCAGAGATAGTAGTGAAGTCTGAATATTACAGATATATGAATATTATGGATATATGAATGAACTTTTGCACCTGCAAAGATTCTAGATAGTAAGAGTAGACCTGCGAGACACTGAATTGGGACTCAAACATCTTTTGCTTGATGACCTTAGCTTTACTGCAATCTTTTTATTTCCTATACTGGGCAAGCCACTGAGAATAGGTACACTTCTGTCTGGAGAGGTAACTTCAGCTTGGGTTTACTTATATGGGCTAACTTTAAACTAGCTCTGTCAGTCCTAACTGTTTGAGAATGGCATGTCGAGCTTCGGTGCATGGCCATAATCCCTTCGGGTCTGTGAGTAGAAATTCAGTAGGTAACATTTGTGATTTAAATGTAATGAACCACAATACTTAAACCTAAGCATAAAACTCAAGCAAGTGACTTTAAAGGTTTGACCTGGTGTAGGTTGCAATGTGAATAGTAATTTAGGACTACAATGGATTTGATCAGTTTTTGCTGCAGTACCCAACTGTGTTAGGGAAACACAAATATTACTCTTGCCCAGGCTTTTGTCTGTCTTGTCTACTTCAGTGGTGACTTCTTTGGGTAGAAATTGTTTTTATGCTTATACAGCAAATAAGGCTTGGATCTTCATTGTGATTTGGAACAGCTGTTGATGTTATGGAGCCACCTTTTGTCTACATCTGATAGTACGTTGTTTGGTGAGTCTCTTGCATGAAGCTTTCTGTGGGATTTGTTGTTAACTCCCTTCTGCACCGAGGGAATCCAGCCAAACAAAAACCATCCTCAGGTTTCTCAGGTTGTATGCTTTTCTTCATTCTCTTCTCTTTTGTATAGTTCTGAAGCAATGCTTTGGACTGTAGGGAGAAGCACTCAAATATCTATTTAATATGGCAAAGAATATTGCTCTATTTATATTTGTTTTTCCAGGAAAAATTAATAATTTGCATTGCCTTGAAACCACATTCTGTGAGTAATGACCACTGCCTCCTCTTCTTTATCTTTTGTAACAAAGCCCTTGTTTAATTATTAAGAGATATTTGTATATAATCAAACAGGACCTACTGTTAACTGTCTGCTTTCTGTTTTGATCAGAAGTCTGAACCAAAAATACATGCTGTTCCAATAAGTCCTACTTATTTACCAGTTCAAATATTCTTCATGTGTATTAGTGTTGTCAACGGTGGTAGAAAAGAAAAACAATGTAGAAAATTTCCATTTCCAGTATTTATGAGAAGAGGGATTCAAAAGTATTAGTGTAATAAATCACCTGAGACAAGTGAAATGTGTTATTCAGTATATTATAATGTTGTAACTTTGCCACTGGAAACAGTAGCCTAGCTAGGAACAGAAATCTGGGTGGGACGCAGGTTATGGTAGATGGGCAATGACAAAAGGTCTGACTTTGTGGCAGATCATTTGTGTTGCAAATGATTTAGAACAGACCCGAAGTTGGACAGGCTTGGGTCAAATTGAATGAGCTGCTGTCCACCCATGGCTGCACCTTTTGTTGGAAGGATGGGTGAGCACAGACATTTAATAAAATGTTTCAAATGGAACTACTGTCCAAAGCAGTGGCAGTGGCAAATTCTCCAGGTATTCTACATTTTCAACTTCATGAAAAAGCTCACGTCTAAGAATAGAATTAGGATGTGTGCAAGGATGTGGATATCTGAAGTCAGCACAGCTCTTTGTATCAGTGTCAGCCTACACTTGCTCATGGTAGTTTCTCCACACATGTAATATGCTGGACATTCATTTTGCACAGAGACAGTGTTTGGTACTTACAGGATTTCCTTTTCCCAAGGATTTGTAAGGGATCTGTGAACCAGTGCTTGGGCTGCAGAATAGTCCAGGATAATGTATTGCAGGAAAGACAAAACAACGTATTTTTTTTTGTTTCTGAGGATTTAGAAGAGCAAAATTAAGTTCAAGACTGGCCATCTCTAGAGTTGTATAATTTTTTTTGTTTGGTTTGTGCTATTACTTTCAACTATTATTAACTCTATAACATGATGTGCACTGATAAATTCAGTAACACCATCCTTGTAGTAATCCTTGGGCATAATGAAATAATGAATGTTTGTTACTAATCTCCATCCTGTTATGCATGTACCTTGCTATTTATTCTCCATTTGAGAAATTCTCCAATTTATGAAATGTATGATCGAGGTAACCTGTTGCCAAGCCCCAGCTGAGTTTGTTTGTCTGTCCTCATATGCACTACAAGACTACAGCAGATGCATGGTAATGCCTATTGAGAACTACGCTAAATTGCATTATGCTACACTGGCTGTCGACTAGGAGTGAGCATGAATTATTTCTTTTCTCATGCATTCAGGAAGATAAATGCTGCACTTCTCAACTACGTATGCCTAACTATATAACATATCAATATTAATCTATATTTGAAGAATAAATGTATAGTCCACATACAGAAAGGTGGCATCAGGGTCACGTACTGATTCTGTAACATTTTTTCTGTGACGCACTGTGCAAGCTTAATGTTATTTTTTTAATACAGAATATAGGTTTCTAATATCTAAACAGCACTGGTCAGCCATCTGCTGGAAAGAGGATGCAGCAAAAATCCAAACCTCCTTCTTCTCTTAACCCATCCTGAGCCTTTCACAGAAAGCAATGCTGGGACAGCCTTTGAAAGGTGCTCATGTCTCGTGCAGAGACAATATTGCTTCTCTGCAGAGTTGGTCTGCTAAGGCATCTAACTACGTGGCCCACCAAAAAATGCTCTGTACTTTTAGGATGGAGTTTAGCCAGAGTCTGCATCCTTTTTAGTCATTAACTCGGTCACCTTTCAATATATGTATGAAGTATTTAGTTTTTGCATAACCAAACATTTCCAGGCTAAGCAAAACCCATACTCCTCTGTAGTATCTATGGATAGTCCACGTATAACATTTCAAAGGTTTGCAAGATCCTCTGCTTATGTCTGAGAGGATATAAATAGTATTCAGTTTGATTAACACCACCAAAGGCATGTTGCAAATAGATTTGCTCTGTTACTGGCTTTTTCCATTTCTTAATTTCAAGATGTTAGGCTTTCCAAAATAAATGTACCTATTTTTTTAAGGAGGAGAAACTTCTTCCTGCTTCTTGATAGAGAGAAATTGTTTTAATTCAAATGTTCATTTTAGTGGTGAGAAAGTATTGAGTAAGTGAAGCTGTAGCTATGAAGGACTAAGGATATAAGGCAGGTGAGACCGTGTAGAGCAGCTCATATAATACAAATAACACATTTCCCTGTTTTTTTTTCCTTCTGTAGCATAATTAAAACCATTTTGGAAGCTGTTTCCAATTATGGCAGCTGCCATTGGACCATGTTCTTCTCCCTACCCACACCCCTTCCTGATTGCAGAGGAGACGGGTTGTCACTGAAGCAGGTCCACACACACCCCCAAAACACTTCTGCTGCATCCACCTTCACACAGCATGAGAGGAAACTTTCTCCAGTGGGTGAAGAATGGAACCTGTAGTTGTTACTGGGACTTGGAATCGAAAGGTTACTTAGGAGACAAGTGCTCTGGTTTCCCAAATGCAGGCTTAAAAGGCTGTAGGGTATATTTTCAAAGCAAGGTTTTAGCCATGTGAATCATTAATGTCAATGGGAATCATGTTGTTAAAACTTTGTGCAGTGCTTTGAAAATATATCCCTATATGTTACTTTTCTTTTCTAGGCAAAATTATCAAAAACAGACCTTGTTGGCCTTTATTTTAAAGCTTTTTGGTATTATATGCTAATAAATCAATGGTTTAGCAGGCTTGATCTGCTCTCATTCTGTCCTCCTCCATCTCTACTTTCCATTTTATCATTGACTTTGATTTTATGCAGAGTTATGGTAACATAGTTTTTACAGACATCACCTGGAGGAAGACAACTGCAACATTTCAGGCACTGGATTGCAAATTGTGTGGAAAGCAATAATTGTGGTAGAGAGGGATAATAATATTTGTTGCATCATTTCAAATATAAAGCAGAATCAGTAAGGAAAAAACCATGTATTTAGATTTTTTTAAATTACTGTTTCAATTAGCAAATTGCAACACATTAACTCTTACTTATTAAAAAAAATAATTTGTAGGATTCAGAATTACCTTTTCAGAATAACTCTGGGATCTGCTAATGACAAAATATCAGATGACAGGACTGTGTGCTTAGCAAAAAACCAAACTAATATAATCAGATCTCTGGTTTCCCAGAAAGAATTACACTTCCTTTGACTCCACTGAATACAGATAGAATAACCCTGAAATGCTTGTAAATTCTGAACTACAACTACAAGAGGGATGATTTGTGTAGCACTATTAACTGCTATGCTTTCGGTCCTTCCTCCAGAAATCAGAGACATCTCCAATGTACAGTTTATTACTTGTGCAGCAAAAAGGTGCATCATTTCTATAAGCTCCAAAACTTTTCACCTGTAGATCAGCAGTCCATGTCTGTCTTGGGAACCACATCTACATTTGAATTAATCTCTGGAATAAGATGATTGCTGTCTGTACGGTGTATCATATGCTTCTGTAGTTTTGTTTCTCAGTCAACAGCTGTTCCATTCAGTAATTGCTCTTTTACAAGTCTCAGCAAAGACAGAAGACCAGAATCACACTCTTTTTCTCTTGGAAGTCACTGCTATGGAACAGGTTTGGGTTAGTGTTAAGAAACCTTGCATGCTGCTGCTTTGTGATGGTGACTGGCAGTCAGTCAGCAGGAATGTCTCTTAGATAATGTGAGTTGAAAACAACAGAGATCTGGCTTCATGATTGCAAAGTAAGAGAATAAGAAGCTGCCAGAATTCTCTAGCTACCTAGACAAAGGTAGATGAAGGAATTCCTAGAGAGCATAAAGAAAGTTCACCCATCCTCTTACCTGCTTAGTTTTATCTTCATTTTTCCTTTGTGTAAAGAAATCACATTTTTGTCCAATCTGCTATGTTCTTTAGCTTTCTCACAATATTGATTGTTAGCTTATGTTATATCTTAACTTAAAAGAGTAGGATTATTTTATTCAATGATAATCCTCTGTAATGATGGTCTCCTATGTTCCAAGAGCTTAAACATGTTCCTTGTTATGACTTCACAGAATGTGACATAGTGCCACTGAAAAGTGCACATTTGGGGTATAACACCAAATGTAAGGTTGCCACAAGGGTTAGTTTGAGAGAGACAAGTTCCAGCACATTTTCCAGTAGTCACATTTCCTTCTTTTTTATTTATAACACTTTTTTTCTCCCCTGGCCTGCAAAAGCTTTTTAATATGCTTCCCTCAAAGTGTTTGGGAAAGTCTACCTTCTGGACTCTCTTGCATTGTCATATTGGTTTGGGGGAAGACATAACTCTGTTCTACACCCAATAGTCTGTAGTCATCTGAAGTATAATGCTTAGGAAAAAACCTGAGACAGAAAAGGTGGTTTGATTTGTTGTTTTGTCTGATGGCCAGCAGCAGTTATTTCAATGTAAACAGTAAAAATGAGAAATTGAGATCAGATACCTTGAGATTCATTGTAGACAGCAATAGGAAAACTTGAAACTCAACTTCAGTTCAACAAAGAAGGGCTCTTATGCCTTTCTCCCATCGCTGTCTTATTATTGGTAGGGAAATAATTTCTCCGTTTCCACAATAATTCTTCTCTAAAGCTCAAAGCACTCTAGTAACATCTTTGTGCTCCCTAAATTCTTTATGCAGGTGGAAAAACTGGCACACAGAGAGGTATATGTTCTCTAATGCTTCCCTGAAATCCCACCTTTCCCTGGTGCCATTGTTAGCATGGTGGTTATTGCCCTTTCTCTACTTGCAAGCTGTCCATTTTTTTCTCTGTAGAACACTGAAAGCTCCTGCCGAGAGATTTTAAGAGTATTTTGGTTTGGATACCATGGTGATAAATGTAATAGAAAACTTCAGTGAGAGAAGGAGGGCTAAATTTCTAAAAGTTAGGATCTGGGGTTTTTTCTGTACAGTACCAACAAAAGAAATTTTAATAGATTTCTTTACACAAAGGTGTAAAGTCTTTTCTAGACTAAGTTGATGTACTGAGAATCTCATTACAATCATTACTGTTATAATTAAGTAATACTAATAAAACTCTTCCCACACTGAGAATGGGATAATTCTATTTCTATGATGATAAGGCTAGATAGTTTCAATATATGTTTTTTGTAGAAACATGAAGAGGAAGCTCTATAAATGATAACAAGGTGTTTATTTTGTGACCACAGATGTAATTTTAAATCCTGAACCTTGTTTTCCAGTAGATTTTCATTCTTTCACCAGGTGGACATGCTGCCTCATTACCTCCTTTTCCAAAGATGTATCAGTTTAGCTTCTAACACTCAAGGTAAAGCAAAATCTGTGAATCTGTAGTGAAATCCTAGACAAGCCATGTTTTGTCTAATTAAGCCTAATTAATAAAATCAACAAAATCCGTAGTTTCCCTCATCTTTCCATGGGTAATGGCCTGCTGCTTCTCATATGCTCTTCCTGTGACATAACAGAGAAGTACGTAACTTCCGATGTATTTATTACTTATGTAACTTCAGATTATATTTAAGTTTGTCCTCCACTTTTCTATCTGTTAGGGGTAGGAAAACATCTTTTTTGTTTATCCTCTGAGTTTAAAGACTTCTTTCTTACTAATGTCTGAAAGCACGCTGACAACTCATTCTCTGATAATCGTATTGTTTTCCCTTAAATCTCAGTATGTTATAAAAAAATGACTCCAATTAACGTATGACTGGGCTGATACAGAAATAGAATAAAAGCGTTGAGGACCACCACAGCTTGGTAAACCAAGTAGTTACTGTATCATGCCTGCACAGGTACTTAACCTGCCCCAGGCTCCTCTTTTCAGCAAGTAGTTGGAGAGTGAACACTGGGCCTGTGATCACTGTGTTGAACAGGAGATCTGTGCACTGGATCCATTACGTGGATTGCTTTGGAGGTTTCAGGATTATCTTAGAAGACTTGAATTGCTCATGTGGCTGCAGCAGTTTGAACTGGAGATGCCTGCTAGATTACAAGTTTGATCAAAAGCATGATTGAACCAGAGCAGCAGGTGGGAAGACTGACACAAAACTTTTCAGTGATAATCCATTAACTCTGTATTCTAACCTATTACGGAAAGAATTGTAATAGGTGCTGAGTTAAGTCAACCTGTTTATAGAGAAAATAACCAAAAGGGAAAAGCAGCTCAAGATCAGTCACTCCCTTGGCAAATTCAGTTTAACCTCAATTAGTGGAAAACATGGAAAAGCATGATGTGCTCCCACACCTTGAGGCTTTGCACCCCACAGACCCATGGGTCTGCCAAGGTCTGGCACTTTGCCTGGACTAATAAACTCTCTGACAAACGTGAGCACTGGGGATCTGTGTGCCGAGATACCCTTGTGGCTCATGTCTGGCAGAGTTTAATGAGTCAGGTTCAGCATCGTGTGAGAGCAGCTGCACTGCTGCTGGACGTGGTCCCAGAGCTGGCTCAAAGTTTCTCAGCAGCATAATGACTCAGTCTTGCAGTGATGGGTGAGAAATTTTGGAGCAGGTAAAGGAGAATGGGGAAGGGAAGAGGCATTGGGAACAGTTATTAGGGCTTTCATAGTTCTGTTCATGCAGGTGCTACAAAATTTTGCATTATGATTTTGCTGAGGGAATGGACTGGGTGGAGTTAGCCATCTTTTGAGTGGATGAGTCCATTAGAAATGGATTTGGGGGTTTACAAGAAGGTCTTTCTTTCCATCTCTACTTCTGGAACCCCCTTGTAGTTTTGTCTTATGAGTGTGGAGCCTCCTCCTCTTGGATCCATCTTCTGCAAAGATCGTGGACCTTTTCTTCTCCCTTCAGTGCAGTCACTTGCTCTGAACCCTACAAAAGCAACCACTTCTCCTCTGATGTGGGAGGAAGTCCAGGAAAGACACTAAGATGAAGTAAATTTTGATTCTGAAGCCATTGCTAGGGTCTTGGAGAAGCCCTGGGAGGCCTGCTGGGCCATGGACTCTGCTGATCCTGGGTGGACATCCTGATCCAGACTCAGCCCATCACTATGTCCTGGGGGGTGTCCCATGCTGGGGCTGGGGCTGCCCTCACTGTCTCACAGCTGCCCTGCTCCTGGCTGGGGTGGTGAGATAGGAGTCAACAAGCTGCAGTAACCTACCACTTCTGCTGCTTATTCTTATCCCTCTGTATCCACAAGGTAAATCAAGATTGTATGTCTTACATTGGTTGAAAATATTTTTTAAATGACAACGAATCCATTTTAAAACTTTCTTAAATGAAGGTAGAAAATTTATGGAGCCAAATTCAGGATTATCTCAGATTTTGGTAGCTACAAAATTTACAATATTTATAGACACTCATGAAATCAGCCATGATTGTCTTATATTTTTTATTGAGTCATATTTTGTTTTTCTTTTGCATTGCATAGAACTTTGTGTCTTTCCCCCCATATTTTGGTTCCTATGCAAGACTTCTTTCCTTCCCATAATCTTAAATTATTTCTGTTCACCTAGATTTCATTGGCCGTTTGTATGTGTATTCATTCTTCTGCAAATATTTTCGATTTGTATTTTTTAACAGTTTAGTCTGGTTATATCTTATTTTTTCTCTAAATAGTAAGTTAGGAAAACAAGCAAAGGTGGGGAACAACCACGGTAGCAAAAATGGTTTCAGTACTTGCTGAAAAAAGTTGCAAAGTAATCGGCGTTGTTGCAACAATTCGTTGAGCAGGCTTCAGAGTCCTTGTAGCTGTAGAGAGCGTGGTAAATGAAACCGAGCCCTTTGGGAAAGGTGAGCACAAGGTCAATGGGCCATGGAAATCCCAATGTGACTTCACAAAGAATGGAGTTTAAGATGAAATGTCACTTCACCTGTAGATATTATATTAGTTTATGTTTTAAATTTTTTTTTTTTTACTTTTGTTGCTGTCTCCTTTGTTTCTTCTCACTTTCTTCTATTTCCTATTTCTTGTACTGTTTGCTCCTTTGCTCCACCCACTGTCTTTCTCCACCTTGGTCTCCTGGCTGATCAGTGCTAGAGATAATGGCCCAAATGATGCTTGCTACAAATACAAAGGAGCATTGATTTTGTTATTAGTCACTGAGGTACAAATAGATTCCAGTTCTCATGAAGACAGTTTTCACACATCTGACTCACTGGGGCACAATGCTGGAAGTATTCGAAATAATGAAGGTTTTGGTCCAGTTACTGTGTGAATTGAGCTCTGTAATTGCATTTATTTTATTTTCAACTCCAGTTTTGATTTGTGTGCATGTGTGTGTGTGTTAATTTTACCAATCTGTTTTTGTTTCAGGTGCCTCTGAGTACTGTTTTCACTAATGGCGTTATTGCATTTAAGTTCTTTCCCCATATTTCATGAAAACTACCAGCCAAAAGATCAAAAGCTTTTCTGTACAAAACAGATTGTTTAAACAGCTGAAATACTTCTTACATGTGTCTGCTTCTACTGTAGATTTCTGTGAAGTACTAATATCACACATTTAGGCATCTGCCATCTTCGAAGTGATTTCTGAGTAATGAATGTGAACAAGTCAGCTCTTCAGATGGCAACTTTCCATAACTGTATTCAATTTTGAGAGTGCTGTTATTAGATACTGCTTCTTTTTCTGGTAAATTTTATTTCCAAATTTCATTTTCATTATGTTTCTTTTTATACCATCTCCCTTATTTATCCCAGGGGAGAAACCAAGACAAGTGCTTTTGAAATAAGAATAACACAGAAACTACATTTGTATTCTTTTAAAGCTGGAATTTATATCCTCTCTCACAAATCATGGAAATTCATAACAATAGGCTCATCTGAGTTCAAGATGAATGAAAAAACATTCCATCGACTTCAGAAAGTTTTGAATTGGGACTTGTACTGTGTTCTTTGGAGTATTAGTGAAGCATTTGTGCTTTAAAATATTTCTGTACATTTTCTCTTCTCACACTTTTCTTTCTATTTCCTTCCTGAATTTTTGGCTTCAGAAGGTTTCTGCAGGTGAATTGTATATGGAGAAAGTCCATTTATGCAGTTTTACATTTACTACCCTCCGTTTTTTTCACTGATTCTTAGAATATGTATAATGTGAATTAATGTCTATATTATTTTTTTTCCTAGATGTCTGGTATTTTCTTATGACAACTTTTAGTTAGTTTTTGTTTTGAAGCAGAGAACTCCAACGTTTTCAATTTCTCTTTCTATAAGATTTTTCCATGTCCTTTTTCGCTTCCTGTTCTGAATTCCATCTAATTTTGCAATACCTTTATTGAGATAGCATTCATAGTACTGACTCATTTGCAAAAGAGCATGAACTCCATGAACTCTTGATATAAATAATGGCATCATTCATACAGCAACATTTCTCTCACCCCTTTTTTATGCCCTCTCACCTTTTGTTTCCTTTCTTGACCTTATCTGGGCATTGAAATGACTTAGCTGTCCAGGGCAATGTCTGGGTCCCTCTCTTTAAATAAAGCTGTCAATTTAGGACTCAGTAGTCTTTAGGGAATTATTTTTAAATCTATCTACCCACGGGTGGTGGGCTGTCTTCCAAAATTCCTTGATTGTTCTTTTATTTACTGCTTAAGAGGCTTCATAAGAGTTTTAAAGTTTCTCACAATAATTAGTCAATAAACCTCCCGAGCTGGTGGGAAGAACTGACTCCTGAGCGAGGAAGAATGTTTTATTCACTGTAGGCTAAGAAGTTTTCTAATGGTCTTATGTATGAGGCTGGTAGTGCTGTGCTTAGCTCTAATTCAGTGTACTCTTATCTCAGATGTTAAAATAAAGGTTGTATTAGGTCAGCAATAGCTCATTTTTTAAAGTTTGGTTGCAGTGGGGGAGAGGAAAAAGAAAAGACACCTGGATTTGCAGGTCTTCATATGTGTGCACATATCTCTAATTAAAATAGAACAGAAAAAAGTATTTTTAAATTTTTCTTTTCCAAGAGTATTAGGGAAATAAGTGCTGTCCAACTGAAATCACATTCCTGGAAGGAATTTCTATTCCCAATGCTTACTATAGTGGTACACACTAATTCCCTCTCATAAGGCAGGAATTTTGTTGTTAACACTTTTTTGAGGGGAAAAGAACAAGCTTCTTTGTCATGTATGTATTTGCTTACTCAGGTCCTCTAAGGATTAACAACCTTCTTCAGTACTAATAGCAAGACTTTGCTTGATACCACTAGCATTTGGTGATTCCCTTCAAATTTTTCAACATTATTGTACATTTCTTGAAGGCAAAGCAATAGCAAATTGCCCAGCATTTTCAACAGCATAGGATCAAACTGGGCTGATAAAAAGTTCTGCTTATTTTAGGGACCAAATTCTCAGTGAAATCAGTTTAAATTTTCCCTGAAAGCAGGGAATATTTATATATAACAGAGCAGGTTTTTGCTGCAGGTCTGAATTGTTGAACTGCAAGCTGATGTGTTATAATGTAATTATTTAAATTCCAAAAAATAATAACAAATGATTTACCACTTCTTTAACCAATAGATTTTGAGACATAGGTTTTTTTAAGAATAAAATAATTTCAAACTTCTTAGAAACTCACTTGTCTTATCTGGCAGAACAAAAATCTGTAGCATTTTAGCTTGGATCTGCTATTAGTGACTGATGTGTCAGCTTCATTTAAAGAGCAGGCTTGCCTGGCTTCTTATAACTTGGCCATAGGTTTTGGAGGACATCTGCAAATCATTGAATGAATCAGAAAACACAAATCCACAACAGTTCTACTCTCTTGAGTTGTGTTTGATACTTCCTGTTTTTACGGTTTCCTTGGTATCTAACACATAGACTACTAAACACCAGCTGCTCCCAGTGACTCAGATCTGCAGACTTAGATCAATTTATCTTGTCATGATTAACCAATTTCTATACTGGAAGGAGAATGTTACCATTTTTTGTAAGTAAAAACATTGAGCAAACATCCTCTGTGTTTCTGTAGAGTACAAACCCCAGTCTTTGGTGTGTCCCGTATTGCAACTGCAGGTCCCTTTCTCCCCATTAACTCAAATCCTCTGAAGGACATGAGTTTTATTTGGAACCCTAGGTATTGTCAATAATGGATTGCAGTTGGAACACTGTGACTAAACTGGGCTACTTTTTTCTTCTTTTTTGGAGTACTCATTTTGTTTCAATTAATTTTATATAAATATTTTATTTTATCGTCTGAAAAGAACAACAAAGGGGAAAAGATAAAAATGAAACAGTTTCACCATGGTGAAACCTCTTTCTGTTTACAAAGTAAGACAACTTACTTCTTCCTTAGTCTCTAAGTGGAAGGATTTCAACTTTGTAGACCTGCAAATGTTGATAATGAACATGAAGGCCCTTGTACAATTCCATTACTGATTTCCTTCAGAAACTTTTGAGACTTCAGGGCTCTGTAGGTCATAAACAAGGAACACTTCTATGAAGCATCATATGTATAGGAGAAAGGCTGATTGTTACATATGGATATATTAAATAGAATTCCATATGTATATATGCACATTTAGTTTATGTTAATAATTTTCTGCTGTAGCAGGTAAATTCCAAGTGCATCTTGAAATTTGAAAAAATTGGAAGTAGCAGCATGCATATTAAACCTGATCCTCCTTGATGCTTACACACACATTCATTTCAGTTGTTGAAATCCTTGATTCAGTTGGAATCATTCCATTTCTATGGCATAGTTCTAGTTAGCCACATTCACACTTATCTGAGAGAAAGGTGACCAATTTACCCTGTTATATTTTAAAGTCCCCTAATAGCAATACAGACCAGTGCACGCTTTCCTATCTGTGTGTATTTGTCCAATGTCTCTTTCTTTCTAGGTGTTCCTATGGACTCTTTTATTTTATTATTTTTGTCGAGTATGCTTGGTATGTAATAATTCAATAATCAGATTAGATGAAAAAAAATCTAATCTTTCCTCAAACCAGCAATGTATTAGTGCCCACATCACTTCAAATACCAAATTTAAAACATGACCTTTCTATACAGCCCTATGATGAAACTTTTTTTCTCATGTTGAAAGTTTTCACAGCCATTCTGCCTTTTTTTAATTATTATTATTATTTTAACATTACTACTACCCAGGATGGGCATTTGCCCAAAAACGCAAAGGTTTCAAAAAGTTGCAAAACCACTAGATTATTCTGGAAATCCAGTCTACAGAAGATCCTACTGAATGACTGTAATGTGTTAGCAGCACCAAAGCTTTCAAAGCCCACAGGTCATATCTGGGACACTTGCTTAATCCAAAATGCATGCCACAATTACAGACTAGGCCTTTATTCCACTTGGTGTTCAGCTCCCAGGTAACAGACTTGGCTCCCAGTGTGATGGAGGAACCTAGGTTCCTTCCTCTTCTCTATCCGAGGATAGAGATAAATAGAGACTGGGTCACTGAGCAGTGATTTTCCTGCTTCCCAGTCATTATGACCATCCCACATGGGTATGACACAAGAAATCCTCTTTGCTTAGAAGCCTGTGATCTAGGCTGTTAAGGTGTTATCTGATCAAAACAAACTATGATTTAACCATCTACAGATGTCTTCAGAAAAAGTAGCCAAAATCAGCTGATTCTTAATACATCTTATTTTTCATTGTAAAGGCTGAGGAAGTTTTCTTAGCTCATATGAGGTCCCTGCTGTCTAGCAAACATTATCTCAGTAGTTGTTAGCTTTTCCTCCACATCCTTCTTTTTCTACTTTAGCCTTTTTTATTTATTTAATTTTTTATTTTGTTGTAGTACTGCATTAGGACTAAAACATAGAGGTGGTATAAGGAGAGTGTGTTTTCCAAAAACATTTTTTCTTGCTGTTCTTAGGTATCATTGCATTTCTTCCTGAACAGACGATCTCTCAGCCATCCATGGCTTTGTCTCCTGTTTTCTTCTCAGAGTTACACATTCTGATACCCCTCTCTGTAGGCAAGTAGGTGAGTAATAAGTGAGTGTTAAAATATTCATAATAAAGTAGTTAAGATATTTCCTTTATTCCTCAGTTCTCCCTTTTTTCTTCTTCCCTTTATCTTGTGTAGAGGAAAGAAGAAAGCAGGGTTGGTTTTTAGGGAATTCCTGGTTCTTCATCCCTAGTTATGGTATCTGGTGCTGTCTTCAAATGACTTTTTAATGGGAAAATGTTTCCGCAGGTTTTATAGGAGCTTTTTCAGGGTTTCTGTCAGATCTTACAAAAGCTTTACCACTTAGTGAGGTCCCCTTACTACATTTAAGTTTATTTTTCTTGCATGTTTTGTGACAGGGCACGTGCAGTCAGAGAGACAACATATTCGCACAATTTTTTTGATAATACCTGGACATATTGAAAGGACTTCTAAAAATTTTTATTTCTAGTATACTGTTCCATTATTGAAATAATATATTTCTGTTGTTCTTTATCCATTAAATCAGCACTGCATTTGGACACTTCTTCAGTATTAGGGTTTTTGTTTTCCTGTGATTGGTTAAAATGATCAATTGTGTGAACATATGCCAAGACGAATCTCCCCATACCTTTCAAAAGGCTGACAGTACAGATGTCGAAAAACTTCAGATGATCTGAAGCAACCTTGTGTTCAAAGTATAAAATCAGGAAACTGGGAAGACATGTTCTGAATGCTGATGGCAGACTGGTTAGAGTGCCCAACAACCTTTTGGACTGTCCTTTCTAGTCTCTGCCCAACAGCAGCATGTGTTGCACATCAGCACTCCGTTCATGCTAATCCACTCAGAGGCTGATAATCCCAGCCACATGGGCATCCACAGTTTTGGTGATGTGCAGTGACTCTTTTATTGTGAATTGATCTGCAAATCCACCATCGCTCTAATTCTCGTCTAATTAGCAGTAATCTGTCAATTCTTATTTGGCACATGGGGTCCTGTTTCCAGCCCATGAGAACTGACTCAGCAGGGCTGCTGTGCAGCTCTGGTGTTTTTGACTGCTTTTCCCTCCTTTTTTTTAAAAAAAAAATAAAAATTGCATCCCTATATTCTGAGAAAGGATATGCTCGGTCAACTACATGAGTCTGAAGAGATGTCAAGCAGCTTTACCTGATTCCTTCTGCTTGAAAAAATATTTTTTCAAAAGATACTCATGTTTTGTGAAGTCCTCTTCCCCCTTCATGAAATTTCCCTGACTTCTCATAGTGAAAGATCTGTTAGTTGTTTCTTCCGTTTTATGAGGAAAGGACCAGAGCCAGCTCTTTCAGTTATTACAAAATATATATGCCCTTCCACAATAAAACAATTTCCAATGAAACACCATCTGCTTACTTTGGAAGCAATATAGAGGTGGTATTGGACTTCATTATGTTATTTGTTTTGTAATATCTGTACCACAATTAGGAACTTGAAAAGAAAGGAAGGGGAATATCTGAAAATTGCTTATGATTGTCTTGCTTTTTTTCTGTCAATTGTCTTCTGATACTGTCAAATCATCATCCTTCTGTATTTATAATCCTGTTGTTAGATCTGGATCAGATAACTTCCAGTAAAAATTCCCAATGAAACAATACTTTTGATGGTTTACTCTTGTGAGTGCTACACTAAATTGCATCCTTCATGGAGAAAAAAAAGCAGCACAACACAAATGTCTTATGGTTGGTAGTTATTAAACATATTACTTTGTATGATATCAAACACACTACTTGGTTTACATCTGTGGTTTCTTAAGGGCCTTGCCACTAAAAATATTAATCAGACTTGCCCTGGTACTAAGATTTTTCAATAGCCAGAGACCAAAAGGCCATAAAACAGACTCTCATGAGAGCAGCACTTTCACAGAAACATAAGGCAGTCAGGTGTATGAGTACTTCATCCATATATATTAGGCATCTATTTACTTTTTTCACACATTATCTTATTGAAAAAAAACAAGCCATCAACTTCTACTTTGTGATTATCTTTCTTACTCTCATTTTTAAAGCATTGCAAAAGCTCATGGGGAAGCAAGACCTCTAAGAACTGAATATCAAGGTTTTTGAATATCAATACAGGCTTTTTGTACTTCACTTTGCTGGATCATATTAATTCACTTCAGATTTTGTTACATTGTAATAGTCTTCAGGAATTTTTCTAAAATTAGTCCTGCAAGAAATATTTGATGTGAAATTGCTTAGATTTGAATAAGAAAAGTGGCTGCAAATCGGCACATTTTGGACAATATTCTGCAAAGTCTGTGAAAAAAGCTGTCAAAGCTGGGTATGAGTATCATTTTGCATTGTCTGGAAGTCTGGAAGCATTTATAAGTAGATTATATGGATGCATTTGACTTTGAGTGTTTGGGCAGGGAGTGGACATGTGAAAAAAATTGCCTCAAACTGTATGTTATCCATTTCAAATCTAGCCTGCTCTCAGAAATGGTGGCTGAAGATTATTTGGTTTCTTTTCTCCATGGAAATACTGTCTTGGATTTTTGTGATCTAATTGACAAACATAAGCAAAGAAGTGCTTTTTTTCTAGGTGGGGTGTAGGGACTTCAATATTTCTAAGAGTCAGTCAAATAAGTGTGTAGGATCTATCTATCATGTAGCTGTAAGTCATTCTGCACTGGAAAATTCAAGACAGTAATTTTTTGCTTTCTACTGTAATGTAGAAGCTCAAAAACAGGGAGGGAGGGAGGGAAGGAAGCAGAGAATTGACCTGGTCTTGACACAAGTGAGTTAGAACGGATAAACTTCCCTCATTTGTCGACCTTCAGCATGAGGCATCTCTGTTGGGGACGTGTGAGAGCAAGGAAACTTTCAGATAAGGCACAGTATTGCAGTCTGAGACTTTGGAGAGACATATAATTTTTAGATTTTTTTTCCTAAAATAATCTTTCAGCCCTTTGGACTTGTATCTTATTCCTATACATAGATGAGCATAAGCGAAGCTATTCTGTAAAAAACTCTTTGTGTCTTTAAGGCCAAATACTTCTTGCACTGTGAAGAAGTGGGACACGGAAGCAACACATCTTGGGATTCAGGGCAGAGGAGACTGCAGACAACATTTAAAAAAAATGACTTACGTAAAATCTGCCTTCCCTCCTGCTTCTGCTCCCTGGGTCTTCTCAAAGGAGCATATGACTTCTGTGAATGGACAGGTCACGCTCTGAGTAATGTTTTGGCTCAGTATTTACAATAGAGGTAATGGATGCTGGTGGGGGAGCACACTGGGCGATCTGTGCCATCTGTTAAGATCTGCTATGGACTCCGTTGGAGATAGCTTGGTGTATTATCTTTCTATGAATCATCATTGCTCCTCTAACAGTGTGCAGAATTCAGCTCAGCATAGCTGATAATGCTTTGGGTACACGTTAGGTAAGAAACCTATTTTCTACAGCTCCTGCTCTGTGCTTCTGCCTTATGAGTCTTATTTTTTAAATTCACTTCTACATTATTCTTCGCATCTGAGAGCTGCTGCTGTGTTAACCTTCTAGAAGAGGCTCATGGCAGCACAGCACATTTGTAGCAGTTGAAGGAAAGGACCTGCAATATAATGTTTTCTTGCTTTTTGTTCTAGTTTTACTTGTTTCTGAGCAAATAGAATAATTTTGAGTGACTTTTTCCCAAGTTTGAGCATACCAGGGGTGAATTTGGCCTGAAGACAGAATGTAATATAACAGACAGAATGTGAATTATTGACTTGGAGGTTAATGAAATCTGAATGACCAGTGGAGTTTCTCCAAACACACTTTTTAAATATAAAAAGTGAGTTCTTGCTCTCTTTAATCAGATTATTGGCTAAGATTCAGGAATCATTTGGCAAAATTATGTAGCTTATTCAAGCTAGGTTTACATAATAGTTCATAATGGAGGAAAACCTTGTATCATGCTCAACTTCAAAATCACCACCAGCTTTCAGAATTCCAAACTAAAGATCCACAGAAACAGATATTGCAATGGCCAGAGAAATACCTTTATTCCCAAATAGCTCAGCTGTAATAAGCAGAGTTCACCGCTTTAAATAATACATTTTAACCCTCTGAAGACTAGGATTTTCACAAACAACATTCATCCGGTTTTATCTTTGTATGATTTAATTATTTTTCTAAGAAAGTTAGGGTTTAGATAGGTAATATATATTGATTTACAATTCAAGATTATTTTTATACATCATATATTTTTTTTTTTTTACTAACCAGCAAAGTGCTTCTTTTCATATATCAGTGAAAAGAGGACTTGCCTTTTAAAACATATGGAAAATTCCTAAATGTTATTATGTTGTAAAATAGTAAATATCTCTTATTTATTGGAATACTTCTTATTATTCACTTTTGGGTAGAAATAACTTTGGATAGAAAGAGAAAATCAAATAACAGAGCATAAAACCAGTTTTCTGGAAAAAAAATTCCAATCTACCAAAGAAAGAACAAGTACATAGGATGTGCTGGATGCACAGAAAAAAATACTATACATTTAAACCCAATTTCTTTTAAAGACATTTTACCAACGAAAAATTGACTTAATATTTCTGGTCATTCAGGCTTTCAGAATTTTAGAACTAACATTTCCAAGCCCCTCAGAGGTTTTATTCATAGCTTGGAAAAGAAAAACAAATTTCCCTACTATTAAAATCCAAATAAATTTCTTGATTTGAATGAACTCATTACTGACTTGGTAAAACTGAATAAATAGAAATGAGGAAGATGTTCTCTCTGGAACTGTAAAAGAGCCTATACTGGTCATGAGTTTATCCCTTAACGTGTTGTGTGTCCATATTGTGTGGGTAAGAAAAAGACTCCTCCAACTCAGTACTGTCCAATAAACTCCTTCAGCAGTGAAAATGTATTTCTTTATTAGGATTATTTTAAAAATTATTTTAAGACTCTGAATTTAAAAGAGATAAGTACATGACATCTACATATTGAGCAGTTACATTTTTAAAATAGGAGTACTAAATAAAAATATGGTTTATATGACAGAAGTGCCTTTGCTTTTTTCTTCCAAAAATTTTGTTGACTTTGATAGTAAGCAAATGTTCAGAAATTGTGACGGTGGACACAATTCCTACTAAAATTTTTAAACCGTGCATGAGGGTACACCCTGATTCTAGCAATGGGCAGGCAGGGCAGCCTTCAGTACCTTCGTATTAAAAGGAATTACCAGCTTGTGCATTAGGTGTCACTGCTGCCTAATCGCTTGGGATGAAACCTTCTGCATAATGAGCTAAGGCAACGCCTGGTGAGATATTCAGAGAGATGCTGTGGGTGAGCTGTGAATAGATCTTGTCTCTTTCCTCCTTTTCTCAAAGCTCCTCTGTGCGGGTCTCCCTCAACTGGGATTTATTTATGTTAAACTAGTAATTTCCTTCAATTAACAGATCTGGACTAAGAGTATCCAAAGTGTGATGTTTGATAAAGCTTTTGGAGAGACAGAGAGCCTCATCACCATGGCCTGTGAGATCTGGGCAGAGCTGCACGACTCATCTGCAGTTTTATGCAAGAGGAAAAGCCTCCTGACAAGTCAATGTAGAGGAGGCTTACACTTTGCAAGCAAATAATCCACAAATAACTGATTAGAAGAACATTTGGTTTCAAAGGGAAAAGGACGTTTAAGGCCATTGGGTCAGACTGCAGAAAGAAACAGTTACATATAGGATAATATAGTACTAGAGGGGAAATATTTGTGTGTGGAACAGAGCAAGGAGGTTTTCTAGGTTTATCCATGATGTACTAAAGTGCTCTTAGGTGTTTTCTTTGCCTGTCGTAGTCTCATAACCCATGGTTTTGAAGCTGTTTGAGGTCATACTCTCTTACTTGTTTGAGAGTAAAAGTCAGAATCCAGGTTGCAGTTGGGGCTATAACTCCATTGCCTGATAATACAAATAAAAGCTACCTTAGTGCCAAAAGTGTGTAATTACCTCCCCACAGTTCCTCCACAAATGTAATTTCTCAACCTCGTGCTGTTTCTTTTATTATGTGTATATCCATCAGGTGATCAAGTCTGCAATATTTTGCATTTCTACGCAACTCTTTAGCAGAGAAGACTTTGGGAAATCTTCCCAGCATGTGCTGATTAAGCAGTGGCTCTCACCTGGGTTTGGGTTGACAAATATAGAACACCAACCTAAAATGTCTGCTTGGATATCTGTATGAAGTTAGTGGTGGAAGTGGTTTCTATAGGTATCAGTTCAGTGCAGGGAAAATAAAAAACAACCCGTGGCACGTGTATGTGTGTGTCTGTGTGTGTGCGTGTGTGTGTGTTTAAAAACAAAAGAGTTTTAAAAATTTATTTCTTCATTCTGGCTAAGTCAAAAGATATGAAACTCTTTCTTTTTTTTTTGCATGAAAGTATAGTTAAACCACACAAAATGACAAGAATAATACTTTCATTACTCTTTCAGTGCTAAAAATACAAAATACAAAAGGAAAAAGAGATTTGTCCAGGTTTTAGATAAGATCTGGACACCTACCCACAAAATGAGTTGGGCAAATATCTCTCAGAAAGGTTAAAGTCGCCAATTAGCTGTGAAAGTTTCATCCCATGGCTGAAGCGTGTTTTAAATCTGTATAAACATGGCCCATGGATATGGGGTCCTAGAGTAATGGTGCAGCCAATAGCAGCAATGTGCTATTTTGACATTTTGGAAGAGTTGTTGTCTGGCTGTGCTTGGGTTATGGATCCAGATGTCTGCGTCTGAAAACAATCAACCTGAGGGCAGCCAAGAAACATCTGATAGGAACACGCTGAGGAGGGCAACAAAGCTGGTGACAGGGCTGGAAGGTATGTCCTGTGAGGGGTGACCTCATTGCTCTCTACGGCTTCCTGAGGAGGGCAAGTGGGGAGCAAGATGCTGATCCCTTTTCACTGGGATCCAGTGATAGAACACATGGGAACGGCTCAAAGCTGCACCAGGTGAAGTTCAGACTGGACATTAGGAAACATTTCTTCATCAAGAGGGTGGTCAAACACTGGAACAGGCTTCCTAGAGAGGTGGTCTATGCCCCAAGCCTGTCAGTGTTTAACAGGCATTTGGACAATGCCCTTAATAACCTGCTTTATATTTTGGTCAGCCCTGAAGTGGTCAGGCAGGCGGATGATCACTGTAGGTTCCTTCTAACTGAACTGCTCTATTCTGTATCTGATTCTTAATGTTTCATGTAATTTAAGATGTCGACTTTCAGATGAGAGGAATTGTGCCCTAAAAGTGCCTCTTTATTCCCAGTGAAAGTTAATGCCCTTCAAACGCAGATGTAGATACATATCAGAGTTGATGAGAGGAATCCCATACTTGGTAATTTAAATCACTAGTTTTACCAATTATATAAACAGTAAGTTTCTATTTTTAAAATAATGATACTTAAATTTGTCCTGCTTTTTATTTTTTGTTTCTGTTTTTCCTATAAGGACTATTTTCACTTTTTAGAAAAGCAGTTTAAATGAGTAAACACTTCAAGCTCAGTTTGATACTTGGTTGTAGGTTTGGGGTTTTTTTTCCAAAAAGAACATAATACATCAAGATATATTTATTTAAACAATTAAACGGTTTCATCTTTATCCAGATTCTCAATATTTATTTATATTTCCTCATATTAAGAAATGGCAAATTAAGCATTTCTTATTTACTGAATTTTAATTTTTACTAGGTATTTTATCAAGCTGCATTTAGATGAAAATTGTTAATGGTCAAAAGCCAACACTGTTAATTTTAGTAATGTACTTGTCAGAAAGTATGGAGTAAAGAAGAAAGCTTATTGTTTCAAATGTAAAATTAATAAAGCTTATGACTCTATGAAAGAAATCATAATGATAGCACAGACTAAGTCTGTGCACCACAGGCATGGTATCTAAGAGTTCTGTAAAGTAAACTTTGTCCTCAGAAGGTTTTCTGAAAGTGCTCAGCCAGCTCAATACTCAGCTGCTTCTGTAGTAATCAATGAGGGATGAAGTCAATGCGAATTGCACCCTCTGAAACCTTCCTGTATTCTCATGCCTTTGAAAAGTGGGTGCCTTTTCTCCAAGGTCCTGATTCTCTGATCCTGGTGAAGGACAAACTCTGTTTAATGATTTAAATGGGGAAATAAATTTTCTTGGTTTTTTTTTTTTCCAACTGTCTAACACATTTCTAAGCAGCGCAAATGAAGAAAAGATTCTTCCTGCTCCTGTGAGCTAACTTAAATGCTGAGGCAAATCCAGGCAAACTTTTTTTTAATGTACAACAGTGTCTGAAAGTGCTTTCAGTCAGGAGAAATGTAAATATCAGAACTTGCTTAATTGCAAAGACTGAAAATAATGTAAATATTTAATGTAGTGCATGAGTTTGCAACATATTTATAAGGTGAGCCGACCTCAAGAGTTTCCTTAACTACATATAAGAATAGCACCTTTTATCTCATTGGAGTTAAAGGAGAGCTCATTGATTCAGAATATTTCTAAAGTGTACATAAACAGTTTTCAGGTATTAAATCTTGGCCTTAATGTAGGGTGTTATAAAATCAAATGTAACTTTAAGCAGGCCTATTTTTTATAATAAAATTATGTTTAAATAAGAAAAAATATTAGCTGCTATAAAGTAGCAAATTTTATCCATCCTGTTAGAATTGTTTAAAAATGCATCAGTTTTTTGGCTTAAGTAAATTAAAATTTATCAGACTGGATGAGGCAGGTGCTGCCAATGGTCTGTGTCTTTCCATCTGAGGGACTAAAGGTGTTAGGCAGTGAGTTTGGAGTGGGCTTTTCAAGCTTGGATTCTGACAGGCCTTAGACAGAGAGACCATTTATTGCCTTGGCCAAGAAAACAAGTAAGCATTGTGGAAGCTGACAGACTGTCCATGAAAAGCAGAGACTATTTTCTTGACTCCAGGGTGGGCTCAGAAACCCATCTTCTCAGGAGGGAGGGGTTGACCAGGTTGGAAACAAAGCTACATCTTCATCTGAAGAATGAAGAAATGCCCTGTGAGAGTCCTGGTGGCTTGTGGAAGCAGATGGGTGCAGAGCCTACATGTGTGTGTTATTACTGTGACTGTGGCTCATCTCTTCTGCCTGTTCCCTCTGCCATCCAAACTCATCCTCATCACCTTCTCCTTCATCTGCAAGGAGCATTTTGGGCAGTGGGTGATGCAGCAGCAGCAGCAACAGCCAGGGGCTTGCCAAGGTCCATGTGAAGTAGGGAGAAGAGGCATGTAGAGTGGAGAAGAGGATGTGTGGGTCATGGAGAAATCCACCACCAGCTCGTATGTCCCTTACATAGCAAAACTAGCATTGGTAACACCTACCACAGCTCAGTCACACTTGTCCTTGTGAAAATGCAACAGCAGGTGAGTAAATGACCAAAAGGAAGCGACTCAAAATGAATAGTTCAACAATCTCCCTGATCTCGTCTGAGCTGTAGTATCAGTCGGGCCTTTTCCCTGGGGGACATATTCCCTTGGGAAAAGCCAAGAAGATTGTTATGTCTGGAGAAAATACCATTTTTCTTTGCCGACATTCCTCTTTAAGAAAAAGGTGTTTTGAAGAAAAGTTAGACTCAGCATATTAAGCCTTCCTCAAATGGATGTGTCACTTTTATTGGAATTCTAATTAAACATGGACTCATAAAAGAGTATACCTTCTCAATTTAAATATAGCTAACTCTCATGTCTGTATGATTCCAAAACTTATGACGACAGATTAATGACTAGACTGAAAGTCTGTCATAACCTGGTAGGATAAAGCTAATCCAAATTGACTATATGCCATGATTTTGTGACACAAATTTATTGAAAAGTACAAGAATAATTAAGTGGAAATATAATGGAGGGAGCATTTTTCTGAGGTCTAGCACTGTGGGCAGAGCCTGCCACCTGATATGGTTGGTTAGAATAGCAGGTCTAGAGTAGTAAAATATTTTTATGCTACTTTTTAAAGAAACCATGGCTAAAGTAGTCCATCACTAAAATTCCTTCTGAAAAAAATCATGACAGCTTTGGCAGTTTTAAAACAGAGGTGCTTTGTTTAACTGGGTGACACTAATTGTAGGTAAGAGCTCTATAAACACACTTCTTTGTTCTCTGGAAGCTGGACAACATACAATAAAACTCTGGCATGACAAAAATGTCACCTAGAAATAAACAGAAAATAACTGCACTTTAATTGAACATGGATAAGAAAATAAGTTAGGAGCACTTAAGCTTAACTTTGAGACTTTGTTTTTTCTTTCAGCAATGCTATTGAAAAGGTCTTTGGGGTACCTCCATCTGGGTCTTTCAGTGGTGTTACTTATATACAGGCTGAGCTGCGTACTGAGCCAAGCTAGTCAACTTCCTAAACTCAAGGTCACTGTTTTAGTGCAAATCTCTGTGTCTGCTTAAGACTGGCTACAGGTACAGTTCAGGTGTTTGGTCTAATGATGACCAATATCAGAGACAGTGGAGTAATGTCCGCATTATGTTCAGTCTGAGACAATCCATCCTAGTAAGAGACTGAACTCAGCTTACAATTGGTTTCAAGACAGAACTAGGATCCTCACACAGGTCCTGTACCCCTTCATGCAGGCATACCAGCTTAGTTAATTATGCCTGGATTTGCCTGCCTTATGCCTTTCCATTGCACAGAGGTGATGTATGCTAAGAGATGTTGCTTTCTTAGGTTGAAGAGAGAAGGGTATCTATATTTGGTATCTCTATTCCAATAGGTATCTATCGGTATAGAGAGATCAGACTATTAGGAACAGATTAGTTAATTGCAAGTATTATAAAAACTACAGGTGAGATGCAGCTCCACTGTCTCAGCTCATCATTTATGTCTGAAACCTACATGAAGCTCATCTATGGTGTGTATACAGACTTCTCAGTAGTTGATGGAGAGAGTGGTGCTATTCCAGAGGATGAATTACCACAAGTAGTAGATGCCTATGCTGTGTTATGTTGCTATTACAGAATAGTTTTTTAGTTACTTGAAAATGCCTCAAGTATTGTAGGTACAACATGCTTTGTCTTTACTTTACACACTGTTTATGATATCTGGCCTTGATATGTTTCAGATACTTTAGTACGAACAATATTTTAAGTATTGCCATACTGAGTATGAATGTAGAACCAAAGAAACAATCTAAAATGTAGAAGTGTTCTGGTTTGTGATTAGAAATACATGTTCTGTACAGGTGAAGTATGTTTGGAGTGGGTGAAAGAAGTGCATGCGATAGCAGTCAGCATGGTAGATGCAGCTATCTCGGCAGGTGCTGAGGCACTACAGTATGAGCACCTGTAGAACAGGCTGCACTTTGCCTTCAAGGCCAATGCTTCTCACCCAAATACAGAGTGAGGGAACAGGTATGCTGTTCCTGTTCATCCTTGAAAGACTGAACTTAAACCATTTCTTACCGCTTCCGCATAAGGGCTAACTCCAAGTCATTGTGAAACAACTCCCTCCCTCAGTCCACCTCTCATTTCACTGTGTTTTGGAAATCCACCTGCTGATAACCGTGGTGGTGGTGAAGAAGCAGGCAGTGGTCTCCTTGGATGTGATGGGTTTTAGAAGTGTGAAGAAAGGTGGCTGTGTTTATGACTATGTTTATGGGATATTTGCAGTCTACCTCAGGGGCCAGTTTATCGAGGTTGGTTTTTGTGTGCCCTTTTATTCTAAAACCCATCCTATGGGCCAAACTATATTTTAATAACTTGGGACAACTTATTATAGCTGTTCTTTTGTAAACAGCATGAACTTTAATGTTTTCACAGGTTATATTGGCCATCAGTCACAAATTCGGTAACAGCATCGCTGTGTGGCTGACACCTCTGTGAACATCTGTAGGAATTTGCTTTCCTTCAGCTTCTCTTTTCTGCCTGCACAACAAACCTGCTATCCCTTCTTGCCCTCCGCGTTGCCCCGAGCCCGGCAGAAGAGGATCGGGGCAGCTGTCGGGCTCCAGATCAGCGGGGAGCGGCAGTGCGGGAGCGGCTGACTGCCGGCAGCAGAGGGAGCTCTCCGATGGGGAATGGCCCGGGAGACATGGCAGAGCCGAACGTGCTTCAGCTCAGCTTTTCTCCCGGCCTTTTAGAAACTAAATGAACCCGAGCTCTGTGGCCAGCGCACCCCTACTGAGCTGACATATACAGCGCTAGGATCCTTTCTTTACCGAGAAGTAATATGGCCAATGATCCTAACCATCCCCAAACTGGGATTATCAACATGACTTTAGCTCTTTGTCGGAGGTTGACACTGAAGCATGTGCCACAAAAAGGCTGCCCGGAGATGGCATTTGTGTGGAAATATAAACTGTGGGATTTCAGTGTAAGAGCAGATGGGCCATAGGTAGTGTTAGCAACGGGGTGTGCACTGCAGCTTGTACATCTCGCACATTCTGAGCATGAGACGCAAGGTGAAAGGCCAAGTGGCTGTAATTACAGTTGCAGGAACACAATTGGAAGCCTGAGTGCTTTCCCGGGATCAGAAAATATGCTTGTATTATTGGGGATGAGGGAAGAATATAAAAAAAAGTATTAAATAAATTAATTAAAAAACCCAAGTGTATTCTGAGCGGATTTTCATGTTTTTGTAATTGCAGTACTTACATCTCTCTTTTCAGCAGACAATTTACTAAGTTTTCAAATAATATTGAACTGATATTTAGTTTCTTCTAAACTACATACTGCAGAGCAATAACAAAATTTTAGGATAACTTCTTTATAAAACAGAATCAAACAAGGTAGTTTACTCTTAGAAAAGCTGAAGTAACTGAAATACTGGGAGCTAAGTAGCTTGCAAAAAGTGTGGTAGTAAGAGTTTTGCAACATGGACATAAACATGAAGTTTTATGTGCCTTTCTTATATTACTGAGTAGTATATTTTAAAACTCCAGTTTTCCCTGGACTTGTGAAGAACATTGAATATGTTACTAACTGGAAATATGACTGTTTACTTTAAGTGTCACCTGTAAATTAAAAATTAAATAAAAAAATCAAACTTAAAAGAGAAATTCACTAAATTGATATAAACCCAAGTGCATAAGTGTAATATCTCACTCAAATGAAAAATCATAGGGCAAGAGCTTTTTTGCTGGAGACTTTTTGGCCTCCCTATATAGTTTTTGTTCAGCATTTCTAAATGGTATAATATAAATACTTACAAGTTCTGGGCATTTTCAATTACTATTGTTAGACAGAAAACCAGCTCCAGTTTCTTCAAACCTTATTTCATTGAATGTGTCTGAGTCATAGGAAAAGTCATTCCATCATGTCTAGAAACTGTTTTTACTCAGAGCACTTGTCAGGAAAGAAAATAAACAAGTATTAGTTCCTGCCACCATTCATTTCAGAACAGCTACAACCAATATAATTAGGGCTCAGACTTTTTTTTTTTTTTTTTTTAAAAATAGGTCTGAATGAAAAGATATAAGATTATATATGTCAGTTGCTGAGCATTTGGCATGAACAGCTTTTCCAACACTTGCTCTGGTTATTATAAGGTTTGAGTTCTAAATGACTGCATTCAGCAGCAAACCTGTCAGGTTGGAGAGCTTTTCATTAAATGTTTGATCTAGAAATTTTTAATCAGTTCACAAATAAAACAAATTATTAAAGCACTACATCAGCTGCAGTATATGTAATTGGGATGAACAGGTGATGTAACTGGTGGAGAACAGCACAAGCATTCTTGGCAGAAGGCCTGGAGCTACAGAACTTGTTACCACTGGAGATGAAACAGAGCCTGAGCCTTAACCTGTATCTTGAAAATGGTAAGATGCACCTATTAAAGGCATTCCCAAATAACCTGGTGATAAATCATATACCTTGCAGAGAAGCATACACCTTGGAGAAGCTGGGGAGAGATCACCTTTTAAAATACCCTGTGTTTATGAAACAATGATGGGATGGAGCGTGTGCTGAAAGCACAGCAGATTTTATTTATAAAAGGAAAAAATAAGAATTTTATATTCTTAAGATTTTGCCACAGTTCTCTGTCTTAGGTGAAGGCAAGTCTATAAGATCTGCTTTAGGAAGTTATCTACTGAAAACTCTTTTGTGATTTCAATACATTAATCAGGAGTGGTAATTGTAACTGTGCTGAAATGAATAGACCTATTATTACTTCTATAGGAGGCTCTGATACAAGTAATATTAACATTTCAGTTTGAAAGCAGCAGTTCTTTTAGCTACTCTGATAAGTGAAATTTCTGAAAATGAGAGCAATAAGATGTTGCAACTAGGCTAAGAATTAAAAGGAGTGCTAATTTATACATAGAGATTAAAACCACGTAACAATCAGATACAATGTTATTCTGCACCTCAAAGCAGAATGTTCAGAGTGGTTTTGTTTAACATTTATATCTAGACTAGAGATACAAAGTTTGTAATTTTTAAGTTTTGTTTCCTTTCTTTGAAGAGTTTAATTCAGGAAAGATAATACAGAAGTGGAGAGTTAAATTTTCTTTAGAACCCTGCAATAAAACTAATGTTTCATGGCTGACAACTCTGTCAGCAGAGACTGTTGCTGCAGGTTTGTGTGCTTGAAGTCAGTGGCTGAGGTGGGTCAGTGAGTATTCCCATCATCAGACTCAGGGGTGAAATCTTACCCCCATTCAAATCCCCAGAAATTTTGCTACACTTTTCAGGGGAGACAGAACTTTGCTTTAAAACATTAGATTTGGCAGCAGCAAGGGATCCCAGCAATCTGTGTATCATAGGGGTTACAAGCCAACCAAACACCTGTTGGCTTTATGTTAGGATGTCCATACAAACTTTTGGGTGTTTTCATCTTCAATCACAGATAGAGAAACTCGAGGTAGAGAAATTCAAGGTAAAGAAACTTGAGCCCTGTTTCTGATTCAGAGCCTCACAAGTCTGAAACAGCAGGAAGAGAACTATGTCTTAAAATTGCAGGATCCGTCAAGGTTAAACACAACCCTTGTGACAAAAACTCAGTGCAACAACCAGCCCTGGCTCTTGATCTCTAGACACACATGCTAATGCTCATCACATGGAAAGGCATCAAAGAGAAATGAATGTATTTTTTGGTCAAAAATCTTTCAACTCCCAAATTTTAATTCTGTTACAGGCACCAGGCTTTGGTGGAGCCTCCCTGCAGGGTGAGGGACCTGGAGGTGTTGGAGCACCAGCCTCCAAGGAGGAATGGTGCTGAGGGGCTATTTTTAGGTGTCTTTGGCAAATATGACTTTAGCATTCTGTAGGATAAGGGGATTAAGAAGTTTTATTAATTGATTTAAGATGAAAGCTGTTTTGGCCATGGTTCCCTAGGCCACAGGCAGTTCCACATGCAGCTGTGCATCCTCAGCTGGCTCTGTGGCTCCCAGCCCTGACAGAGATGCTGTGTCTCCCTCCCACTGTGTCCTTCTGGACCACTGTGGGGACAGATAATGGGACTAATATAATTTACCCTCATCTTCAGTCTTTATTGCTGCTGTACCTTTAAAACAAAATGAATCTTTCTTTTTTTTTATTGTAATTTTATTTATTTTTTTTTAAATTTTATCCCTTACATTTTGAACAGCAATTTATATCCTGTGTGCCTTATCTCAGGTAAGATAAAAATAGTGGCTTCACTCCATCAGTATAATCAGTTGTATTCATATCTCTGATTGTAGACTTGGCTCAGAGTTTGCATTACTCCATATGGGCTGTGTCTGTGCAGGCACACTCTACAGATACTTTTAAAAACTACCAAATGTTTTAAAAAAAAACAACTACATGATGAGTAGAGTAGTTTTTAAGAGATGCTTTAGAACAAAAAATTTAAATATATTTTCCTTAAGGTTACAAGTCTTTAAAACTTATCTCAAATTGAATGACTTAGAGTACTTCGTCTCATTGCCACATTACTTTCTAAACACACTCTGGCAAAGTACAAACCAGTGCTTATATACACCGAAAAAAGTTCCCATTAACAGAGTGAAAAATTGTCATGTGTCTCTATATATGGTAAAAAAAATATAGGTGCTAGAATTTGCTGCCTTTGAAGGTGGATGAATTCTGTACGGCCAAGTATCTAATAATATCCCCATTAGCTCTGATCGGTTTATTTCTTCCCTGATACCCTGAAGACCTCCCCACATACTACATCTCACGGTTTGCCCGGCTATTTTCTGCTCCACTTGCAATGCCAATGCGTCCAAAAGAAATTAAACTCCTCAGGAAATACTCAGCTCCCTGTTCCAAAATTACTCTTTCTCTTCTAGAGACGCTTAACAGCAGCAGCCTTCTAGACAAACTTTCTCTCTGTGATTTCATTCCTCAGGCATCGAGAGCCTCGGCATTTATCTGTGCATATATTTTAATAACTCACAACACTTCTTCATTATCTGTGATCATCTTACCTTGTGTGTCCTATATGTCCTCCCCAGCTGGCCAAAACTGGGATGCAAACACTGACTCAGCAATTCATAATAAAACTTGTGTGAGAATCACTGAGTCTAGGATTTTAGAATGTCACTCTTTTTTTTTCCCCCTTGCATTTCCAGCAGGTTTTTTACCATCTCTTAGGCTTTCCACAAACAAATTGAGCCTCAATCAGTCACAATTACATTCTTTTGCTCTACATTCCTGCATACAAATAAGCTGTTACTTTTCTGTATTTTCCTAGGTATTTTTGCTAAGGAAAACCAGCTCCGTTTCTGTCTGGCCATTTAATTTCCATTCTAACCCTGAGATCTTTATAGTGCTGTTTATTTCTTGCTACCTTGTGCTGAGTGTCATCGGATCTTCTGGTGAGAGTTGTGTCGTTTTTCTTTCCCGACACTAGCTATTTATCTTTGCTATTAAAACGATACTTGAAACCATTTAGAAGTACACCTTCAGTAAAACAAGTTCTCCCTTCTTCCACGATGCACCTTTATTTCCTAAAGGCGTTTCTAGTTAATCTTGCTATAGTTGAATGATTTTTGGTGGTGCTATTTGCTTAAAGGAGCTAGGTAATCCATCCTGTATATTTAATAACATTCATCTTTTCTAGCAGCAGAGACTATGAAAAGCTGTTTTATTCTCCATTCTGATTATTCTTTAAGTTTGGATATGTCCACTCCAGCTATACAAGTGGGGACAATGGGTACTCTGTGCCTGGTTCATATGGCGGTTATTAAGGAAAAATTCCCTTGAATTTAAGGTGGGATTTTATTGAGCCAGAAGGATGAGATTTAATTTCTATACTTCTCTGTTATTTGCTCATATAGACCCCTCCATACACCTATGCTTCCTCGTAATTTATTGATAGGGCTTCGTGAGACTTTCATGCTGACAAATATTCTGGAAATTTACTTTTATTGTTGCTCTTACAAATGAAACACATAATTTTCAAAAGAAGTAGTAAATTTATTGTTCCATTCTGCATCAGGAAAGTGTGAATTGCAACTTGTTTGTTTACATAATATGGTATTTTGGTAGCTAGTGCTGCTATTAGTAAAGTTCAGCTAGGTCTGAATAAGTGTCTTAGTTGTGACTTTGTGCACACGTAAGAAAAACCTCTCTTTGGAGATTTCACTGCATTTTACGTACCTTGTATTTTAGAAACTTTTTTTAATTTGCTTGTCTTGAATATTACATTGCAAATCTAACTGTTGCATAGAGTGTGTTGCTTGATCCGTGAGGGGAGGGGAAGGAGAAGAGGAAATCAGGTTCATAATATGTGCTGTGTCTTTTGTCTTACTTCTCAATTTTCTGTCACTTTCATATGTCATTTCTTCTTTTTCATACTACTATGGTGAAGTTTGGAGACAAAGTTAATGCACTGTAAAATAAATTACCTGCAAATATTTATCTTGCATTATCATCTAAGATTAATGAATGTCTCCATTTTTAAAATGAAGATATTTGAATGTTTCTCCTTTTCAACCAAAGAACAAAACATGCAAAAGAAACTTGCATAATTAACAAGTGAATCATTGAGAAAGAGATGAAGTTAAAACTGATGTATTTTTTAATACCAAGTACTGAATATGCTTCAAAAATCCAATCTGGAATTCACCTACATACAAGTACAAGTTTTGTAAATGTTTTTCTAGGAGTAACTAGGAGAGGCATTAATGCCCGAGTCTCCAAAATATTTGCAAGCTACTCCAAGTATTTTGATGTAATTTTTTTCCAATGTAGTCACTTGTTGGACCCTGCTACATTTTAATAATTGATTACAGACACGGGATGAAATGTTGGCCCCACTGAATCCATGGGAGTTTTCCTATTGACTTCAGTGAAGCCAGGATTTTACTCATGGGTTTACAGCAGCAAAACACAACCAACCTGGTTTTGTACTTCAGCTAAAATAAACCCCAGGACATATTCTCTGTTACAAGAGTGACAGCAAAGCTGTAGCCTTTCTAGAAATGGTTTTATGCATCTATATGCTTTTGATTAAACAAATGTTTTTGCACCTGTTGGAGTAAAAGCAATAAAAAGTCAAACCACTGTTGTTGTTTTGGTATGTGTATCTAATTTTATAATACATACTGCAGTAGTTCATCCTAAATTAAAAAATTGGAAGTTTACTTTTTTTTCCATACACTAGTAATACAATCTCTAAGTCACATGTGAAAGTACCATGTAATTTATATAGTCATGATGTCAGCAGTATATTATGTAAGTTCTTAGTGGCACATGAAGTTTAGTAGTGCTGACTGATTTTTGTTTTACTGAATGTGATTTTTAGTAATTTTCTTCTTGAAAAAAATATTTTTTAGCCCTTGAGTCGCTATGGGTTTATTTTTTCCTGATAGGGCTGCTCTTTACATGTGTCTAAACCAAATCACACTAACAAGGCATTAGTAACTTTCTTTACTGATGTCTGTGTGAAATGCTGGCAGTGCTGCATGGCAGCAAACACTTTACTTCTCCCGCTGTAATATCACAATTACAAACTTTGCAATTACCTGGGAACGGCTGAAGTTATTCCTCATCATCTCCTTCTCAGCTTTTCGGCTGGAAAATAAGGCAGAAATTTGACTCTCCCTGCACAAAGCCTATCTAAGTAGACTCTGCAGAGAACTCTAAGAGGGGTTATGAATCCACAAACTGTGGGGAGGCTCCATTACAACCCCTCTGCAGCCCTCACTGGTGCGATAAAAAATGAGACCCTGGTAGTTCACACTATAGAGTACCCGCAGATTCTCATGCAAAATACTTTCTTGCCTCTGTTTTGAGCAGCAAAACCCATGAAGTGAGTCAAAAGAAAGTGTGAATGAGCTATCTTTATAGCACAGAAGAACAACCTTTGTATCTCTGACACTCATGACATCCTCAAGAAGAGAAATAGTAAGAGAGTATGTTAAAAAAAATAAAATTAATTACATTTAAAATATCTGTAAGATCTTTTTGCCACATGACCCCATGAATTTTATCCATAAATATAGCTGTAATGTTATTCCAGTCAATTCATAATCAGACATGAGATGAATGAGAATTTATAGAAGAATTTGTATTTTTATTTTCTGCTTAAATATGGTTTCTAAATTAGATTCTCAGAAACATAAAAAGATGTCATATCTTTCACCTCTTTTTTTCTTACTTCATTCTGTTTCTAAGAGTTAAAAACAACAACCCATCAATTAAAACCAGAGCACAAAGGATAGTCAGAGACCAAAAATCTCTATAAACCTCCATATGTGTCTAACTGGAGTTATACTACTCAATTATTGTTTATCAAGTCAGTTTTCCATCTTATGCACTAAACAATGATATTATAACTAGAAGAATTAAAAAAACCCATAACACTGATAATGGTAAAATGAATACAAAAGAAGACTTATAGAATCTCTATGGTGGAAAAATAATGTGAATAATTTTGTTACCTCATCCCAAAAACTCATGAAATAATGGTGTCTGCGTATGGCGGACACAAACCATTCTTTGAATTGTTGTGAATGTAGAAGGAAATATAAAATCTCTCTTTCTGGTCTCCTGGAACAGAACACATGGCACTCAGATATGAGGAAGAGATCATTCAGGCATCAGGAATCAGAACCTGCTTGGAAAACCATTGGGTACCTGCTTGTTCATAAGATTGAAGAGTTAAATGGTGTTGTGTGGCAGAGCTGAGAGAAAATGTGTGCTTCACACAGGCATCAAGAACAAACTTACACTGAGATTGGAGGGAGAGGAAGTTGGTCAAGCACAGTGTGCTTCCTAAGCAGGGATCACTCATGAATAGAGCAAGAGAAATGATGAAAAAAGAGGAGAGACAACCCTCTGTCCTGTAGTTCCAGGCCTTGAGTGCATTCTGGCTGTTCTCACCAGGTTAAGGAGGCCAGCACACGTTTCTGCATGAATTAGCTTCCATCTGGGTCTTATCTGTGGGAAGGGTTGTGCTTCTCCATTTTCCTGACTATTTTTTTCATATGGCTCAAGCACAACCCACGGCCTCTCTTAAGTTTACTAAGAGTAAGGGGAAATATGGAATAAAACTGATTTTGGGTAACTTAAGAGTGAAAAGTCATCATTTTAAGTATTACTTAAAGCTCAGATGCACCAAATCAACACATGTCAAATATTGGTTAAAAGCCTGCAGCTCTAGAGTGAGCCTCCTTCCACCAGCTAGCTCTGTTGCTTCTCAGTAGTACACTTTGGTTTTGTCCTACAGACATTCAGCAATTTAGTTCAGACAGGGGAGTTTGGTGTTAAGTGATTTGATACTTCACAGGCAGCCTTCCAGGAAATGGAAAAAATGGCAATGTTTCTGGGCTGTGGCTTCTGCAGCACAGATGAGGCGAAACACAGAGAGCTCCTGCTCATCCAACTTCAAGTCACTTTGCCTTTGCAGATAAACTCAGTCAAAGAGAACATGAATCCCCTATTAGATCCATTTTCAGTGCACAAACAATCTGTAGGAGTGCCACAGTTTAGGACATCATTCAGAAATTGGAGAGAACTAAGATTTCAGTTTGCTGCTGTAAAACCTAGGAGGTAAAGCTAGACATCTCTATTTCCAGAAAGTATAGAACTGTGGCAATTAGTACTGTTGTTGGACTAAATATAATCCCATGTAAATCCATGATAGATGGATACTACAGATGGATGTAAAAGCCTTCTCTTGCAAAACATTTTTTTACTTTGCAAAAAAGCTCTTACTGAGACCTGTATCCCTTTATTTTATGTCCTGCTTAAGATGCGAATGTCATTAAGAAAAGGTGAGACTGTCAGATGACTGGGTGAGGAGATGTACATAGAGCAAAGAAATGCAGATATGACTTGCTTGGTATCCCACAGGACTGTTTCATATCCCTATGATGACTTCCTTTCCTCTCCAGCCCATTTGAGAAATGATACAGTTGAACAGGAACATGGCTTACCACTTATATTTCAGCTTATAGATGTGTTTTTTTAATGTTTAATACTATTTAACTTCTGGTTAACTCTACTTACTCTCCAGTTTCTGTCTCAGCTTTAAGACTAATCTGGTACTTCCTAGTGAGCTCCTGAAACCATGGAGAATACTTGGTTCCCTTTGCTCATATCTCATTCAGTGTGTTACTAAAATAAGGAGAGATCTGAACAAAGATGTAATAATTAAGAAATGGAGCGTAACTTAAAAACACTAAAATTACATTGGGTCAGGATATCACTGGGATTATTATACATTAAATAGCAAAATTTTTATCCCCTTTTAAAATGCATTTTACTATCACCATGGATTAAAGTGTATGTTAAGATCTAGAAATCAATTTTCCCCCTTACCATTTTATTTCTAAGTCTTCACTTCTGTGTGACTAGTATAGATCTTTGCTGAAGAGAAAAGAGCGCTGAATTACTTTTTTTTAAACTTTTTTTTTGTGGGTAGTTTCACATGATAAATGGGGAGATCTGAAGTTTTAGTAGCATGTAAGAAGGTGAATAAATTACTGTTCGATTAGACTAAAAGATATTGCTGAAAAGTACTTGTAACGAGATAATTGCAAGTGCCAAAGCTGAGAGTAACACTCAACATTGGCAGCAGCTTAGTTAAACATGTGGTAATGATGTTAGAGGAAGAATGGGTATGTAAAATATTCAACTGTACCAGCAGTAATTATTAATTTTATGTGACAGCAATAGTGGCTTGCTGAGACTGATATTTGACATACAAAACTCCTATAATTATTTTAATATCTTTACTTCCCAATGATTTTAATGATATGACAAAGATTTTAGGTGTTTGCTGAAACAGCACTACTGTCGTTTACTATCAGTCAAACAAAATGTCATTCTAACTCATTTCACTTCAAATGTTGGAGTAGTTTTCATACCGATTAAACTACTGCTGTCAGGAGTATGATCTTCTTTTGAGGTTTTATACTTAGAGAATAAAAACTGACAAAGAAATACCTGGAAAACATTTTTCAGAATATATAATACAGAAAAGCATTTAAGTAGGGATTTTACCATCAGAAGAAAGTAGCTGTATAAAAGTTTAAGTATAAAAATAGAAAAGCAGCATATGACTTTCTACCTTTCAATTAGTTTATGAAAAAAACAGGTAGTGCCTTGTAGTTGATTGCTCAGTACTTTTCATTATAACTTTCTTCAATCGCCTAAAAACATTGCCAAGTTTTGAACCATTCAGGATGGAGTTTTCCATGCCAGGTGCCTGCCCTAGGCAGGATTATTTTGAAAAGCTGCTTCCAAAATTCAATCATTCCAGAAGCAATATTCCAGAAAAAGGAAGTTTCTTTGCCTGACATTAACCCATAACTCGCAAGTTAGTATTTGTTTGGTTTTTCTGTTGGGAACATATAGCGCTTTTGCAGCAGGAACATGAAGTTCTGCAGAATGATCATTTTGCTGTTTGAGGAGGTGCCTTTGATTAGCCTCTAAGATTTGTTCGAATTTGTCCCCCAGATAGAGCATGTTCTCAAGTTACAACTTGTCAGCTGAGCTGTGGTAACTGACTCTGCATACATTCCACATTTGCCAAGTAGAATATGCTAATTCAAACCACCTTTACAGGAGTTCATATTAAAGAGTTGTTCTTCACAGTGACAACGCACAAGCAGACATCAGCTTAACCTGAAAGCAGCAACTTTGCAGGCAGAGGAGCTTCTCTTGTCCTATCATCATCCCACAGTTTAAATCAAGAAAAAACTTGGAAATTACGTTTTCTCAATGTCTCTTCTCTGCTCAGTGTCCTCAGGCCAGAGGCATGGACACATTTTCTTCTCTGTGAGCCGCTCAACCATCAGGCACTGAAATGAGCGTAGAACAAAACAAAGCTGCATCTCATTGCTCCTTTTCACATCCCCATTCAGAGATCAGAGTGGTTGCCTTAGGACAGAAAGAAGGTTGGTAAAAGGCAAGAGAAAAATGGAAATAGAGAAGTAAAGAGCTGGAAGAGGGAGGAAAGCAACAGGATCTGAGGGTGGCAAGCGAAGCAGAAGCTGGGCATAGGGGAAAGCAGTGATATGTTACACATGTTGCAGCAGATTTCAACCTCAGAGGAACCATTGACACTATTCGATACCCATTCTACCCCCAGGACTACAGCTCATTTCAAGAGTCAATAGTCTCTCCTTGGGACCTGAGACTCATTTCAGGAATCCAGAATCTCTTTGCTCTTCTGTCAATGAAAACCAAGGTAACCACCTATCAAGCATTTGTCACCACCCTCCCAGGGGCAGATACACTCAAACTGCTGCCTCAAGCAGTCTCTTTAAGTGGTAGAGACTTGTCCAGACATGTACGTGGCAAGTAAAGTTACTGATCTGAATAAAGTGGCAGTTCTTTTCATCTTGATTTTAGGATTCTTTTTTTTTTTTTTTTTTTTTTTTTGCACAACACCCTGGACAGGGCAGAAGGATGTGCAGAATGTTCAGTTCAGGAGCTGTAAACAACATTTATTAACCTACAGTGAACACCCAAAGTGAGGCCACTTGTTTCCTCACTATAGTCTGTGTACAAGTCACACAGGGTCTACAATATCATTCATACGAAAGCATCACCACTAAGCAGAAAAACTGTAGCAAATACTTCACTTAGCATTTTATTTCCTTCTGTCAAATTTGACATAACTGAGTCTTACTACACAGGTAGCTGGGGCATTTGGGCACTGTTATCCTCTACTAGCATCTGAATTCTCCATTGCCACTTCCAGGTCTCATTGAGAAACCTGGAGAAAAAACCCTGCTGTGATCCTAGAAAACCAGTCAATCAGCCACAGTTCCAGCTGCATCTCTGTGAGAAGTGTGAGAATATAAATTGTATGAGAAAATCTCAATGAGAGATGCAGAGCTGTTTCCCGCATTTAAATCTTTTTTTCATGGCCTTAAAAACTGCTGTGTTTGTGTACACTAAAACCTTTCCAATGAGACAGAAGTAACTGCAATTATTAATTTAGTCATCTGTGTAGTTTATAATTTCAGGACATTTAGAGGTAAGGCGTTTTGCACTCAGTATGCAGTTTCCAAGGAAAATACCTGACAAAATGAAGGTTTACGGTGACAGCAGCACTGAGCTTTATCCTAAGTAGTTAAACGAGTTCAAAACCTATCATCAGTCACTGGTAGGATCCGCTTCTCTATGCTTAAATCCTGCATAAAGTGCCAGTGAATTGTTAAAAGCTGAGGATGATTATTAGACAACCTAATATAAGCCTGCAAAAGAATGGTATTATTGAGAGTAAAGTGCTGTATTATTGCCATTTGTAAAGTAGTTCCTGATTTTGGCAGTACATGTTCAATTACTCTCTCCTCTGTTAATGGAGGATGTCAGACAAAAACCAAACCAAGCAACATGTTGCGGATTCTAAGACCCTTGGAACACTGAGGTTTCCTCATGAGATATCCCAGGCTTAGGTGCTAAAACACTGCATCAGAATTAAGTCATACCTCCTGGCATGAATCGACTGCTAAATACAGTCAGTTATCACGTGTATCTTTGATACGAACACCTCCCGCATAATTGCAGTGTGGACAGCCAGGTGCCAAAGGAGCCTCCAGACCCAGGTGCTAGAGGCACTGCTGAGGAGCATTAGGCTGAGAGTAAGGGAGTATTCTTAAAACAAGAAAATCCAGAAAAGGAGACACTGAAGAAGTTACAGAGTGGAGTAATAACTTTGTCACCGGTAATCGTCCCAGACAACGGCACAGGCACACTGCCAACTCGATGCAGAATGTTTAAGAGCTGAAGAAGCAATGAGACCCTTAATTCTATAATTTAAGATTCTTTATGACTGCGCTGCCCCAGAGCCCCTGCGTCCGCCCCGGTACCGAGATCCGCCAGGCGGACACGCGTGGACCGGGCACACCTGAGCAGGTGGACAGCGGCGCACATCCGCAGGGCTGAAGCTTTGGAAAGAGCTTTCCCTCCTTCTCGGACACTGCGCTACTTATTAGACATTTCCTAGATAAAAAACCCAACCAAGCAAAAAAGCCGAAAGAGTTCGGGGCTGCACGAGTCGAGTCCCGGCTAAGCGGCGGGCGCTCTCCCGCCGTCCTGCCGCTCGGGCGGAGGCGTCGCGCCTGTGGGGCTCGGGCAATGGCCGGGATCGGGATCCGGTCCCCCTCTGGCGCCCGTTGCCCGGCCCGGCGCGCCCTCCTTCCCGGGCCGTCGTGCCAGACCCCGCGACCAGGCGGCTGCTCCGGGGGCGGGATCGCGGTGTTCCAGGCTGACTCAACGCCGCCCCGCCCCGCAACCCGGCGGGGCGGGAAACGTCCGAAGGCCCTGCGCCCCGCCCGCCCTCCTGGTGCCCCTCTTCCCCCGCCCGCCCGGCACGGACCCGCAATGATTAGCAGTTCATGAATCCACGTGACGTCACGGAGGGGATGTAATGCTTCTCTAAATAGAACGTATTGTAACCGTCCCTCAGTCCAACGTGGTTCCTCCGGCCGCGCTGCCGGTCCCGTCCCCGCCGCGCCGGGCGGTAAGTTCCTAAAAATACAGGGCTACCCCGGGAAGGCGCCCGGCGCGGCGCGCTGCGCACCCCGCAGTGCACTCCGCATGGAGCGGAGCGGAGCAGCAGTGCCGGGGTGCGCGGCTGGGGCAGGGGCAGCTCTGCGCTGCAGGGGCTGCTTCCCTCCGCCATCCGCATCTGCTCTCGGAGGCAGCAGCGCTCAGCCCCGCCGCGCCGTCTGCCGGCAGCGGGGATCGCCGCCGTCCCCCCCGTCCCGCCGTGCTCGGGGATGAGGGGCGACGTGAGCGACTCCTCTGGTCCCCCGGGCGAGGTCGGGCAGAGCGAAGGCAGGCGGCCGGGGACGTTTGAGTCGTCATTGGGTCAGCCGGATCCGCGGGTTAGCCGACTTCCCCTCCTACACTTCGGGGCAGTTTGGGAAGTCTGCGTGTTGCTTCCGGGATGGGCTGGGTGGCGAGCGGCGGCTTGCGCGGGGCCGCAGGCCAACACCCCGCTGCGTGCTGCGAGCGGAGCGTGTCGGGTGGCAAGCTTCTCCGGTTGGAGGGCCGCGGAGCCCCCGCCGCCCGCGGCGGGACGGCGGACGGCTCCGGACGGCCCTCCGGCGGCTCCAGCCCCTGCGGCCCGGCGGCAACCGCTGGTCGGTGACAGCGTCGGCGCTGCGCTGCCCGCCGTCCCCTTTCCCGCTGCAGTCCCCAACTGTTGGAAGCAAGTTTCGCGGTGGCGCCCGGGATCCCCAGAGGGCCGGGACCCGCCGTCGGTGGCCGCGGAGCGGTGCGCGGGGCGGTGCGCGGCCGCCTTCCCCGTGAGACATCCCGGGTGCCGGGCTGCTGCCGGCCCTTACGTCATGCTGCGGGCCGGTGCGGGGCTGATGCTCCTTTTCTGATGCCGTCGGGTGCAGGGCAAGGAGGAGTGCTGACAAGGTTCCCTCTCTGCAGTCTCGGTCACCCTTCTCAGCCCCTCTGCTCCACTCATCATCCCCTTCCCCAGCTCCGCGTCCCTGCGCCACTGTCCTCTCTTACAGGGGTCTCTCTTCCCCCAGCGAAGTTTTCAGGACGATAAGAGCTGCAGGAGTGTAAAGGGAATACTTGCTAAACTCTGCCTCCTCTATTATTTATGTCCAAGCATGGTGAGTGATCCTTCATCTCCAGGGCTCAATATTAGCTCTGCAATGGGAAAGATAGAGGTTGTTTCAGAGATGGGGGTAGGAATAAAGGAAAATGAAATGTCCATATGTTGTTTGGTTTTTGGTTTTTTTTTTTTTTTTTTTTTTTTTTTTTTTTTAAATCCAGAACGATGTGGGAAGTGACTTAAGCAGCAAGATTAGAAGATTTCCATACATTATCAGTAAGAAACAGGGCTTAGCTAGAAGAAACTGAAGCTAGAATAGAAGCATAATAGTTACTGCGAAGCATCTTTTTTGGGCTTTCCTTGAGAATGTGCAGTTTTCGGAGGGATACTCACCCACTGGCGTGCACTAGACTTCCCCTGTCTGGCCGTTTGGACAAGCAGCAGTGTGTCAAGTAACAGTGGTGTCAGAAAACTTTCTTGTAAGACACTGTCATGCAGACATAATCTAGAAACTGGACTAAAAGAAAATTGAGAGGTGGAAGGTGAGAGCTGAATGAAAAACATAGCATAATTTGTGGGGATTTTGCTGAAGGAGTTATGCTTCCATAAATGTATGGTTTATTTTAAGTATAAAAGTGTACAGTGGTGAAAATCCTTGCTCGGTAGTTTGTAACTTTCATGTAGTGAATGAGATTGTTGCTATCAAAAGCTCAAAATTCTTTATAAAAAATGGCTAAAATCCTTATTTGTGACTCCTTAATCCTAAAGGGAGCTGTACAGGTCGCAAAGCACTAGGGAAAAGCGTGATTAATGATCAGTGATTAGTGATAAGTGATTAGTGGTTTTATTCAAACTGTTACCTCTGACCAGAAGCACACATCAGAGGATTAACAGGCTCTTTAGATAAATGCTCATTAGTGGAAGGGGGAAAGCAAAGATAATAGGCATGCACACAGGGACAACTTTCTAGGAAAATCATTCCTGTCTCTGGCATAATAAGCTCTATTAGCAGAAAGGCTCTTTAATTTAAAAGTTGCTTTTATCTTGTAAATCAAAGATGGATGTAGAAGTTTGCTGCGCTATTATAGCCTAAATTTTCCCATATCCACTAGATGTGGATTATCTCGGTAGTGATATTTTATTAAAAAAACCCCACCACAATTGAATCTGTAAGAAACTGAACATTCCCAAGTGCTAAAGCCCTGCATCCCTGAGGCATCTGCTCCTAACAGGCAGAGCAGCTAACTAGATGGCGCAGTCCTGATCTCTGTGAATATATACTCCTGGGTTATGAACTTAGCAAGTAGCAGCTTGCTAGGTGTCCTTCAACACTTACAACAAAGTTGATTCTGTGCTGGGTTGGAGGCTAGAAAGTGCTATGAGTTTGTAGTCACATTTTCCATGTCAGTTAATCTAGAGAGTTAAAGGCTATTGGAAAAATTAGTCTCATTTACTGAAAGAAATGGTGAGAGAAAGAAGAGAATGAGAGAAGGGCAAATAGCTACAGCTTGGGACATAAGTCTTGATTGGACTGTTTTTTACTGCTTAGATGAAGTACGGCTCTGATAGCCTTAATTAATGAAGCCTAAAAGCTCTCGGGAGTTTTTCCCCCATCTATCTCTGGCAAAATGAGAGATTTTTTTAAAAAAAAAAGTCACTAAAAAGAAAAAAACAGTTGGTGTGGTGGTTGAACGAAACAACTTGGACTTGACTGTACCCTACAAATTTTAGTAAGGAGCCTGTTTTTATGATAACTAAGCAGGGATTTCTCATTACGCTTTATCATGCATGTATTGTGAAGAACTGGTATCTACTGCTGTCAATAGACTTGGGGATGTTTCCTCTGTCACGTTAGTTTACATGGGATTTATTTTTGGTTTCATCTGTGGAGATCATCAAAGTTTCAAAACTTTAAATGAAACACTTCAGTGTAACAGGAAATAGAAATAATGAACTTACGGCATAAAAAGAAACTACTGTAATCTTCTATTGTTACATCTTTAATTGGAGACTCTTAGGAATAGTCAGGCTAGTACTTAAAATCAAAAAGTTTTGTAATAGCATATAAAAAAGGCAATAAGTGCTGTTGCCAGTCTGGAATATTGGATGGCACTTTTCCAGGATTTAAAATTGCAATATTTTTAAACGTTTACACATTTAGAACAAGCAGAAACCTTTTCCCCTCACCAAAACACCCATTTATAGTTCAGCTTCAATTTATCAAACTCTAACTCTGCTAATTTAACCCGGTGAATGTCTTATTCAAAGAAAAGGTAGAAGTTAGATTGTATATGTCATTTCATTTATATCACCATTTAGCAAAATGACTTACAAAGATAAAGAGTAATAGGTGCTTTTTTAATTTGATGTTCACATCTTCACTTTGAGAATCTAAAATGTGCTGCAATCATTTACACATATCCTGTGCGCTGCCGAGGAATCTTCTCTAAAAGATTGTTACAGTGAGAGCTAGAGTTCACTTTGGAGCTGATAAGAGAGAGGCAATCTCCCACTGCCTTCAGAAGGTAGCTTTTACATACTAAATCTTTCAGCTCTGTGTGGGCAGAATCTCTGAGCTCAGTAAGTCTTGCAGGATGATTTGAAACTGGGTTATTAAGTTGTCTGCTCGTGGCTCCCTTTAAAAACCTGTCTCTGTGCCCTTAATCAAGGCACGAAGATCTTAAATATTGGAAGAGCTCTTGCAAGGTTGTTGTTGCTTTTAAAACAATTTATTTAATCAAGGACTTTACTCTTTTGTTATCCTGTGTCTCTAATTTCTGCTCTTAATTAACTTTGTGGATTTCCTATAAACCTGTTGCTTTGAGGACTTATACCTATGTTAATGTATGATTAGCCGTCTTTCGAGCTTAATTATAATTTCAGTGACTGTCTTTCTTATAAACTCTTTATTATGAGAAAATGATTTCTGAACAAGATTTTGCAATAAAAGGAATAACAGCAAAACTGTTTCTGCTTAAAACATTTTTTAAAATTATTCTTAAGGACCATATGATTTATTATTGGAACAAACCGGTATTTTTTCTCAAGGCCCATAAACACTGATTTTTCTTGTAACTCATTACAGGAATACTCTACTCATCAGACGCAGTTGCTGGAAACACAGATAGATGTATAAACCAACAGGTATTTCAGTTCTTCTTCATAGGTCCAGGTGATTCTTTTGCTTTGATGTGGTTTTGGTGATCCCATACTAACCAAGTTAACGGTAGGCACATATAATTAAGCTAGCCTATTTGGCTTAATCTTAATTCATGTATTAATTCTCACTGATATGAATACGTAGGAGTCCTGGTGGAAATATTTAAAATGCTTTGAGATTCTGTCAGTCATAAATACTGACTCCAGGGCTGATCAGACAGCTTGGCAGGTCACTCTGCAATATTTCAAAACGATTTCTGTTGATTTGCCTTCTCTCTGTGCTGCATGCTATTTAACCTCTGAAAAAACCCCCCTTATTTCTAGGTATATGATATATTCTGCTCTGCAATATATAATGCTCCAGATCTTTTAGGCCTCTAGCCCTAAAAAGGATTTTTAAGGCTTCTGCATTTCTCTGCCTTGAGAAATGATCAAAGTTGATCATAAATTTAAAGCAACAGTTTGGAATAAGAACTATGAAACATTTTTTCCTCTTACCAAAACTCATATTACTATGCTAATTTAAAATTCTTAAGGTGTAGTATTCTCTGATACAGACAAAACAGTTATCTCAGACAACATCTTATCATGCTGTATTTTAACAGTAGCGACATTATAGCAGTAAGTACAGAAAATAGCTTGACATGTAAAACCAAAATCCTGTTATGGAAATACATTTTTTTTTTTGGTTACACATGTAATCAAATAAATAATTTAAATTGTCTCAGGTGTACATAACAAGCACAATATGACATACATAAAATAATTGTTTTGCTGATGCGATAAAAGGACTTGTTGAAGTAGATAAGCTGTTGTGTCTTTTTACGTCCGAGGAACTGTTGTGTTGGTTCGTGTACTGATTGTTTTGCTCTTATTATGGCTCATGTTGAAGGGGCAATCCTGAAACTTTAAAATAATAGTTCCTCTACTATTTTTCACTAAGATGTTATTTGACTCTGTAATTAAAATTACTGAGAGTCAGCATTTTTTTTATTAGCCATTGCATGGGAAATGCAGCTGTTATTTGCCCTTAGAGAGTTTGGAAAGGGTTGGTTGCACTGGTTTGTAAGTTTCTAGATTGTGATATCAAATGCTATTTTAAAAACACAAAGAGATTTTCCAAGGATTTCGCTGAAGGCTGTAGGATTTTTGAAGGAAAACATTGAAAGCTTACAACAATTTCCTTAGCTTAAAAGATGTTTTGCTTTTGGTTCTTGTTTCCATCTTATATTTTTTTGAGAACTTGTTCAAGAAGTCAGTCCTACACACAACTTGAAACACTGTCATCAGCAGTGTTTGTCTACGTGTGCCATTTTAATAATCTCATCCTTTGAGCCAGCTCATGTCCCTGTCATGCCACCCTGCCACAGAAGGTGATTTGAAGGTGTTGGATGCAGCCCCACTTGGCCTCAGAGCTCCACTTAATGGGTGATAAAACCGGCAATGTCTTTAGAAGAAGCCAGAAGGAATGAGATTTGAAATTAATTGGGAAAAAGTACTACAAAGCCTCTATTACCTTTGCTAGCTGATTCTGCTTTTCTTTGACTCTGAATGTTTTCATTGCTCTTACTAGGGTACTGAGACCTCTGTTAGTTCAGGAGCTAGGCATGGTTTGATCTCACCTGCAGCTTTCTACCCCACATAAACTCTACAAATAACTTCTATTGCCTTTTTAACTTTTGCAGTGTTTTCTCAAACAGCTTGCTTTGGGCTCATCTCAATTTCTTTCCTTGTCCTTGGGTGCCACCACTCAGTGAACATTTCGATGCAGTTGAAATGCCAATCTCAGTATGTTTGTGTATTTTAAAGTTTTTTGTCTAGGGATGTACTGAGTTTAAACTAGTCATCCTTAAATACACTGCCTAATTTAATACAGAGAAATGTATGTAATTAGGTTGATTTTCCTCATTTAGAGGAAGCTGCCTTTTTACCTATTTACTTTGTGGGCTTGTGCTTTCAGTTACTCTTTTATTGCATATAAAAAAGTGTTGTTCATCACCACCCTTTTCTTATCTGTTTGCAAGTACTCAGAAGTTAATTTGGGGGCTCTGTAGCACAGTAAATGTAATCTGAGATTGAGTTTAGGATGCATTTTATGAAGTGGCTACAACAGTAAGCACTAAATTGAGATTTTACCATATTGTACTCTCTCTCTTTTTTATTTTAATTGTCCTTTAAATCTTTCAGTTCTGGAGTGCTGAAAATACTACCTGCAGAGTAGTATTCTGCCTAAGTAAACACTCAAAGATATGGATGATGATATTAGTGGGTCACTTGGTCATGTATTGATGCTGCAAATCAACTGCCAGTAATTCCGTCATGGGTGAACTAGTTTACCGTCGTTCACAGTCCAAATATACCTCTCACTTAACTTTTAAAAAAACTTTTATTCAACAGCAATAGTCGGTTGCTAGGTAAGGAGCTACAAATTGTGAATGGCTTCAAGTTGTGCCAGGAGGGGTTTAGATTGGATATTAGGAAAAATTTCTTCATCGAAAGGGTTGTCAAGCATTGGAACAGGCTGCCCAGGAAAATGGTTGAGTCACCATCCCTGGAGGTAATTACAAGATGTGTAGATGTGGCAGTTGGGGACATGGTCTCGTACTGGATTTGGCAGTGCTGGGTTAACGGCTGAACTTGATGATCTTAAGGGACTTTTCTAACCTAAACGATTCTATGATTCTCTAATAGTAAATCATACCTCCACGGGTGCTACTCTGAATTAATTTTAGCCAGTTAGTTAAATCTGGGCTTGGTTTTTGTTCTGGTTAGGTCAGTGAATGAGTTTGTCACTAAATATTTTTAGGCACCCAGCAGGAACTCCAAAGGTGACCTGATGGCAAAGAGCCTGGAATTGTGCTTGTCCAGAAATGGCACTGTCTGTATTAGAAATTTGGGCTCGCCAGGACCTCATGTATAGGACCTCATCTCTTGGGATGATTGTAAAATGCAACCTGAAGAAACTAAAAGTGGAGCAATGGAGTAGGAAAAAGATCACCAATTGTTCTGGTCAGAAATATCTTTTATTACCTGTTGTTTAACTTAATTATTGAATGAATGCTTTAGCTAGAAGAAATCTTTATTAAGAGTTTGTGGCAATTTCAGCCACCACATCAGCTTCCTTTTTTGTAACATAAAAAAAAGCTCCTTTTGCTGGCCATGGTTGGGGGGAGAGGTGGCATTTGCATATTTTTTTCAAATGTTGAAGAGATCAAGATCAACATCTGTAGAGACTTTGATCATTTTCTAGAGAGTGCACAAAATGATGGAAAAGAAGGGATTCTGTAGTTAAAAACAAGTTGAGGAATTTTCCTTCTTTCCTTACTTTTACGTCTGTAAGTGTATCTGTGTAATACTTAAAGATTTTTTTATACCTGTTATTAAATACAGTCAGTGTAAGTTTCTTTTACTGGATGTGCAACGGAAAAGTATTTAAAAAAGATAATGGGAGAAAAAAATGAATGATGTAAAACTTAAATCACTTTCTACAATTCCCATACTGTTCTTTCACTATTCAGGGCTAATAAACCAGCTCGTAGACTCAAGCTTGAAAATAGGTTAAATTCAAGTAATGGATGGTTTATCACAAAAAGTAAGAGAAAGCAGTAATTTCACTATTTTGATGAGAATCTTTTAAAGACAAGTTTCTCTAAATAATTTTCCATGAAACTAGAAAGCATCAAAAGAGCCATGGGTTTTATGACTGGCTAAGGAGAATTACATTCTTGTGGATTTAAAAAATATCGCAGTAGAGCCTAGTTCTCCACTCACCCCAATACAAATCTGGAGCAACTCTATTGAAATGTGGAGTTACCAACTGCAGTAACACTCATTGAGAAGAAAATTAGATTCACGGGCTCTATTCTGAACGTAGCCTATCAGTTGTGCGCTGTGCAAATCCCATTATTAAAGTAATAGCCTTACATGTCACGTTAAGGACGGCTGTTTCCCCAAGATGAACATGTTTGTAGCTCTCCTCATCTTGTGGCTACTTTTTAAGGGGGCAGGGGGATATTGAGAATACTTATTTTCAGCTCAATTAATATTCCTTCCGTGCACTCTCCTTCCTCTCACGCGCTTTATGTGTGGGTGCGCAGTCTGCACTCTCCATCATCTATCTGTCTGTGTCTCTTTGGCTGTGACAGTCTCCACTCTGGCCTCAGGCTTGCATAACATAGATGAAAAGCCCACCAAGATTTTCAGTTAAACATGGCAGGATATAATTCTGCTCCTAAATATGATGTGCATTTTCACTCTTAACGATGCAGCTGTGAATTGGAAGTAACACCTTAGACTTCAGTTATGATTCATTATTATGGAGTTTTTGGGTTTTCTTTTCAGTTTTGGAAAAAAAAATAGATAGAGGGGGAAAGAAGTGGGGAGGCAGTGTAGCTCAGAAGTGTTAATAAATTGGAGTATTTGTTTGCAGCACTGGAAAGCAAGACCCAGGCCATTCCAGCATCTTGCACAGTTCCCAAGCTGACCTGACAGCGAGAACAAAGTCTTTGAGAAATGGGGAAGAATATCATCACTGCCTGAGCTACGCTGATTTTTTTTTTTTAAATAGCAATCAACAGGGAATTTTGGATGAAGAAAAACACTGTAAAGAGTGATAAATAGACAGTGTCCAGTGTACAACCCCCACTTTCCTCAGCCCTAATCATGTATGCTTGCTTCCAGTTTTCTTCATTTGGCCCAGGATATGTGGGGTCAGCTCTGTTACTTTTGAAAGTGGTATAAATCCATTGACTTCTCTGAAACTGTGTGGAGTGAGGGTATGGCTCACTGTTGTTTACTAATGGCACACAATGGGCAACTTCTGTGTATAGTCTTTTCTGAGAGGATAGAACAAATATTTTTAGGCCTTATAAGAACTCTGGTGTGCAAAGGTTCTCTGGACCCTTAACAATCCAGAGGTTAATTTAAAAAAAAATGAAACAAACCCACAGCTATTATTTCATTGCCAAACATTTTTAAAAAGCACTATTTATGTAGGCCCTATATAAGCACACATTGTTTTATGTTCCTTCTGCTGGCTTTGCGTTTGACTAAACCATTATTCTCAGAGTGCTGCTGTGCTGAGATCATCAGTGATGATGGTGTGAAAACAAACAAGTTTTAGCATGAGGAGTCACTATATAATTTGACAAGGAGGTTGTCAGCACCAAAACATCCACATTAATTTCATCTCTGGTCAAAGCAAAATAAAAATCAGATGGCTAGTGGGAAACAATACATTCTTAGGAGGAAGGGAAGGGGACTGGATCTAATTCTGCAAGGTACTGTGTCAACCAAAAGGAGGACCCGTCTCAATTCCCATTGAAGTCAATGGGTGTTGAGGGCACTCAGGACTACTGGCATTGTGTCCTTTTTCTCCAAAGTTTAGTAAAACTGCTGACATGAAACTAAACTCCTTATTAATTCAAACTGCTAGCAAGTTCTTCGGAGAAAAGCTCTTTTTGTTAAAGGTTGAGATATGCTCCATCTCTTCAACAGAGAGCTAAAAAAGTACATATTCTAATTCTGTAGCCTTCAAGGAGTCCTTCAACATGAAGAGTTCTGCATATACCTTAATGGTACAAAAGTCCTACTTCAGAGAAAAACATTTCTGGCCTCTGTTACATTACACAAAATAGGGAGACAGCTTCCTACTTTGTTCTATCGAAAGTGATCTTTAATATTATCAGGAATGATTTTGTATTCCCTAGTGTTAAATTAAAAAATTTGGTACTAATGAATGCAGCTACATGTAGTCAAATAGGTGCTGTGAAAAATAATCAGATATGTGAATGCCCCCCAACTTTTTTTTTTTGTTCCTCAGTGGAAAATTATGGTGAGCTGTTTTTAACAGAAACAGTTAAAGTCAATGAATCCCAGATGAGTCAACTAACTTAATAATACCCTAAAATTTAGGAGTTCCAGATAATTTATTTTACTGCTATACTGTGGCCTTACCTTTGAACCTCTTACTGCATTATCTAAGTTGACTGCAGCTTGCAGGATACACAAGGAAACACTATGGAAAACATTGCTCCCTCTGTAGCAATCAGAATGCTACATGTTTTATTTTCTCTCTCATACTGTCTGATTCTATACAATTTTTCTTGCCAAAAAGTTCTTATTCCAAAATATTAAGACAGCCTATTTCTAGGCTGTCAGTCTTCCAGTTTTCATTTCAGAGTTTTGAGTCAGTGCAGTGTCAGCCAAAAACTTTTCAACTGACTGAAAATTTTTAGAGACAGAATGAGCTTAGAAGAAATATTTTCAGCATTGTAATTAATTCTAAATTAATTTATAATGAGGACAATAAGAGATAGGATGATGGCTGTTTCATTAAGCTAGTCATGACAATATATCGGATTTTCTTTTTAAATTTGTATTTGCTATGTTGATTTCAAAGGTACTGAGGATGCCTTGCAAGGTAAGGGTCAGTTCTACATGTTGTGTATGCAGAGCTCCTTGTTATGTATCTTCTTTTGAGGAAATAGCCTTCTTTGAACAGGGGAAGATGTGACACTGGGAGTGCTGCTGAGCCCTGTGGCCACGTTGTGTGGTATGGCAGCCTGTGATGCACGGTGGGTGTGACTGTGGCAGTGAGATCCACCTCACGCCTCTCCCCACTAGCAAAATTGCAGCCATCAGGGTTCAGGTGCTTTCAGAAAGCCCAAGTAAGATTTCAAACAAGTCTCTCACTTGGCTCCACTGCTAGAAAATGCTGGATAGTGAATTGCCCTTGTTTACATTTATAGAGGTGTTAGTGCAGTGTAGCACCTGAGATGGGCAGGTATTGCATGGAGAACACATTTTGTAAAATATCAGTTGTTTGTAGGCTCACATCACAGAATTTTAAGAGCAAAACCAAGTCTGCAATCTGGCAACTGGTCCTACATACTGTAGGACTTTTTTTTAGCCTTTTGTAATTCTGTGGATAGCACTTTCCTCATGTACCCAGTGCCTTCCTACTAATCATCCTCAAAATATATGCTAAAAAAGCATCATCCTTTTGGTGCGTACATTAAAATGCCAGTTATTTTTCCATTTAATGACCAACTCTGCTTGGAGCCACCTGTGCTCTCAAGTATGGTGTATGAGATGGCCTCAAAACTGGCAAGGTCCTGACAGAGCCTCCTGTCTCTTTCTAAGTCCCATATTTAGCATAGAGGGGATTTCCTTACCGTTGCATAGAGAAGACAGTTGGGCCACAGAGTTCTTCTCTTCACCTTTTCAATCCCGAGTTAAATCAATTAGCAGTTGCCAGGGGTAAGGTAGGTGCCCTGTGAGCAGCAGTTTTGGAGAGGAGTACACCTGGACTGTGCAGCCACGCTGGTGACATTTTCTGAGGCAAAAATTATTCACCAAAGACTTTGACACAAAGTACTTCACTGAAAAGCATGGAAGCCTGAAAGTGTTCACAGTTACAGATCAAATTTTGTGAGTAGCTTCAGCCAAAATAAAAGGGGAGGAAAATATGTGAAAAAGTCAAAATACTCTCTTTCAACATTTTTTCAAAATGAGATACATCTCCTTTGAATATTGACATATTAAGGAAGACATAAGGCACTACATCTTTCAGAGATTTTTTTTTTTTTATTGAATAAAGTCTTTTAGGTTGATGCAAACACTTTTATGTTATCTGTTTTTATTTGTCTGCTCTTGGTTTAGGGGGCTTGGGTCTCTTTATCTTTCTTGTCTGAACAATATAATTCTGTTCATATAAGACAGGGACAAGCTCCTGGAAAGCTGTATTGGTAGAAAACTTCAAATGGCTGGGTAGAGGCCTTTTTTTGGCCATACCTCCTAAGTATTTCCTAAGATTTGGTCTGATCTGTTTTGTTCTGACTGGAACAGAGAAGATTATTGCCTTCCCTGGAGGGCAGTGCAAAATTGACTCAATCAACTGATGGGATCAGAAAAAAATTGGCTGAAAGAAACTGTCTTTGTACAGCAACTTTGCTGAGAGTAAATTCAGTAGAGGCTGTCTTCTACTAAGAATGCCGTCAGAAATACTTTGGACTTTTTTTCCATTAAATAATTGCGTAATCGTTAAATTCATAATTTGGAGAAAATGAAGAAATAGTCTCTTTTGGTTATGCTACTGGCTTAGGTTTTTAGGTTTTTTTAAAATTTATTTCTTCTTTACAGGAAATGTGGATATCTTAAATGGAAACATCTTATTGGGAATTATGTGGGGGAAGTTCTGATAAAGGCCTAGATTAATTTAAATATTCAAAGATGGATTAGAGATGAGCTGAACGAATAATTAATGTTTCCTAGGCACAGCTTTTTTTTTTTTTTGGCTTTGAGCATATTAGTTTCTCATTTTTTATCATGAGACATAGTGGGTTTTGATGAGGAAGAAATTCTTGTTTATTCTAGTTGTGTGGAATTGCTTTTCTTAAATCATGTGTAGTATTTAATCTTCATGTGATGGCTCTTTAACTTGTCTTTTCAAGTGTGTGTTTTGGTGGCTTGATGGTATGTAGAACATTTCCTTCCTGTACTTCAGCATTTCTAACCAAAAATCTGAGTATGTTTGAAACCTTAGCTTATTCACACTTCCTAATCATAATCCCCTTGGTTTCCTTGTCAGCACCTTTGTGGTATTTCTCTGGACACCTCTATCTAATATCTCCAGAGGTTATTCTACAGAGTAACCTTTGACAAGATCTATTACTTACTACTTACCGCTTTTAACAAGGTGAAAAGAGGTCAGTCTCTGTAAAAAGCAGGCATTATTAGAAGACTGCTGTAGAGTCTCTTGGTGGCTTGTACATCTCTTCTGGCAACACTGAAAATCAGTTAAGCCACCTCCTCTACAGCACAAAGTAAATTACATTTATGACTGGATATGACTCTATGTAGGTAACATACGTCCTTGGGAAAGTGGTTACTTCGTGCATTACAAAGCTCCAGGTTCTTTGTCAAGGTTGTAGCATACTGATGCACCCACTGGAATCTGTTTTTGCTGTCAGCTTCAAGGGTAACAGGACTTCAGGCTGCTAGTTTCTGTATGATCCATTTAACTGAATTTCATGGCCAATGCTAATGATGTTTGCTGCTGCAAGGGTTGAATTGGTAATTTGGTTACACCTCCTTTCAGAGTTCAGGATCTTCTAAATGAGAGCTGGTGTTGTCTGTTTCTTTAACCAAATTAAGATGCAAAATCTACCTCTTTCTGATTTGAAAGAACGGATTGCAAAATCTCACTTTGTCAAAAGAGTAACTACATGATCCTTTTGGCTGATGTACAAAATCTTAGAAATGAGACAAAATATATTTTCTCCCAGATTAATTAAAAAGATGAGAAATTGTTCAGGAGCGTTTAGACAGATCCCAGAAGTATTGAAAATATAATTTAAAATGAATGTCTAGTCAATTTATCTGAATGCATCCTCTAAAACATGAATGAAAAATCTTTCCAGGGAGCTTTGAAATATCTTAGTCTGGGATTTTGCCAATGAAGGATGATGATATTTTTAGTCTGGTTCTATCAGTTACTTACCACATTGTGTTCCTTCATGGTTTCTGTACATGTAACTCTTACAAAAACTACTGGTATACCTTTCATATGCAAATAGCTATAGTACAGGGAAAAAAACCCCACTATCTGAGTTTAACAATAAAGATTTTTTCCTCTCAACCCCAGACACTGAAAACCAGCTAACTTTTTGATAACATGGCTTTAACTATCCAGAGTCTATCAATTAAGCACATGCAGCCAGTGCCTGAAATGCCTTGTCTTGGAGTAGAGTTTAAATTTGATTTACCTATTGGGAGCCCATTGCCACATGACTACTGTACATGTATGGCCTGGGTAGCTGGGGTGAAGCTCTTTGCAAAAATTAGGCATAATAACTGTCTTGAGAATATTAAAAGGTATATAGGAAGAGCAGGTTATAAATGTGAAATGTATATTACTTTTTGCTTCAAATAAGAAAATGAAAAATGAAGAGAAATAATGCTTTTTTCTTTGGTATGATCATATAGAGGTTAAAATATAAACTGCTAAGGCAAAACAACTTTCTGCAAGATGAAAAAGAGATTTCCTTGGAGTGTTGTGGTTCCTGATGTTCTGCTTGTTTCCTGTGTCAGCAACCTCTCAAAAATTAATTCACTAAGAATTTACCTTTAGGAGTGTTTGGCATATTTCTTTTTTACAAACCCACTCTTTATTTTTCAGCACACAGACAAGTCCTTTTTTTTTTTTTTTGGTGGGGTGGTGGTGATGATGGTGTAATTTTAATTTTATTTTTAATTGCATCTTCCCCTTTGGTTCAAACTCTTCGTGGTTGGAGATTTAGTAATTTACCAAACAAATTTGCCTTCATCTTAAGTGTTAACTTTAGCCATGGGATACAGCTTTTAATTTTAAGGGCTCTGGTCTTGCTGAGATGAGCAAGTGTTTGCAAAATGTTTCTTTGAGACTGAACTCTAGAGAATGAGACCAAGAGGTTGTGAGGCATCTGGATACATCAACATGGCAGACCAGGAGAGGAATATACAAATCTTTACTAACAGAGAGATGGAAGAGCTGCCAGACAGTTTTCTGGTCTGTTTTTGGAGTGAGAAATGTAAAGACTACCTAGTGGAGACTTTGGAGGCAGGAGGTGGTGTCGGACCAGAATCAGACCAGTCAACAGTGGGTGAAATCTGCTTCTTTCCCAAAGCCTTCTGGTTTTGTGGAGGCTCTGAAAAAAGCCATAAAGTCATCATCCACAGGTGGAATCCATCCCTGCTAGCAGCTGTTGAACTTTTACAGTAAACCTAAGTCTTAACACAAATTTAGTGCTTTGTGCATTTTAAGTTCCTGCCACCAAAGTAAGGTGCTGCCAGAATAGAAAGAAATTACTATCCTATGATATGTTAACTCACAGTTGATGAATGACATCTGATTTATATTCTGTCTGAAAAGCTTGTATATATGCTTCTTTGTTTGTTTATTTTACTTTTCCCCCAGACTAGCCACAAAAAACTTACTACTCATCAGTGTAAAATCTTGCACTGACTGAAGGTGGAATTCCATGTACAATTGCCAAAAGGAAAAAAAAAAAGCAGAGGCTGTAGTGAGAGAGAAAAGGAAAAAAAGGTGATATCTCTTTCTCTTTATTCCCTTTTATGCTTCCTTTTACTCACGATTTTCAAATATTATCAATGTTAGAAATGGTACGTGTCCCATTTTTGTTGCATTAATGCTATAAGGTGGAGTTATGTGGATTTTAGTTTTCTTCAGGCAAGACAAAAGCCTCTGCATGATGGACAAGCTATCACTTAGAACCAAACTCCTGCTCATCAGTTCCCTGAACCAAGTGGTAGGTGGCACACAGCTTTGCTCCAGTCCCCAAATTTGGTGGCTGGGCAGTCTCTCTGCTGAACTACCAAACCCCTTATTAAGTGTAAAAGACTGTGAAGCTGTAAATACAGAGACAGTAGTTGCAGTGGAAGGTAAAGGCCGAAGAAGTTTAAAGGAGTTCAAAGAAAAGAAGGAAAAGACTCAATAAATCCTTGTGAGTGTGATGACTGAGAAGATGAATTCCCTTGGCTGTTAGCTTTTGTTTGTGCATAACTTGGTTGGGAAGATTTAGACCAACTTAAGTGCATCTTAGATTTTCTGTAAGGTACCTGTGTGACAGTTAACTTTAAGCAGATCAAATCACAGCTACAGATCTGTTAACAGTGGAGAAATTCACAGCTCGCTCTCTCTCCTCCACATGTACCTATGATGAGTCCAAAAAAAAAAGGCTTTCTCTCCAAAATGTTCCCTTTAATTTTAAGTTTTACAAACTTGGAAATGGGAGGTCTGCTTGGCCTAGGTGGGTGCTTGCTTGTCTCCATGGGTACGGCTTTTTTAAGCAATTTTTGATGATGTGCTTGGTTTGAATTAGCTGGAGCAGAAACCCGGAACGTGAGGCTGAGGCTCTTCATCAAGAGTTTGGGCTGTGTTAGCTTTTGTCACTCATGCATCTCCTGATGAGGAGGATGTATCTCTCCTCCCTTCACTGGTACCTGCTAGATAAGGGAAAGGCACATCCCTTGCCCTGCCTTTTCCTGTAACTTTCTTGGTAAGCAGTCTGCCTGGGCTCCCTACGTGAGCACAAGCTGTGGTACATGTATCAGGGAACGCCCCCAACTCTAAGGTCATCAAAATTTTGTCTAAACATGATGTGCTACAGTGTTTCTAACAGGAAAGATCAGCTTATCGGTGCAGAAGAGGTGTTTGCAGATTTCTGAAGGTATTTGGTGGTGGTAGGACTTGTGGTAGGTGGGTGAATATTCCTTCTTCATAAGCTGGAGGATAGGATTTTCCTTTCTGGTAGACCATGCTCAAGTGACGAGCAGCTCTGTGCTCCTTGAGCAGCATCTTCTGGTGGCCTTCTGTGCTCTGTTTCTCAAGGCTGCTGAAAAAAATTTGGAGGAAACAGCCCCAGGCGAATTGGAAGAAGGGTAAAAGTGTGGAAATGTGATATATTCCAATCATGATGTTCTTAGCCCCTCCCGTGTCTCCAGGATAAAGTTAATTTGCCATAAGATAAGTAGATTTTCTTATCATGAAAGAATACTCCAGAACAACTTTGGCTTAAATTTCAAAGCAAAGGGAAAATGCGAGTTCAGATCAATCAGGAAGTTGGTGAAGGTATTTTGTGTCAAAAGACAAGTTCTTTTTTGGCTGTAAATATTGTTACACTATTTACAATATAGTACTGTTGTTTATATTTCTAACTTTTTGCCCATTAGAACAAATTTACTTTCAAGATGATTAAATGCTTTTTATTTTTTAACATCCTCTTTACCTGGTTGTGTAGTGATTGTGATTTCTTATGGAATAAGTCATTCAGGTTAGGTGATTCTGCTGTGCCAGCTGGATGAAAGACCTTGCAGTAAATTGGTATGGTATTAAACCAGATTGCTGCTGTTTCTACTGTTGAGCTGGGACTCTGCTCTAAGACACTTGTAATTTCTGCATTTCCAAAGGCTTGGAAAAATACTCTCATGAAAAACTAAACATAGTGAGTAATGAAGGCGAAAATTGTTTATACTAATCACATCAATTGGAAAATGATCTTCACTCAGCAACTCTTCTACCAGCAAATTAAGACAGTAAGTGAATATGTTGGTGTTAGGGACTGGCTTTACTTTCTAGCAACTTCTAGCAGGCTCTTGTCCTGTATTGTGCCTCAAAACAATGAGTGCATCTTGTCTTCCTCTGTGTGAGGGCTTTTCTTCTCAGTTATATGGTTTGTGTAAAAAACCATTACTATGTATATGCTGTAATTTGTTGCAGTCTATCCAGCAGAAGTCCGAGTTTGTGGTCTGTGTTATCTGGGCTTTTGACTGCAGGCTATGCACACCTGCTTGTACTTCAGTGGTGCCTCTTCACATCACTAAACATAGTTTTTAGTTACCTTTTACAGGCTTCTTTAGGTGAAAGTTTGAAAACCTGGAGGAACTTTTTGCATAGTTTTCTAAATAGTTGGAGGGAAGAAAATCAGAGCATTTCCAAAGAAAATACTAGAGGGTTTTGCTAAAATTGCGAGTGGCATTTTCCAGTGCTTAATGCTGTTGTAAGCCTCCCTCTCAGAAGAATTGATGCTCAGCTGCGGTTGGCGTAGCGCGGCTCGGCATTAAACGCGAGTCGGATTCGCGGTGCCGGATTCCCAGGCCCTCTCCCTGCTCCCGCTCGCCAGCAGAGGCTGCTGCCAGCCCGCGCCTGGCGGCGGGAAGGGGCGGGGATCACGGCCCCGCCACGGCCCCGCCCGGGCAGCGGCTCTGGCGGCGCCGTGCCCGCTCCCGGGCACCGGCAGTTCGTGGGGATGCGTGGATAGATGAATGGATGGGTGGGCTCACCCAGGGTGCCACGGGGCACACACCCAGTAACACGCGCAGGAACTGACCCACACCGCTTCAGAGGCGAATGTTTCCCGCTCACTGAACAAAACCCTGGTGAAAAGGGGGCTTATAAAGAGAACTGTTGAGTTCGCGTTAAGAACTCGGGGCATTTTTCTGCTATGTACATTTTCAGTCCATTCTGTCTATTCTTTCTGCAGCGATGTTTGGTCTAAAGCAAGCTCTCATCTATCAGTTTGTTTCATGGGTTCGAGCATGCAGTAACCCAGGGGACTCGACGTCAGACGGACATAAATCTCTCTGAAGAGCAGGGGAGCTACTCAGAGAACCGACTGTTTGCAAGATCAAGATTAAAAGCCAATGAATTAATGTGTTTCTGCTATGGGGCATTAAAACCAGTTTGCATTAACAGGGATCCCAGTATTTTTGTGCTAATATGCTACTCTCTAAAAAACTGAGCATTGTAGGTGTCAGTGATTGTTTTGTATAGAGCCGGTTTTTTCCCCCCAGGAGTGCATGGAGTTTAGTCAGCAAGATTTAGGTCTTGGGCTTGTTCTCTCAGCATAGTTGTAAATCATTCCTAAATCTTAAGGAGAGGTTCCACAAATTCCACTGACTTTCAATGTAAGACTTCACATGCAACAACATTGATTTATTTAAGTATAGTCTCATGCCTTTTGAGAACATATCATCTGTTTAAATTGTGTTTACTGTGTGGAAGAAGTCAGCATTTTCCTGGTGAATTATAGAAAAATGATAGCCTGACTTACACTGTGACACCTGTTTAGGAATAATTTGTTAATTGCAACTTTGAGGTTGATTCTTGTGTTCTTCAACTGAATAGGTTTAGTTAACATCACATACTAATTTACTGAATAGCTACTCAGTCTAATGCAAACCTAATAACATGTAATTACCTGCTGCAGTTACTCCGCTCTGTTTGCAGGGTTCAGCTCTGGAGAAGAGGGAGGTAAAAATACATGGGATAGAGAGGAGGTCATATTCTCCACTGGTGTAAAGTTAGGTTATTCATTCATGTCAAGAGATTGCAGCTTGTAAATCTGCCACCCGCTTGCTCAGTGTTGGAAGCCTTTCTCTGAAGTAGCTCTGGTGAGGTACAGTCTGGGCTTCCAGCAAAGAGGGCTTGCTGGAATTAGCCTACAACTGCAGTGCTGGCGTTTGCATAACTGCTCTTCTGAAGCATGTAACATCTTTATTTAAGTCTAATTACATTCCTAACAGCTGGCCCATGAAGTCGATTGAAAATTTTTCCTAGTGAGACAAAGGGAATTTAATATTTTTTGTGAAGTAATTCTTCATATCTTCTTTCTATGTCCTGTTTGAACATGGAATATGTGTCTGACATTATAGCAGGCTATGTATACGCACGAATGTACTTTTGGTAATGTTATTTACTTAGTATACATGTAAAATTGTTAACTGTGAATGTGAGACTTCAAAGTGAAGCTGGGCACATGACTGAAAATTGAAGGTACTGTGTTGTACGCACAGTGCTCTCACTGTTGTCAGCTGGAGCTGTAGGTGCTCAGTCAGTGAGAAGAAATTTGCTTAAGACCTATGTACTGCTGTTGCAGGCCAGATTTCAGTCTATGAAAAGCTTTATGCAATTGTAGTGAGCCCTTTTATTGTTAATATTTATTTTCTTTGCACAGTATTTTTTCACGGCATGTGCTGCCATACACACCAGTAACACAGGCACTGCATAGTGATACCTCCGGTTTAGTGCAAGACCTTTAAGTTATATTCTAGCAATGCAAAAGAAAAGGTATGATTGGTCATTTTATTGTAGGAAATAGATTTATTTACATATGAAAGTGTGTAAGTAAATGTATACCAAGGGGTACAGTACATACAGGAGAGTAATGATTCCAGTGTTTGTAATAGATTTCCCAGTTGCTAGAAGGTCTATGATGGTAATGCATTTGGCTACAACAAGGACAACTGTGAGAGAAAACCTTTTGTTATAGCTCTCCCCTATGGTACAAAACATGCTACTGGGAAACTGGAGAGGGACTCCTGCTGAGAAGGGGCAGTGGCCACTACTTAGTATGTGGGTATTTAATGTATAATATTCTGCGTATTACATGAGTGGACAGCATGTTGCTAAGAGAAGCTACTTTTAGCGAGATAACTAATTAAAGGGGTACTGCAGCTTTCACTGTCACTGAGTCCAGGTGCATATAAAGCATATGCATGAGCTGTAGTCCCTTGGGTGATCTCAGAAGTGAGTTTGGGTTGTTTTGTTTATCTGGGGGAGGCAGGGTTGTTGCTCACTTATGACTGGGCTTGAGAGTGAAGTGCTGAGATTTCTCTAGTCTGTCGTAGCCACTAGATCCTTCTCAATTTGCCATCCTCTTTTATTTTTATTTTATTTTTTTTTTAGTCTGCCTTTGCCTGTTTTCACTATCTGGACTTCGACTTACAGGCTTCCCACCAGTCCCACTCCCTGTGCAAGGCTGGATTTTGACTGAGTACAAGCATTACATTGCTGATGCATATCAAATCTGGAACGACGGTCAAATACTCTACCCACTTGTGTCTGGCTGTTTCTTGGGGGTCTTGGATTTCTTAGGATTTAGCACTGAGTCCCCATGTCCAAAGCAGGAAGTTGAATTGCTTTTCTATTTCAGCTTACCAGTTTTCAGTCACTTACCCTGCTGGGTTTAGGAATAGCTGAAATTGATTCTTACAGTCCTGAAATGGCTCTTCTTTAACATTTTTTTTACAGTGGCGGCAACACTAATACATGAGTCTCTCCTCGTGTCTGGTCCAGTTTACAGTAGGCAAGGCTGGTGCCCTTTGTGCTTATATTTGGTAGCCAATAGATGCGGTTGTGTGCCAGACCTACTTTTTCCCCATAAACTAAGATGCCTCAGCTGGTGCTAATGAGTTTTGACCTCTTTGCTGTGCTTTTTTTCTCAGCAGTTTTGAACTGGTGTACATGCCCTGATTTATTTTTTTTTCTCTTTTTTGCTAAGGTGGCTGATCTAGTATTTGCTAGTTTCTACTGATACAATGCTTTTTTGCAGCATTACTGGATTCAGTAGCTCTCTGCATTTTAGCATGGGTTATTTTGCTTGGCTGTACCTTGTTTTCTAGGTGTTCTTGTCTTTGCAACTTAACCTATGTGTTCAGCCAGAGCAGTACATGACCCACAGTGACTATTCATTCTCAACGTATTAGATGAAGGAGTTGTGGTGTTGTATTGCATTCAAATCAGTGTCTTGCTCTGCCCCGTTGCCCAGCGGGGGGTGGTACTCCTATGAGTCATCTACTATAAATGCCAAATGATAGCATCTTTTGCTTCATGATGTTCTTATTGGCAGGGTTGTGCATCACCAGCACTCGGTCACATTTCTCGTGTCTAATATTGCTGCTCGTCACAATTGCAGTGATCATGTTGCAGCTGGCTCCACAACCCAGCTGCAATCTAGATAGTTGTTTGATCCAAGTGGCACAGTTGCAGATATAACTGGTGGTTTTGTATAGTGTTTGTGCACAGAAGTCTTTGCTAAAGTTACATGTCATGTATTCTCTTATAGCAAATTTTTCTGTCCTCAGTCAATGCACCTACAACTACATGAACTACTCACTCCCTTCCCCAGGATTACTGTGGCATTATTATATAAAGCAGTTCTGTTTCCCACAGTTGTCCATAGTCTGTATATTTTTTTTTCTTTCAACCTTTCCTGATGCTTTCCAGATCCTGTGCACAGGAGCAGAGTGCCAGCAATCTCAGTCTTTGTTCTGCCCTCTAAATTCTTCAAACGTGTCTCTATGTACTTAATCTTCACTAGAACTTATCATTGTTTTGATCCTTTCCCTGTGTAATTCAGCTGCCTGTGTTGTTTGCAAATACTTACCCAGGGTTAAATTTGTTTTCTTCTGTTGATAGTTCTACAAATGCTCTTGGCCTAAATAATGATTTTTGTCTGTCTGAATTTGAAGTGGATGGCTGCATTGGTAGTTCTCTAATGCAAGCATCTCTTTGTTCTTAATGTCTCATGGTATCAGGCTGAATTCTTTTTCTAAGTATAATTTTATTTAAGGTCACAGAACTCACTGTATCTGATTTATTTTTTCCCCCAATATTTCCAGCATTTTAAACATGATTTTCTTATTCGCTTTTTGTCTATTTTTTCCCTATACTCTTCACTGTTAGACTGAGGGAATGATGGAATTATGGAGTAAAGCTTTTAAATATTGGTACAAATACAGGTCCTTCTCCTAAGACTGTGCAATATGTTTTGTTTGAAAATTAACTTTTTTGATAAGTCTGAACTTCTTTGAAGGTCTGAATCCCTACATCCCTTGCAGCTATCCCATTAGGCTGGTTGCTGCCACGTTTTTGGGTACTGATTATCGATGCTAGAGGATTCTGTTCCTGAGGTGAAACTTTTAAAAACTAAAAGTTAGCCTGCTACTTTTGTCAATGCAAAATGCTACAGAATGCCTCTTTAACTTTCTGAACTTGTGGGCAATTTTAGTAAGGTCAGTGGGATTTAACTGTTCTTCATCCCCTGGCATACAGCTGGTACCTGACATACTGGTACACCCTGGATGGCCTGGTGCAGGGATGCGGCGGTGATTTATCACAGGACAGTCTGTGTCTGCATGACCCATGGTGAACCATGGTGATGCAGACCTGTGTGTGACAGAGCTACTCAAGTGTCATTGGACTGTGTTTCCTGGTGCTCTGACTCCTATGGGGGTACATTTGATACAGCACAAACTAGCCTGCATTGGTTTCGTGATAATAGCTCAAGGAGGATAGTGGCGTTTGAACTACCAGCCTGACCTCAGAGCCATGCCAGAACCTCACAGGCTCCGTGTAACACCAGGTAATGTGTTTCTCTGTCGGGAGCATAGTTAATCCACTGAATCTGGTTAAGCCACCCATAGATAATTGAGAGCTGAGAGTGCTGGTGTATGCTGAAACTTAAGCACGCAATCAAGTGCTTTGATGAATCAGGGCTCTAATGATTACCCAAGGGGCAAAGCAGTGGGGAACTGGAACCAGGATTCCTGGCACTTCAGTGGGAACATGGAGAAAACAAAGCAAGTAACCAGCTTAAGGACTGATTTACAGAAGCAAGTGTGCTAATCCTGCAAGTGCCTTACTTAAGTAGCTAGCTTGGGAACACCAAAAATACTAATACTACTCCTGAAAACTCCTCTATTCTGCAAACTTGCGCTTCCTTAAATTTTTAACTTTGAAGCCTGTCTCATTTTTAATCTGTTCTTAACACAAATACTTCATGGCCCATCATCTCTTGTTTTAATTTGTTCTGATACTGATGTTTTCTCTCCTCTGAAGTCCCTTTGCTTGTATACCCTGCAAATAGAACAGAGGAAATACCACATCTGTACTTTCTACTGTTAAAAGTTGCTGTGGTTTAACCCCAGCTGGCAACTGGCCCCTTGCAGCCTGTCGATGGGAAGGGTAAAAGTAAGAAAACTTGTGAATTGAAATAATGACAGTTTATGCACACACAAACAAAGCAAACCAAGTAATTAATTCACCACATCCCACGGGGAGGCAGGTGTTCAGCTGTCCCCAGGAAAGAAGGGCTTCATCATGTGTAATGACTTGGGAAGACAAGCACCATCACTCTGAATGTCCCCCCCCTCCTTCCATCTCCTTCCCCCAGCTTTATATGCTGAGCAGGACGCCATATGGAATGGAATATTCCTTGGGTCAGTTGGAGTCAGCTGTCCTGGCTGTGTCCCCTCTCAACCCCTTGTGCACCCCCAGCCCACTCACTGGTGGGGTGGTGTGAGAAGCAGAAAAGGCCTTGACTCTGTGTCAGCACTGCTCAACAGTAACAAAGATATCCCTGTATTATCAGCAGTTTTTCAGAGCAAATTCAAAGCATAGCCCTATACCAGCTACTATGAAGAAAATTAACTCTATCCCAGCCAAAGCCAGCACAAAGTTTATTTATGCTAAACTCTTTGCAACTGAAAAGTGATTATTATTATTACAGAATATTTTACTGTGGATCTCCTCATTTTTGTTTAACTTTTCCAGATTACTTAAAAACCTTCATTTCTTCTAGATTTGCCAAATCTTGAGGCTTGTTCCAGATTCAGAGACAATAACATTATCACTGTTAGTCAGAACTTGCTTGGAAAGGGGATTTCTTACATATTGGCCTACACTTCATCATGGTATTGAACTTGGAAGGTGTTTGCTGCTTTTCTGAGCATAGTTTCAAACACATTCATACCAAAGGAGAAAAAGTAATTGGCTAAAAACAAGTGATCATAGTATCTTTTAAAAAAGTTATTATGTTGATTTTCCTTGAGGGACTTCCCTTTGGATTGTTCTGTAACTTAATTAAAAAAAAAAAAAAAGTCGTCTTGGTTCAAAAGCCCTCTCACTGGTTATGGAGGAGTTGGTATTGCACTTATAATGAATTTAGGTTTGGGTGTTTTTGGGGTTTTTTATGCATCAGAAGACAGTCAGTATTTTTTTTTATTAAAGACAAACGAGGAAAATGCAAATATTCTCTTGTGCTGGAGAGATATATTTCCGGGGAGAAACCAGGCCAGAAATGGCTTTCAAACTTCTAAAACCTTTTTATGTGGTGTATAAGAGATTGCTGTCATCACCCAGATTCAGGAAATACCAGTGCTGGGCTTAAGGGGGACAAAGTAAACTCGACAATGGACTGAAAAGAAAAATAAACAATTGACCAACCGTTTTTATAGCTTGTTTTTTCTCTTGCTTTAACAGTAACATTCACCTTCATTTACCAGAGTTCTGTGAAACATCTGTATCAAGCCTTAAACTTGCTTGACCTTAGTTTAGGTTCAAGGTTCAATATATTCCATGTGCATGGATGATTGTACAAATCCACAAGAGCTCTGCCTCTATGCAAACCTTTTTCCCTGTCCCAGATTTGGCCTCTTTCTCGCTAAATAAATCCGAGGACAACTTTCTCTCCCTGTCTTTCTTTCTCCAAAGATTGCTGCAGGGGTGCCCTTGAGGCTTGCAGGGTGTTACGGGGCTCAGGAATAGAGAGGAAAAGTTGCCTTAGAGGATGAGGTCAACCTGATGTAACAACTGCCCTGGATGGAGTATTTTATAACTCGAAGAGTTGAATTTAAAGGCTTAATTTTGCTAAATCTTCTAAAATAAATGGTTCAGCATTTGTATAGTTTTTAAATCTGTATTCTTCTCTCATTTGTAAAATCAGAACAGATTTCTAAATGGCTCCGAGCAAGTCTCCCAGCTGAACAATTTCTCTCCTACAGTTGCCTGGCTATATTTCTTCCCAGGACTTCTGTGGGTTACTTTAAAATGGCATAACAAGTAGCTGTCTGAATAGGATATAAAATTTGCGTCTTAAAGAGGAACCCAGTGTGGCAGCCAAACCATGAGGCTGGAAACAGAAATTAAGTTTTGAATCTTTTAGAGCTCCCAGCATAAGTTATATTCATAAAGTTATCATTTAAATCTATTTAAAAGTAACTTCTGTGAGCAATAGCATACAAGCTCAATCAATATCGAAAGGTGGTATCTTTTACACCTATTATCTGAACACAGATGTAGTTTGGGGAAAGAAGTTTGAGAAAACATGACTTGTTTTCAGTGGCTTAGACACTCTTTGTGCTGGATTGGTCCCATAGCACAAGGTGCCACACCTTGGTTGGGGTCCTGCGTCATAATGGTTTTCCACCTAAGAAAGGTCTGCATGTACTCAGCTGGAGGTTTGTTCTGGTGGGATCAGGCAGGTCTCCACGCACAGGGTGTGCAGGGTGAAACACCCCTGGGATGGTGTGGGATATTTTCTCTTGCTAATTCCAGCCAGGCCTGTGGCCAGGCAATGCTACTTGAATGGAATTGAGGAGAATGGAGCCAGCCTTCTGCTTTGCTGGCAGTAAAACTCAATCTGGTTTCAAAAAAAGTGACCTATCTTGAACAGTTTCTGAACCTATCATTTTCTCTAATCAGTGCTTTAAGAACGTGAATAGCATCCTTTAGACAGGCAGCCAGCATTATCCTAGCTCAGACATCTGTGGCAACTTTCGTTGTGGAGGAATTGGTTTTTCTGACCACGTGCAGGCATCTACATGGTCTCAAGCTAATCATCCAACCTTCCTTCATGCCCAAAAATTGGCAGTTCTAGCTCATCATTCCTCTCTTCCCAGTGAAGGTGTCTATATCAAGTGAACAGTGTTCATGTGCCTATTTCTCTCCACTGTTTATGGAGGAAGTCTGGAATGATTGACTGAGATGGAGATGCTGGGGATGCTTAAAGTCAAATTGATTATGTGCGTGTCATAGAATACAGAAATCTCTCGGATGAGTGTAGATGGGCAGATTTCTATCTGGAAGAGGCCTTTCCCCATCAGCAGAGTTTTGTGTGTTTTGTATGTGGATTAGTTAGCTCCACTGAAAGACATGGCTGATTAGCTCAAGGGACGCATTGTGCTGGTATTACCTCCATGATTTGAGCTGGATATCTCTGCCCAGCTCTGCACTGTGCTGTGTGAACAGACACATTCCCTCAGAATGAACTTGAGTATTTTGTGTGGCACAGCATTAGCCCAGAGAGCTAATGAGACCAGAGTTAGAAGTTAGTTTGTGATTTTACATACCTGTAGGCATGTTATTAAATCGAAGGCTTTGCTCTCCAGAGGGCAGGAGTTTTGTTGAAGCAGCACATAAGGCACCAGTATTTGTTTTTATCCCCAGGTGGAAAATGCCTCATTGCAGGCTGGCAGGAGACAGTTCTACTCCTCAGATGACTTTGATGTCATGAGATGCAGACCTTATTTATCAACACACCTCTGGGAAACTATAGATCCCTCCTGCCCTTTCATCCCCACACAATCAGTTCAATTTTTGCCTTGAAGTAAACGAACTTTTAAAACAACTAGGGTTTATGGAAGAGGGTTCATGGAGCTGTGATAAAGCACTTCAGGCTGTAACTTACACTTGTTTCTGAGGCTTCAATTTTATTGCTTTAAAAAATTCTCATATGATCTCATTTTAGAATTGGGTACTTCAAAGGTTGTTCAATCCATGTTCCTTCGAGGCTGCCTATGCAGCCCTATAATTTTTTCCCATGTTCAGTTCTCTTTTTTTTTTCCTTTCTCCTTTCATCCTTATTAACTGCAAAACACCAAAGGGATTTTCACACACCAAAATGAGTAGTCTTGCAATATTCTAGCCATGCTGCTTTAAAAGTTACTGTAAAATCACAGTCCATGGTGGATATGCATTTTCACGTTCATGCTTTATCAGCGAGTGCCTGAACTAGCCTTTGCTACGCAGACTCACTTATGGTAGATCTGCAGGCAGAACTGTTCCAGTAAAGCCTTCCAAAAGGGATTTGATTTAAATCAGAAATCGTTTTTTTACCAAATACAATTTATCACACAATTAAAGCCTTCCATCAAAAAGCACAAGCTATACAGACTTTGTGAAAAGGGATGAAGGCAAGAAAGCATCTTTCCCAGCATGTATGTAGTCTGATTTTCTTTGCTTCCTCCTCTCTGCTTCCCAAATACGGAATCATATTCAGTAGTGAAAAGGACTTGACCCCTCTTGAAATAGGAATCTTCACCACTGTGGGGTTTGAGTGTTTGAGTCCTGTGTTTTCTATCTGGGAGTTGTGATGGCCTCACTAATGTTGCTTCATCAGCTCCTGTGAAACGGATTTTGTCATCAGTTATGTCATGTGCATGAACAGAAGAGATGATCTGGAACTGTAAAATTCCCTAAAAACTGCATTGAGCACAAAACATAAAAAGTTCCATAATTTTTTCCCCCCAATATTCCCTGAATTCTGTGACACAAACACCCTCCCCAAAATATTTTTTCACTGTGGTTTCAGTTTCTTTTCCCTTTTCTTTTTTCAGTAGGAAAATATGAAAATGGGAATGAGATTGCCAGAGAAAGCCATTAAGAAGAGAGCAAGAACTTTCTTGAAAAAATGAAGTACATTCCTTTAATTTCTTGTTAGTGTGAAGGACCAAAATGACTGATTTTTTTTTCTTTTGTTTTGCTCTGATGCTTACTTGCTAAAGTGATTAATTTGGTTCCTTGTACCTAAGATTGGACTCTATAAAGAAAAATGTAGAGTCTTCTTAAAGAGCTGAACACTGGTGCTGAAAACAAGACAGTCTGTGAATAGTTCTAACAAATTATTGAAATGAAATAAGCTTTCAGTGTATTGATCTTTGCTCTTTTATGTTTGTTACAGCCTAGGTAACAGTGAATTTTTTTTCAGGTTAACTTCAAGTAGAAGGTGCAGTCTGTATCTCCACATGTGTTTTTTGTTATTTGTGATGTGACACCAGAAGAGATCCTTGTATTTTAGATAGGTTAGTTAGCCCAGATGTTCTTACATGAGTAGGGATATTTGGCTGCTTCTTTTCTTACCATTGCTTACATAAAGGAGATAACATCTTAGGCCTACAGCCCAGACAAGACAACACCAAAGGTGTTGGTGTAGTATCAGAGTGCCTCAGAGAAGGACCTAATTCTTTTAAAACACCATAACAACAAAAAGTTCATAACACATTGTGTACGACAGGCAAATGCATTCTATGAAGTAATAGAAAAACGCATAAAATAAACTGTTATGTAGGTAAATGCAAAATGAATGGTCCAAGATCAGAGGCTTCTTCATTTCAGACCAAGGCAGTACTTGAGACAGGAGAATACTAGGGAGAAGGAGGGAAGTGTAGCATAGGGGTTTGCTAGAGGAGATAAATTGTAGTCCTTGGAGGGAGATTCATGACAGTCACGTTTGTTCTTGATGCTCTCCAAACATTTTTTGTTCTTCAGAATTATGCAAAGAATCATATTATTTTGATTATCCAACCAAAACTCATGTTAAACATTTTCTTTGCCTGTTTTGACATGAGAAGATAATAGAACCTGTTTATAATTGCCTCTGCCTTTCTTGAAAGAAAATCTAGCAGTATTAATATTCAAAAAGCTATTTGTGGCACTGACAAATGCAAAAGCGTTAGTCAGTATCTGTAGCTGTCCAGAAAAATAGCTCCCTCTGTGAAGAAAACCGAGCCTTACCTATAAAAATATTGGATACTATGTCACATGAAATTATGACAGCTAGAGTATACAGACCTAGTGGCCTTCATACTGTTAGCATATACTTGGAAGGGAGTATCCTGCAGTAATACAGCTTTCTGAGAATAACCCCTGACCCTCCTCAGGAGCATGATCGAAGGCAGACAGTACACGGGGAGGATCCATCATGCGCTTAGGATCAAAGTGTCTTTCGAAAAGTGCACTGCCATTCCAGACACTGAGGCCTGGATTTGTAATCCCTTTATTGGAGGCAGTCACTGATACTACTAACCTGTAAAATCTGCCTTTGCTGGAATTCTGCCACCTTAATTATGCCTTTATTTTCTGATTATGTTACCTCTACAGCATAGGTACTGTGAAGTATAGATGGATCTGGCCAGTTGATAGAAGCCATTCATAACATGTGTGCTGTACAGACACACAGATTAAGGATAGTGATTCTGAATGCTCTTTGGGTTTTTTGTGTAATGGATTATAGTATCTATATTATCAGGGAATGTGAATGCTTACATTCAGATTACTTTCATAATAAGGCTATTTTGTTCACTGTTCTGGTACAAATCTGAGTGGTCTTCTGTTCCTGCAAGGGAAGGAAAAGGAATTATGTATTCATATGCTTGCTAGACCTTCAAAGCAGCTTATATATTAAATTCTCTTTTTAGAAACTGAGGCAATTATATGTTAAGATAGTTTTAAATTTTTTTTTAATTCTATTTTAAGTTCTCATACAAAGTATTCATTAGTAATAACTCTGCACCCTAGTGCAAAATGAGATAAATTATATTAATTAAAAATGCAAAAAGGCAGATCAGTCTATGCAGTCCATTCCCAAAATAATGATCTTGTAGTTAATCAGTATATTGTAACTATAAATACATATGTATTTATTTCCTGGATTTACCACCAACTTTGCATGACTTGGAATAGATCATGTAAGCTAGAATTTTTTAGATGAAACTACAGATAAAATATACTTAAAGCTCATTGCAGTTAATTATGATTGTGAGCATCTTTCAACTCTGTCAGAAAGAACTAAAACCAGTCTTTAAATGTGTGTTCTTTAGCCTCTTGTCTATAATTTTGGCATAGAATTACATCTTCGTGTTACAGAGACTACTGAGAGAAGAATGAACAGAATAATGTGTATGTGTTTGACTTTTCCATATTTGCTTACTTTTTAAGATAAATATTCCCTAAAGGGATATGATTGGAAGAGGGTGTGTGCAGCAGGAGTTGAAAATGAAGCCTTTTAAAGTATTTCTGATTGGACACATAAAAACTGGAGGCGCTCAGTATCACCACTTGCTCTTGAAAATCTTAGCCAAGATTTTTTCATTTTTCCCAGAAGAGCTATGGCCAGGATGGCTGAGGCTTGAAAGCTGTGTATTTACATAAGCACAAGTTACAAATCTGTGGTTTTTAGAGACGTTTGAATTTCACCGCTTTACACTCGCAGTATGTTATAAGTTGCTGTGAGTTGTTCGCAGATTGTGAACGCACAGTCTACAGAGGATTACCCCTCACTTTGCCTCCTTCTTTTTAGGAAAAGTAGTTTTTTTTATACGTGTCAGTTTTTAATATTCTTGTTTGTAGTTATGGATTGATCACTGCCAGAAATGTGTGGCTATTCACTGGCTAGAAATTGCTTCATTTTTATGTACTGCCTCCTTAGCGGAGGCAATAACCCATGAGCCAGAAAGGCTGATTTTTTTTAATGTGATATAGAAGTCTTCTGATAAGAGTTCTGGCAACTTTTATTGCTGAGGGGTACTTGCATCCCTTTAGGAGGGAAAAAAATGTCCCTTTGCACACTCCCACCTACCCTACATTCCTGTGCACACAGACATGTGCAGTCACTCCTGGAGTGCAGAACTCTCTACTCCTGGAAGAGTTTCCCATAGTTTGCAGTGGCATTTGCCTAATGATAGATGCTGTTTCAATTGATTCTGGAAAGCAGACTCATTCCCCTGCCCAACCACTGGTAACTGTTTGCTTTCTGGTTGCTGTATTAGTTGAGAGCAGAGTGGCAGCCCATGTCAGATGTCCCCTGCTTGTCAAGTGGCAGTTGAGCGATGGCTGCATTTATGTCCCTTCTGCATCCCAAATCACTCATTCCTTGAGGTAGAGATTGAGGTCTGACTAGACAGAAGTATACGGGCTGGACCTGTCCAGGTTTGTTAGCGAGCCCTGAATCCAACCATGGTCTGTGTTGGTTTGGGAGTGCTCCCAAGGCAGTAGCAGCTGAGCAAGCTTGGGTGTGTGCCTTGGGCTGTGCCTCCACTCACACAGCTCCCTCCAATAGAGACCGTATGTCAGGCACCGTGGAGTCTGGGGGACTCTGTGGGGATAAGAACTAGAGGGGACTCATGGGGTGTCAGGGTAGGACTCATTCCACCTCCCCAACCAGGGAACAGGGCATTTGCACATCCCTGCCTACCCTGGAGCTCCTCTGAGATGCTGAGCTGCTCTTTTGTGTATAGAGAGGGAGGCAGACTTGTTTATCTCACATGCAGCAAATGTATTTGCAGGGGACTAAATGTATTAGTGCTGGGGACTGGAGAAGCACCTCTGACCCTCAGGAGTACCTCTGAGGCACTCTTGTTTTTACCCAAGGAGAGGATAGGGATCACTGCTTTTGTGGTCAGAGCAAGCATATATTTGCAAAAAAGCCTTTGAAGACCTGTGTTGGATTCTCATCAAAGTTAGCCCCTCTCTTGGGTCCAGTCCTTCAAAGGTTGAGAAGCTTGACCCAAGGGTTATGGACACATCCAGGGCAGACTGGGAAGCCAGAGCCAAGCTGGGGTGTAGGAGGGCAGGGAGAGCAGCACAAAATGCTTTGGATTTTTTGTTTTGTTTTGGATATCTGCCAAGCAGTTCGTGGGATGTTCTGTTCTCCTTCCAAGTCAGGTACCTGAATTGCTGAGGCAGATGGTCCTCAGCCTTTTGGTTTGGTGCTAGCTGGAAGGAAGTGCTGCAGAGTACTCTGTGTTGTTGGCCTCTGTCATGGCAGGGAAGAAGGAGGCTACTTGCCCTGGGCATTGCTTGCCTCTCCTGGTGTTTTTGGTGCTAGGACTTGGTAGTGACTGATTTCAAAGCCCTGGGAATGGCTGTGCCTGCAGCAGGGCATTGTTTGTTAATAATACGTGCATGGGACATGTCCTGTGATTACTGATGTTGCTTCAGATAATCCAGGAGACTGAGTCTAAAATACCTGCCTGCCTCCCAAAAAGACTTTCATTAACTACTGTGAATTCTTCTTCTAGTCTGTAGTTTTAACTGTTTTGATAAGCTGGAAGCCTCCTGTCTCACAAAAAATCTCCATAAGGAGCTGGTTGTAATATGTAAGTGGGCCACCACTTATGGGGACAACCTTTTTAGCCGGGCCTGTTGTGATAGGACAAGGCTTAATGGTTTTAATCTGAAGAAGGATTGATCTACAGTAGGTATAAGGAAGAAGTTTTTTACCATGAGGGTGATAAAACACTTGAAAAAGTCACCCACAGTGGGGTGGATGCCCCATTCTGGAAACATTCGGTACAGGGCTCTGAGCAACCTGAGCGAGCTGAAGATGTCCCTGCTAATTGCAGGGGTTTGGACTAGATGACCTTTAGAGATCCCTTCTGACTCAAACTATTCCGTGATTCTATAAAAATATAAAGGCTTGTTTTAATATCTGCAGCTTCTTTGAGCGTGTATTTTTTTTTTGAGTTATTAGTTCAAGTGAATCCTGTCTTACTTTATTTGCTTACTGCCCTTTTAAAGTCTAGTTGGGCTGTGCTGTATTTATTCAATGCAATGGACGATTTGGAAACAGCTTTTAAACCAAGTTTCAGAATTCAAAATCTCTTATTTTATGAAGGTATTTTAACGGTAAGATGGTTCCATCTTTGTATTCCTAAAAACATATAGATAAACCTGAATCCAAATGAAACTTACCCGAAATAGGTTGTTACACAGCTGTTAGTAAAACTAGTTATATGATGGTGAGAAATGTGATAAGGTGTATGTATTGGAGGTTGCTGGTAGCTTCACATGCACAAAGTTTTAAGTGTTGCAAATCAGCCTCCCCTTGATTTGTCAGGGCTGAAAAGAATAGTATTTAGTTTTTAATGTCTAAGACTCTCTGGTGCTGAGTACTGCCTGAGGGGACGTGTGGGTTGCCAGTGTTCTCAGCAGAGATTTGTCACTCCAGAGGATTTTGTCTTAGAAGAGTGAACATTGAAGGTTTGATTCAGGACTTTTTTTTTTTTGGTCATTTTGCAGAGAGAAGTTCCCAACAAAAAAAATATCTTTAAAAATGGTAACTAAAAATTAGTGAAAGTTAATAATTAATGGCTTGCAGCTGATTTATTAATGCCCTCATTTTTCTATGTAATGAAAATTTTAAACTGTCTTGTATGTTAACTATAAAGAAAAAAAAGCAAAAAGTCAGATTGATCTTAATTTAAAGTTACTTTAAACATCCAGAATTGCAGAGTTTTATCCATAAGATACTAAAGTTTGTTTGCAGAGTTCTGGTTTAGGGATTATTTTATATAATAACGAGAAGGAAAATTTGGGCTGGCAAAATTTTCAAAGCTTTTGTTAAAGCCCCTAACTGCTTCTGGTATGAAAGTCAGCTAAGCAGTCTTGTGTTGTTGTTTCCCCCAGGATATCTTTTATGCTTTCTTTTTTTTTTTTCTTCCTTCCCTTTGGAAATCCAAGTGTTTATTTGCATGCAAGGTAGGTGAATTCTTTTATCTATTTGTGTATCGTAAACCAAAGCAATTAGCATACTGCAGTTACAGTACACTTAAAAACCAAAACAATCCTTCAAAACCTTCAGTCAATATTATTCCTGGAGGGAACACTCTTAATTAAATTGTATGCAAACGACAACAATAGGCAAAGTTGTTTGTTGTTTAATAATAACTGTTGGGGGTGGGGGGAAGAGTGAAAAAGTAAGTGTAGCAGAGAGCTTCGCATGCCATTAACCCAAGGATAGAAATGAGGTCAGCCTTTGAAGGGACGGACAACACACTTATCTGCCAACATTGGAAAGTCCCAAAAGATTAGCTTATTTGCCAGATGTTACTGGGAGTTCATCATTGACACCCTCTGCTTCACGGGCTTCATCTCTCGCCACAGTTGCAGTTGCCTTTTCTGCCCTTTGCAGGCTTCCTGGAGGTCTTCTCCAGTGCATAACGCTTGAATTTTTTCCTTGAAGTAGTTTTTTTTTTGTTTCACAGCAATAGGCATGATGAACCATCTTAACTTGTAAAGTTGATCTGAAGATTCTTTGTTTTTCTTTCATACACCCACAATAATGCTCTTGGCATAGGAACCACTGACATGAAGCACAGTGAGTGCTCCAGCTCTGGGAACGGGGCTGTGATTGTGAAGGGGTTTGTAGAATACAGGCGACCCACCTCACTTAATACAGTTACCCTTTTTGAGATGAGTGAATATTGGGGCAGACTTTGTGACAGACTAAGCACTTTCTGTTCTTTTTTATCCGTTTCCCTGGAAAATAATTAGATACATTTTTAAGCAGACCATTATTATATTATTAGCAACTTTGTAGGTAATCAAATATCATACTGAAGTGTTGTGAAGTGTGTAACCCAAAATAATTAGTAGTGAGGGAGAGTGGGTGCTATCAGGTCCATGTTAATACTGACTGTAAGAGACTGGAATGGTGTTCTCTGCATGTATCTTCTCCTTTAAATCTTTCAAGAATTTGGTAGTAAATATTGATTTCAGCTAATGGTGGTTTTAACTTTGTGTGCATGCTGTGCCCCAAGGGACTCTGTCCTATAGAGGGAGAAGCCAAGACTTGCTCATAAAGAACAGAGCAAATATGTTTTTCCTTTAAAATGATAGATGTTAGCGGTTGTCTCTTGAAGCAAGATTTCTGCCACTTGTGTTACTGCAGTTGTTTTGCAGTTCCCCCACCTCCCTTTGAGCAGAACAATTTGTGAGATGGACAGTGACCTAAATAAGGACAGATATTATCACCATGTACGTGCATCCGATCAAGGAAGTCTGAGTGTTGAAGCTTTTAAAATAATGGAGGGTCCTTTTGTAGCAGACAATTTAAAGAATTTGATCCTTTGAATCTTGCTTTAACATAGCCCATCCTTTTCTTCCCTTCCTCCTTTTCTTTCCTTTTTTTCTTTTCCTCTCTTTCCTCCCTTTCCTCTCTTTCTTCCCTTTCCTCCTTTTCTTCCCATTTCATCCCGTTCCTTTCCTCCCTTCCCTCACTTCTTCCCATTCCTTCCTTTCCTTTCCTCCCCCTTTTCTCCCTTTCCTCCCCCTTTTTCCTCCTCTTCTCCCTCCTCTATTTATCTCCATTCTTGCTTCCTTCCCTCCCTTCCAAGACCCTCAAGTCTAACTTAGTCTCCTAACATGAGCACTTAAATTAAACATCTGATGATAAAGGACAATGACAGTATTTGTTCATGTTGAGATAAACACAGCACTAGATGCTGTTTGACTACCCATAGACACGTGACATTCTTCCTAACTTTTGTCATGGTGGGTCCATAGACCCAGATACTGGGTTTACTTCAGTAGGTCTGGATTAGCTGCTGAATTTCCAGCACTGGAAATCAGAAAAACTGCACATAGGGAAAATGGAGAAGCGCTACAGGAATGGTTTCTGTCTACTGGTGTGCAAAATATTGTTTTTGAATAATGCCTTTCCTTTCCCTTACGTTGCCACAGCTTGTGCTGCTGCATGTTCTGTTAAGCAAACCTCAGTGCTGTCAGTGAGGTTACAGTCTGGTCTCTCATGTCATTTTAGACTTGTAACTAGGGAGAGCAGGTATTAGAGCTATTCTGCAAATGCCATCAGTGGGGGACAGTTCCAGAGCTACAAACCTGGGCTGCATCCAGGTTAGGCTGGCCCTGTTTGGCCAATCACAGAGTGCAAAATAACCATATTATTCTCAAAGTGTTTTTCCAGAGTTGAAGTAATAGCCATCTTGCCCTATAAAGATCTGAGTTCTCCTATAGAATATTTCTGTGCTGAGATAACTTACATGAACTGTTTTAAAAAGTGCTAGGTGTTGGTTTTTTGTATTTTCTGTGTGTGTTTTTGTTTTACTCTCACTCTTCACCTCTGTTCTCCTATGTTCATTTTTGTCTTCTGTGGCGTGTGCTTAATAACCCCACGGCTATTTCTGTAAAACACCAAATCCTTTTGCACTATAGCAAGTAAATCCATGATGGGTTTCCTATAGTGAAATGGGGAGTCCAAGAAATGTAATCATTTAGATTCATGCATTTCTTCTAGACTTGAAATACAGCTCTATGCAGTGCAGAGGACAAATCGTGCCCTCTACCAAATACTTGCATGGGTGATATACAGTGTTGAGCTCTCACACTGCTGCTATGTGGAAAGGCAGTAGGTCATCCACTTTCTATTTTGAGTTTCTTTTGCAGAGGTATCCTTTTACTCCCTTCCTCTTCCTCAGCCTGGTCCTCAGTGTTTGCAGTCCTTACTTCTACTGTCTTTCTCTTTTCTATTTCCACTGGCGGCTCCTTGCCCCCAGTCTCTTTGTGGTTCTTCCTCTCCTTACTTCCTCCACTCCTTAATTCTGGAGCTTTACAAACTTCATTCTTGTTCCATTTTGAAATTTCCTGTCTTTGCCCCTTACTTTTTTAGTTATGCCCAGGCAGCTCTGCTCTTTCTTTGGAAGAAAACAGCTCGGCATAAGCAGAAAAAAGCCAGAAGGCAGCTATTTGGCTTTCTTTGATAACAGAAACAGTGAGGTTTAGCAGCCAAATACTGAGTTGGGGGATCAAAAACTCTTCTCCCTCAGCTTATTTGAAGGTAAATGGATATATTTGTAAGAGAGATGTGGGACAAAACCTTAGGACTGCTGGGGAGCCTTCTCAGCACTGGATTCTGTTTAGGCAGGCAATAAGCAAAACAAGTGGCCATTTAAAAAGGAACTGGGGTGTTTGGCAGCACAAAGCAAGAATCCTTTTCTTACTGTTCTCAAACGATCCTGAAGCATGCCAGTGGCCAGTGACTTCACAGATGCCAGCCACAGGGAAAAGACTGAAGGAAGGCTGCTTGCTGTTGAGGCAATTCACACATCAACTACTTTTTGAGAGCCCTCAGCTCTGCCTAAAAATTTATGGGGCTCTCTTCTTTTAAAACAATTGAGTAAAGGCGCAAGCTAATTGTTTTTCCACACATAAATGTCATAAATGCAATCACAAAAACTTCACTGGAGTACCAGTGAGGGCTCAAGCCCCAGCTCAAATGTGCATCGTATTAAAGTCCTTCTTAGGGACTCCAGACATAAATTGCTTTCCAGCATCCAGAACCATTTGGAAATGCTTTAATCCTGAAACCAGGGGGTTTCTAATGGAAATGCTGACAGACCCGTCATTGTAGCAGCTGAAGCAGGCAGGGTTGTGATAATGAGCCCTGTATGTGTGCATGTGGAAAGCATGATGCAAGTTCAGAAAACAAGCGCTTCCACTGAAAAGCCCATGCTGACGAAAAACACCACGCACCCCGTTTCAGCACAACGGTACTTAAAATTGACTTTGCTCATGCAAGTATGTATTGCTCAGCCATAGGCATTAACCCTGTGTGTATTATACTTCCAAAACCAACAAGTCGTAATAGCATTTCTAATAATACTCTAATTATCTATAAATAACACTGTACTGAATAGCCTCGACTAGCAGTTTAAAATGCTGCATAAACTGATGGGGGTCTTTACTATTCACAAGTGGAGTTTAACCACGTCTCCTCTCACTTTTTAAACATTGTGCCCATGACCCTAAAAAACAGGTGATGCTTCATTTATTGCTCATGTCTCTGCATACTGCTGCTAACGCCAGCAACTGTGTATTTTGTACTTGCATTTGGAAATCTCAGTGACCTTGGTTACACCAGGCTGAAGAAACCTGTCTTGCAAGCATGTGCCCAGGTGATTAATTTCAATGAACAGGTTACTTGTAAGAGTGTAATTACTCACTTGTGCGAATGGTAGGATGGGTGCACTGACCTGTATTAGACACACTGTAGTATACACCTCCCCATCAGTGCTTTTCCCCTGTTAATCAGAGGCCTGAAAACCCTGCAACATTTAGACAGCTTGAGGTTGAAGGCTGAAATGTCACTTTTAAAAGAGGGTTAAAAAGGTCGCACAGCTGCAAATAATAATAGCCCAATGAAAATCAGATTCTTACTGCAGCCCACTTCAAGAATAACATTGAAACAGGAAACAAGCCTGCTTGATGTTTTTACCAGTATGGCAGTAAGATTACTGCTGAGTTTAAAAAGAGAGAGACAGAAAGGAGCATGCTTTCTTGGTATTAGACGTTAGAACTGTTTTTCTGGTTCAGAAAGGATGATCCCAGGGCTCTACAAAATCTCCTCGAGGAGCCTGAGGACATGGGGTACTTTCCTCTGAGAATGCTGCTGAGAGGAGATGTACTTTGTTGCTGTGTTTTGAGGGTGGTTTTGTTTCTTTTGTTTGCTTTTTATTTCTTTGTTGTGCTCTTGCATTCCTTGCTGTGGGCTTCAGTTTTATTAATTATAGTAAGAACTCTTTAGAAGTATCTTATCCAAAAATCAAGGAATAGAAGAAAATCTTGGCTTTCTGCAGAACTTACTTGTTTCTCTTCCATGTGACATGGCTTGGAGAAGTCTTTCTTTTGTGTTTTTATTTACTTCTTTTTCTAATCAGAATACCTTCACTTTTCCTGAGCAGAGTGATATTTGAGGATAATGGCAGGCTACAACAGCATAGCAGATTTCCTCACTTACACGTTCTGCCAATAAGGCTCTTTACATGGTCACAATAGGGCAATAAATGCTGACAGATGTTGTTAACATGTCTATTAAAATTCAGCCCCCTTTTCTGCTGCATAATGCCTATTGTTAATAATATCAGAACTAATGCTGACATGTCAATATTAGTGTTTGCTTGTATTTATAATCCTTTGTTTCTTCAAAGAGGTCACAAAGTTGCAATAAATTAAACTATTGATAACAGACTGAAAAAATGCAGACCTGAGCAATTTTTTAACTTTACAGTTATGAATTTGTCTGATATTCTTCATGTGCATTAATTGCAGCAGTTATAGGTAGTACTACAAGAGTTCCATGAGTGTAACTTGAATTTTTAAGATCCCAAAGGTTAATAAGCACCCTAATTTAGATGGAAAAGCTGCTGTGATTTATTTTTATTAGGTGAAGTCGAAATGTTGCCATTGGTTGCGTTATTTCCTTCCTTCACCTGCACACAGTGTGGAAAAAGAAGATGTGGAATGTGTGGCCCAGCAACACACGTGAGACATGTGAAGAGAAGTGTGTGCCAGAGGCTGTGTGCAGCTGTCTATACCTCGGGCTGAAGGATGGGAGATGCATGCCTGCATCTTGAAAAGGATGCCGTGCAAGATGTGCTGTGCACAACCAGAACACCTCTGTTGCTGAAAAGTCCCACCCTGCTGCAAACCTGGGCTGAGACCCTGTGTTGCTTGTGCATCTGTAGCTCTTGCAGGGCTCAGCAGGACTGAGGCATGCAGAAGGTTCACACTCACAGCCCAGACTTTCAGCTGCTTGTTTCTAGTCAACATTTGAGCATAAAGCCGGAATTGCTGCCACACAATAACCAAGCACCAGACACCCTTTCAAAAATTGTAGGCAGCAGACAGCTTCTTTCATTCATGTACTGTTGTAAGACAGTCAATAGTACTGCAGTCTCAACTGCGGTGATAGCATCACATGTGAACACAAATTCTGCATGGGGCAATTTGTCTTGAGGGCACTGTTCTTCTACCTGGTAACATGTAATATGGGTTAAGTTTTGCTAGACAGTAGTGCAGGTGATACAGCTATTCTGGATTATTACTTTTTTTAAGTTTAGTGTCTGCAAAGAATGATTCTCATGGGAACAAGCATTTGCTTGTACATTTGTGGAAACAGTTAGATGTTGAATCTGACACCTTTTCCTAGTACTGAGAATAAACACCAAGTTCGTGTTTTCCTGGAGTTGATGCTCACGCTCAGGATTCTACTTCTAATCTAGTATATTATTTAGGTGCTTAGCCTGTGCTTATCTATCTAGATAACCTTGAGAATCATTTAATTTTTATCAGAGCATACACTGACAGATTCAGGTACTAAAGCTCAAACTCAGGGTGAGGAGTCTTAGGCTTGTAATATTCAATAAGAAAACAAACTCCAAATAATTCCTGGTAATGTTTTGAAATCCACTTGGACGCTTGGGACCAGAATTGTTACTATCTTGTTTTCTTTAACTGCGTCTCATCTGTTGTTCTGCTATTGAAAATACCGTTGTCACTGTCCCCTGAGGAGGGGAGAAAGGGGTAACAGAAACCTTTGGCAGTGCTTCAGTTGCAGGAGTAATTGAGATATTAGATAAAGCCTTTCATTATTCACACGTAGCTTTTCATTTTTTTTTCTTCTTTCTGTGAAAAGGTCTTTAGGAAAGACAACATCCCGGGGTTACATCCCATAAATAAAGGTATATTTAAAAATCAAACTTAGTTGGAGGTTTTGGTTTTGTTTTGGAGGGGGCTTGTTTGTCTAGTTTGTCTGCTGCTTGTTTCTTTCAGACAGGATAGCATAATTTAGAGTATTTTTATGGCTTCATCTCTGAAGTGCTTGTCTCTGCACAGTCTGGAACTGAAATAACTGAAATTAGAAGTAATTTGACACCTTTAGTTATTTTAGTATATGAACATACTCTTTCATTTCTGATTATGAGTATCCTATTTCAGTTTAACATAGCTGTAAGTTAAATCAAAACAGGATATGAATAATCTTAAAGGAGTAAATTAGGTACAATTTTAGTTATTTCAGTTCTAGCCTTCGGTGCATACATGGTTAGTCCTGAGTTAGAGTCCTTCTTGACATCTGATTGTATGTGGTGCAATAAATCACTTGGCTCAGGCCTGATGTTGGTGGAGATGCCCACATCGTGAAGGTCAGTTGACGCTTATTATCACCTTTAGGGAGTAGTGTCCTTGTGAAAGTTAAAGGGCAAATAAAAGTAGAAATTCTTCACTTCTGGATGCTGCTTCTACGAGTCTGTGGAGTCAGATAAAAAGTGGGGTTTATTTATGTCACAAGTAGGAAAATATCCTGTCAGGCTAATGTTGTCCACCGGAATGAATTTTAATGAAAAAGAAAGTGTTATCATCCAAAAGTTTTGTTTGGGTTTCGTTTGTTTGTTTTTTTCTTTGAGAACTTAGGGCAGTGAAAATAATAGCTGAAAGTACAGGTCTGGCTGATGTTCAGGTTAATGATGTATTTATTGTTTGCAAGGGATGGGAGCAACTCTTCTGGAAATAGAGCTTTCAGTCAAGTGTAAGTGTCCTGATAATAGGAAGCAATGAATTGTGTTTTTAAAAATTACAGTGGAGTTGTGTAACTTTAGCAGCTGTCCTTCTGCAGATTTTTGTAGTTTTGAAATCACAATCTGCTTCTCCATAAAGATATTTCTCTTCAGTTCATGAAAAAATTATACAAACACCACCCGGGTATTTTTCTAAGTGGGACTGTGGGGAGGTTGAATTTTAAGGGATTTCAGGTAATCTGAAAGCAGAAGTCACACGTAGTGCTTTAAGGTGTGTCAGCCACTATATTCTAGCTGGTAATAACAGTTGCACCAAAGGGCTCAAAACATTTCCAAAACAAATGACTTATTTATTTTACATCCTAGAATGTTACTAAAAAAATTTTTAGTGTTTTTTTTCTGGTCAGGGACATTGTTCTAATATTGACCCAAATTCAGCTGTGTTCTGAGGGTGAATGTTTCATCCTTTGGTTTTATTCAAGACTCAGGAACTTTCTCCCAGGGTTTAGTTGAAGGAACTAAACAGGAACTGGACTGGAACTGCTATGGGGAAGTTCAGTTTTAGACAAAACTTCACTTCTCAAGCTCCTGAGGATCTAGCTGACCTTTTAAAGGATGGGGATGCACAATTACCTTCTGTGTATAGAGAGATGTATGTAATGTATTTAAGTTATTAATATCAGACAGTATGGATTCAGAACTTCAATAAGTGTTTTTTTTTCTCAGAAGTAATGTAGACGTCTGGTTTTAATGTAGTTCAGCAGGAACTGAAGGAGGAAAGGTAAAAACCTTTAATTCAAGATATTTCTGAGCAGACACGGTCTTATCTAATAACAACACTGAACATATGCTATTTTCTGAGGCAGATTTCTGCTGTGAAAGCTGAACATTTTTTTCTTTCCTCAAAGTAAATATGTGCTCAGGAAGGTTAATAAGAACTTAGGCTACAGGGAGACTGCTGAATATTAGCAAAATTAGTACTCTGAGGATGAAAACTTTGTTCTGGTCTGTTTGTGGAGTTTGAAATAAAAGCGTAAACCATGACAACTGTATGTTGCATGCCTGTGTGAAGTTTAGAACTTATATATTCATAGGTTCCCTTTCTTTCCCCCTCCCCCTTTTAACATGTAGATTTATGAGGAATCAAAGATGAACTTGGAGCAGGAGAGGCCTTTTGTCTGCAGTGCCCCAGGCTGCTCACAGGTGAGTGGAGTCAGCGGTGATATTAATTGAGTCCTCAGCACTAGCTCTGGCTTGTATAATGCCTCCTGATATTTTAACACATGTCTAATAATAATATGTGTGTCAGGGTTTTGTTTGGTGGTTTGTTTTTTTTTTTAAGTCCTTCTCCCCCTGAATTCCTTCCTTTCCCACAAGACATTATTACAAAATATTTCAAGCAAATACAACAGCCAGTCAAAACTGAGTCAGTACAAGTGCTTCTAAATCTGCTTCTGTGCCTTCTCTCATCCCCAAGCCTAATGTTTCAAGCCAGGTATTGCAAATTCCTTTAATGACTAGCAAGAGAGAACACACTAGGCAGGGCACATTTGTCTGTCTTCTGCTTAGAGGTATGATGGAATATATTATTCTTGTTATTGGATGTAGTAACCCTCCTGATTTTTTCTGTTTTAAATATTTAAATACACTGATATCTTATTAGCTGCTGCTTATTTATTTATTTTGGATCTTTAAGACATCTTCCTACTAAATATTTTCTACAGAAAACGCAGCCAGTAGATAAATTTTGCCCCAGGATGTACATTTGGGATTCCTGTCCTGTTGACTGGTGGTCTGCCCTGTGTCTCTGGGAGTATAATCTGACCTGTAACATTAGATGTCTAATAAGCTTAAAAAACCTGAAGTGACAAGGATTTCACCTGCCGAGATTTGAATTGGGGTTTATGTGTTTTTTGGTGATTTTGTAGTGGTGAGGGAAGTTCCCCCGAGCACATCAATGAGGGAAGTTCCATGTGTGGCACTTTTGACCCTAATTTGGTTTAGTGACAAGAGTTTGTGAGTAAAATCTTCAGGCAAGGACATCTTTTGGGCTTGTGCCACAGGGTTCCTGTATGCATCTAGTTTAAGCGATTTTGTTTGGCACTGTGGGGAGGCTGAATTTTAAGGGATTTCAGGTAATCTGTAAGCAGAAGTCACATGCAGTGCTTTAAGGTGGGTCAGCCACTACATTCTTACTGGGATTTCTTTCTTCTTCTATTTTGTTCCTCCAGAGAATTCATTGCCATTATTTATGTTACTTTGTCTATGGGCTTAGAGAGATTCTCAGAAGGTGTAACGTAAGGCAACTGTCTATACTATAGTCACAAACAAAGTCACTTAGCCAAGAGTATATTGTGTTGAAAACCTTAGGTCCCTTTAACTCCGTTGCCTTTTTTTTTCTTTATTTTTGTTGTTGCTGTTGTTATGATCTCCTATGTACTTGTTGATTTAAAAGGCTGCTTTAAATTTCCCCCCCCCCCCCAAGCCTCAGTGATACAACTTTTGGCCTTTGCTGGTTCTGAAATAATCCTGTTAAAACTATTACAGTAGCAAAGATCTGTGTATGATCATTCTGATGAAGGAAACTTCACAGAACCAGTCTGCTCTTTGAGCCCAAGTGTACAAGTCCTTGAGCATTTATTCAAGCTTATCTCTTTTTCATCTTGTTAAAAAAACCCTATTTGTTGTAGATGTCTGTTATTGGACTAAAAACAAACTTAGCACACTGATTAGCTTCTTACAAAGAACATCCCTCCACCTTCTCTCCTTGAATAAGGAAAAGAATTTAATTTAGTGTCATAAAGGGTCATAATGAGTTGCTATAAAACTTAGCACCAATGCTTTGCCACTTTGAATCAAGTTAAAGTATCAGATATTTCCAAAATTAAAACCACATTCTGCCTGAATACTTTTGGGTAGGGAAAAGCTGGCTTATTTGATTATTTTTATTACTGTTCATCAGATATAGGTCGCAGAAAGACACAAAAGCAGAAAAATCCAGTAGTGATTTAAGATTTGCCTTATTACTTAGCATTTGCCGTGGGCTAAGAGCACACACAGCAGCAGCTATCACAGATCCTCAGACACGTGGTGACTTGTGAGACTGTGGTAGCTGGAGACCCTTAGAATCCAAAACTTGATCTGCAGTTTTTTCAAGCAAATGCATGACACCTTATGGTTTTCCTTTCCAGAGAGCACGGCAGCAAATATGTTTCTAAATCAAATACCATTATTTGTTACTCATACTCACTTGCATTTTCAAATATTCTGTTTCCTGTGCCATGCGGACACATTTCTAGCTGGATAAATTTCTTTCTCTCTCATTTTTGAAATTCTGTCCAATGCCAAAAGTTTATTAGAGAATTAAATTCTTCTTTTTTTTTTTCTCTTTTTTTCTCTCTCTCTTTCTCCCTCTCTCTCTCTCTGTGTTTGCCTGACAGCGTTTTCCAACAGAGGATCATCTGATGATTCACAGGCACAAACATGAAATGACTTTGAAGTTTCCTTCAATAAAAACAGATAATATGTTATCAGGTAAGAAGACATGAATTCAAGAGTCAAGATAACTATTCAGATGATGTTGAAAGCATGACTCCTACCAGAAAGCTACTGGCAAATTGCCTCCAAGATTGGTTTTAAAAAGCCCCAGCTCCGGTTAAATAATGAGATGGAATAAGCTAGAATGCATATCTTTGAACAAAAGGACATTTACCATTCTTATGCCTTCATACACATTTGGCATGAGAGGGAAAGAAACTGTTGAACCTCAGCCATGCTGGCAGCTCTATCATTGATTCTCGTGTCAACATGCCAGTGAAATATAGGCACTTAAGTGCGTGTCATCTGGGAGTCCAGTAGTCAGTGTGTTAATGAAGTGAATTTTACTGTTCCTGTAAGACTGGCCATTTAAGCTGGACAGGTTCACTTCAGCAACTGGAACAGGCCACACTGTACAAGCTACCTTTATGGTGACTCAAAAACTGCCCACTGTAAATAGCCATAACCAGAAAGGTAAACCACTGGGTAATATCCAGTACCTTTTCCCTTGAAGTGCATCTCTCTCTGCACTACCCCCATCATACACAGGGGTTTTTTGGTATTAGGTGCAATTACACCCTTTAGTTTCTTATGTAGTATTTTTCTTACACCATCTTTTCACACTCTTGTCTGTGTAACTACACATCAATGACTTTCTGGCCTTCACTGAGTGCTGGGTAATGTCAAACTAGCCTTCGTTTTACCTCTTCTCTCCTCTCCTATTCCCTTTCCTATTGTTTATTCTATGGGCAATAGTAATGGATTATTTAGAATAATATCACTCGGATTTTTCAGGTTTCAAAGTAATTGCAGAAAAAAACCTCTATGATGCAAATGTGTGTGTGGATGTTCACCAGCATTTGATATTTATCTTTTGCAATGGGGTTCTTCGAGATAAATTGTACCATTTTAGGTGCAAATATGTAATGATTAAAGGGTCTCCAGCAGAGTAACTCTTTTATGATAATCATAGTTAGGTAACAATGGTTTGGAAATATTTGATTTAGGATTTTTTTTTTTGGGACTCTAGGCACCAGTGATAATGAGACAGACTTTATCCCGGATAGAGTTTATTTTGCTTTTACATTTGAAAATGCCGTAGTGGACTAAGTTTAGAAAGAAACAGTACACACCATGTTGAAGAGTAGGACTTGTAAAGTGCCTGCATGCCAGCTATGCCTTCAGAATCCTATGTTTGCAAGCACAAGTGAGAAAATGCTGCTTTTCCATTTCACTGTGTCCTTTGGCAGTGAAACTATTCAAAGACATCTGTGCTGTGGGCACATTCACCCTGTGCAAGTGCTGGCTTTTGATAAAACTTTCTGTTAGGCAAGACTTTTGTTCGAGTGCAGTTTCTAAGAAGTCTATTCTGTCATGAGGAGTCCCCTGAGTAGGGTAGCTCCATTTGGGTTTGGTAACTTCTATGATTTAACTGTCCTGCTCCTTCCAATGGCTTGTTTTCTCAGGCAAAATGACTGTCTTCCAGCACTACCAGCAATACTGGGCCCTCAAAACCTGCAGTTAGCCAACAGTATATACTAATGCAGAATTTTCTGGCCAGAAAGACTTCAAGATTGCCTCTAAGGGATGTATTCTTTGAGCTTCGTGTATGACAATGCTCTGTAGTAGTGGAAGTACGGTTCTGAAAGACTGTGGCAAATGTGCCTGACTGTAATGGCCTGACAACTTTGTGCTGCTGTGTATTGAATTCTCTCTTTGTATTTGTTTGCTGGATTTGTTTGGCATTTTGCAATCCTTACTCTGGAAGCATCATAGATCATCTACTCTCTTCAGGGAGACATTGAAAAATAGTTGTTTCATTACCCACCGAAACCCTGGGGAAATCTAAATACCTTAAAGTTTAAGATGTTTTATTCTTAGATTTCATAGTGAAAAATTAATGATATATGGGAAGAAGAAACAGACTTTTCTCTTAAACATTTGTCTTCATGTCTTCCTTGTTTTTTGCATTTTTGCTTATTTGACTTTTTTTAAATTTTTTTATGTCATCAGTAGCTTCAAAGAACTGCAGCGCCAATTGCCCTTTAATAAGCCAGGTGCAGTGTTAGTTGTTTTTTCTTTCCCCCTCTTTTTCCCAAGCTGCCTGGAAGTCAGACTTTTTTGGGTTTTTTCCAGTATATTGTATACTATCTTTTAATTTGTTGTATTTAATTTGTTCATTATCAGCAACTAATCATGAGAAATAATGGCCTGTATGCTTTCAGTTAGACATTAGAATTATCTACCTTGTTTCAAGAGATAGCTTAATCCCCAGTCTGGGATCGGTATAATATCAGTAATATTTAATGCACACTGAACATGTTTTCTATAAAGTGTTACTGGAAGTAGAGACTTAAATGGAGGAGCTGTTGGTCTTGTGCCAACATGACATTTTAGAAACTGAGAAAATATGGCTTGGGAAGAAGGAACTTGTTTTTTGTGCGAAATTTGTGTTGAGGTCTGAAGTATGAATTTCCAAGGGAGAGAGAAAATTATGTTACATGTGAAGTTATATGTTGTTATGTAGGTGGGGTCAGTGTTTAATAAACAGTGTTTCATGACCTGATCAAAAGTATTGGTTCTATCAGGCATGTCTGTCCAAGAGCTTCCTTGTTATCAACTAGCTCCACTATATTTTCTACTATTTTTCTTCATGCTGGCTTAAGAAGAACAAGCTATATTAAATCTAGTGACTCTTGAGCCAGTTCAGAAACTCCAGATACGTACTTACACTAAACAGCTGTTCTGTTCTGTGACTGTGTAAATGGAAGGGATGTCTGCTAGAGGCATTTCATTAAAATGCAAGTGATCTTTGTTGGATAACTTGACATTACAATTCTTTTTAAAGAATCTTTTAAAATGAATGTTATTTGTTCCTTTTTGTGTATGCATTTTATTTTTTTTGTTGGAAAGTCTTGTTATAAGTATGGATAGAGAATCGTTGATATTTTCCATTTCCATCTTTCCAGCCAAAAAAGGCTGTTTGAGATAACACGGAATATCTCGTGTAAGTTTTTCATGCTAGTCATCATTGCAGGCAACTCTGTAGTTAGATTGACTGAAATAGATGCCATCTCTTCATTTTTGTGCTAACTGAACATTGATTGCATTGCCTGGAAACTCTGTGGTTTCTTGTATGTCAAAGCTTTTGTGTTTAAACACCTAAATATTAATGTCTGTGGAATAGATTGTTCCCTCCAGGTAAGTACTAAAAGCCTTGTGGAACTGAACTTTGGGAGCTGGGGATTATCTGCATAGAAACCCTTTTTCTTCTTCATTCTATTTACTGAAGTCCAATCCTCTAGAGTTTTGGTGTTGAAGCCTACTTTGGAGACAGAAGTAGTCTTCTCTAGATGAAAAAAGTGCATGTGCTAAAGGTAGTACAAATGTATTCCTTTTCCCAGGTAATGCCTGTGTCAGTGAGGTAGCTTCTGTCCTCCTTGGTTGGCTTAATTTTTTTCTCCTTGTAGTTTACACAGACAGGGTTATCTAGGCATTAATTTTGTGGAGTGCAAAATTATTGGGTATAAGGACCAATACGGTTTTTTGCTTTCTTGTTTGCTTTCTTGTTTGCTTCTGTGTCTCTTGCTTTACCAAATAATGAAATTATAAGTCTTCTACCATTCTACTGGTCAGGTTCGGAGTGACCAGAAGACTGTAAAAATTTATTGTACCCAGTATGTGCACCCCCTTGGAAAGTCCAACCAGTGCTTTAAACAATACATTATTAAGCAGTAAAATTCTTCTAACCTTGATCTGAGTGGAGGCAGTTTCACCATTTATGCCCAGGTGCACCTCTTCTTCCTCTCTGGTTTTGATCACCTGTTTGAGGCGTTATGATCTTGAGCTTCTCAGTATAGTTGGGTAGGAAACTGCTAAATCAATGAAGAAACTTTTTTAATTTCTCAGAACATTTCCCTGTCCTTGTGGCTGCTTGAAGGGCAGCACTTTGATTTTCCATGTTAGCCCTGTTACTCTGACTTTGTTATTGTTGTATGAAAGTACAACACAGGCAAGTGTATAACTTAAACAGACCCCACAGCTGAACAAGCCGAATGGCTGTTATTACTGCACATCAGACTAAACATTTTTTTTTTTTTGAAAGAAAGATGAAGAATCAAGTTACACACTTGGGAACTGTGCTGTTAGGTATCTTTTACTGAAACAGAAATTTTTTTTTTTTAAAGAAATCTTGTTTCACATAACTGTTCTTTGGTTCTCCAGGGTTTTTAAAACTGGTATCATGCTTTAAAGTTTTCTTCTATGTTTTGAGGGATGACACTCAAGAATTCAAGGTAGTTTTATAAAACACATTCTGGGTGAGTCAAGTAAACTTTCTATAGAGCAAGTTAATGTTGTGTTTCCTGAGCTGTTGTTTTGAAAACAATATATTGAGACTGAGTGTCCTTTCTGAGATTATTATTTCAACTCCCACACCCTCAAAGAAACAACAACAAAGAAACCCCCATGCATTGCCAAACATTATGAGTACATAATGGAACCTTTTGAATTTACTGAAGACTTCAAATTCCTCATTACCATATAGCATAAAATTTTTAATGAGTCTGGAAAATCAGGTATCGCTTCAGACATTGAGGGCAGATTTTCAAAATGGTCAGCAACCAAAATACACATGGTATGTCAGGTTCTGGTCAGATTCTGATTGCTGAGTGCTTCTGAAATCCTCTCTTGTAAGATACAGTAGATTAACTTGGGATCTGCACAGATGAGACCTTTTGGACTTGCTCTGGGGCTTATATATTGTCCATTTACATTTTTGAGGTTTATTTATACTTAATGTTTCTTGCAGCCTTCCTGGTCATGACTATGTCATCAGAGAGGCTGATTATTCACCTGAGTAATAGGCTGAACAAAATATTTATTACCTAGTCTGAAACTTGACAGTTTCTCTGTTCAAGCTGGTGGTAAAGATGAGATAGAAATAACTTCCTAAGTAATTATCAGATGAGAGGTTCACCTACAAAGTGAGAGTTGGCTACAGGTAGATGCCTCAAAGCATAGTAAACTAGTTCTGGAGGATGGAACTAATTGAGGATGGAAAGATGTTTACATGTCTACCAAAGGGACTGGGTTGAGATGGCTGATCAGGTTTATCAGGTTAACCCAGATAAACCTGTATCCCAAGCATCCCAATTCAAAATACATCTTGGGACATTAAATTCCTGGGCTGTATGGGTACTAGTGTGCCTGCAGGACAGCTTCCTACATTATGCGCATCCTCAGCAGGAATGCTGAGTGGTGCTGGTTCTGTCTGAGTTTGGGGCCAGATGGGTCTGGCTTATCCAGTACAACAAATTAAAGCCCTATTCTCAGTGAGACTGAAATAGTTGTGCGCACTGGTGACAGCAACAAAAACTTTATTTGTATCAACAGGGAACAGTGAGGTCAGGCACAAGATGTTGGAACTATTAATACATTTTTAAGTGCTGAGAATGACAAATATTTTATTAATACTGGGAGACCTGAATATGTAGCTTATGCCAGGGTCTTCTTTGTGATACTATTCCCAGTTAAAACACAAAAGCTTACCTAATTTAAATAAAAGAATTACTGTGGTGTTGAGAGTAATTTTTTCTACTAGTTTACCCACCTCCTAAAGGAAAACTGGTGTTTTGCAGAGGCAAAATAGTTGGTTGCTCCAGAGCAACACAAACCCACTGGATTTGGTAGCCCTGAAGTCCTGAAACCAGTGAGTTCAATGTTAGTGCGGTTTAACTATGTAAAGTCTCAACATTTTAAAGTCTGGATCTTTATCAGTTCTGCTCCACACAAACATAGGTTTTGTGGACTCCTGGTTTCTGTGAATGTTGAAAGGTGAAGTATTTTAAGGTAAAAAGGCAGCTCTTATTTTATGTCTGACTTCCAGAAGCTCTGTGGATGGAGTTTAGGATGGGTGGTTAGTAGTGCTTCTGCCCCATTTGGGAGGAGAGAGGGGCTGTCTGTTTTAACAAAATCTTGATGTGAATTCCTATCAGTCTGATTTGTGGATCATAGAACTACAGTAACCGTATGGGGAGACTAAGGTAGTAAATTAAGATCACCATGTCAATATGTTGGTGGTGTAAATAGTGTCATTAATCTATCAGTTTTGATACTTTGAGATAATAAAGTAATTAACTGGAAAGTTCAACGGTAGGCAAAATTTGTTAATTTTGTGGTGCAGCAGATATACTTTCAGCACATGCAAAGAAAAACCATTGAGACCTTTGTGCATTTGAAGTCACATTGTTGCTCTGGGTTGCTTGTTTTTACTGTTAAAATGGATCTACTTCACTGAGATAACTTTTTTTGTCAGTCTACCATTCACTGAATAGATGCTGAATAGGTTGGGAACTTCAGCTGCACATACCTCCTTACCACCTTTTTATCCATTAAGTTGCCTTTGACCTCGTGTAGCCTGTTGTACTGATGCTTGATTTTTGGAGTAGTTGCATACTTTGATGGAAAATAACAAAGACTATGTTAGCATATTCTCTTCTGCCCTGCCCCCCAAATTCTGGGCTCAAGCAACTCTAAAAAACCCCAGGATTTTTAATTGTGGCGAAAGTGGTGCCATCAACTTCTATATGAAATGGTAGTTTCTAATCTTGGCCATGAAACTGATACCTTCCTTATTTGATATGGACATACCACTTCTTACAATAAAAAATTTCTTTTATTTACCTCACATTCAGATACCAACATGCTTTTTTGTCCAAGCTTGTTTTTCTTCAAAGCAGTTGGATTGTTCACTAAAGTAACATTTAATCCTTTTTGGAAATTAAATCTATTTCTCCTGCATTTTAGTGCACTTCATTTCCAATACAAACTCCAATCAAGGGTCAAAGACAACCCTGGTGTAAATCTACTGAGTTCAGTGTGGTTACCCTAGAGATTTATTTGGCACTGCTTATTTGGGATATGGACCTATAAAGTGCTGAGTGTCCTCAGCTCTCATCACTGTCAGCACCTTGTCCACTCATTTCCTTATGCTGAGTTCTTGCAAGATTTTTGAATAGTCTTACAGTAGTTAGCCGTGAAAACTAATAGATAAATATATGTGCATTCCTAAACACTTGAGTTTTGTTTCCTTTAAGCTCACAAGTAGGACACTCAAGCCAAAAGAAATAAAGCAGAATTTTAACATTAAAAACTTACTTTTTGAGTTACATCAAGATCTTCCATCAGAAATGCAAATGAGTGTCTTCACCCTTGGATTACCTGCAAGGGTCAAATCTGGATGACCACACCTCATAGAGGTGTAAATTGGTTTCGAGTGTCTTTATAATGGAGGAAGGTGATCCTCCCCCTTAGTTTCCCAGTGAAAACTACATTTCCTTTTGTATGCCTTTCTTTTGTGCTGCCTTTTGTAACTGCTATACGGGAGTAATATTAGAACTTGACCCAGCTTATCTAGGTGCAAGAAACCATTTTTTTTTCTTCCAGAACTCACTGAAGTGGGAAGCTCTTTTCTGAGGTCAGTATTGACCTAATATGGGAACAGGGTTTAGTATGACAGAGTTTTCATTCTTTAAGAAATGAATTACAGACCATAAGGTAACTGTCAATGACTATGCAGAAGGTGTCTGAAAACCTTGTTCCTTCTTCGGTCCCTCCTGCCAGTGGCATTAAAGAGAATCCTGTCCTTCATATTAGTTCTGAGAGGGCAAAAAATTCCTATAGATGAAGGCATTAAGGATCGTTTGACTGCAAATTTCATGGTTTGTATGTATTATCAACACTTGTAGATATAAAACACAAAAGGACACTTCTTTGTGGCCAAAGTTTATGATTTCATAGCTTTTATAAGTGTCGTTTCACTCCTCCTTCAAAAACTGTGGTAGAAGCAGAACTTCTCACTGCGGTTACCTTCATGTGTTTTGCTAAGTATGTGTATTTTTGAGGTGGTTTTCAAACACTTGAAGGCATTAACTAGTGCACATCAACAGTTACCTGCCTACTGTGGCGCAAATGCGCATTATGGCATGCACGGTGCTTTGTTTTGCATGCAGCTATTTTTGGAGGTTTGTAGACAGTTCTAATAATTATTTACACATGTTAAGGATATGCACTTGTGTTATGTGCCCTGTGAAAAGCTATCCTGTTGTCTTTCTGGTTAAATGATGCTGCGTGGTTTCGGACACTGGTGGCAAGCACTGGCTGTCTGCAATGTATAGTGTTGAAATTCAGCACTGTGTGGGTTTTTTAATGATGGTGTGGTAGGGGTGGGAAGGCAAGAAGTTTAGTTATCATTTCTCTTTTCTTGGAAAACAATATAGTTGTCTTCCTCTCCTTTTAATATTAAATGCCAACAATAATTTCTTGTCATATCTCAGATCAGACTCCTACACCAACACGCTTTCTGAAGAATTGTGAGGAAGTGGGCCTCTTCAACGACATCGACTGCTCCCTAGAGCACGAGTTTAGGAAGGCACAAGAAGAAGAAAACAACAAAAGGGTGAGTGTGAGCACACTGAGCCCTTCCTGCCCTTCTGATTCCTTGAAATGTCCTTTAATCTGTGTGAACGCAGATTGAGCTTTACTACCTGGTAGTAACCTTTTGGTTAGAAACTAGGTGGCACTATACATTGTGACATGCTTTTTAAACTATTGAAGCAGTTGACAGAAATGAAACCCCTAAACCAAAAAAAAATCCCAGCATTAAATTTCCAAAAGTGTGTACCTGTGTTTGCCAGGGTTTGATTCCAAGTTTCTGCTTTTAAGTAAACTCTAACGCAAACCACACACCTCTTGAGGGAGAGGCTTGGGAAAATTATATCATCTTTGAAGTGAGGATTTCGAACTTACTCAAATATATTACAGGGAATTGTGGATTATGAAGGAGCATTTAGTTGAGAGCAAATTTTTTTTTTTTTATTCTATTCCTCCACTATTTGATGGGCCTCTGGATTTATTTGTCATCACTACCAGCTTTACTATGTTTCTACATTTCTCATAGTCATGTTGAGTGGGGAAATTTTGACTTCAAATACCTAGTAGATAATGTCTCCCATTTCCAATTAATGTTCTTTTGGTCCCAGTATTGCTAAATTTTTGTTGAATTATACAGGCTACTTTTTATGGGGTTAAGGGTACTTCTGTACCCAAAGGTTGTTCAAGTATTTTGAGGGATCCTAAAGCACTGTTAAAATTTTCAAGTAATTGTAAAAGAGCTTAATGTACTACAGGAGCCAGCAATAAGTAATGCATGAAATTGTAACTTTTCTAATAATATCTAAAGTTCTGGTTGCTTGTGAGAACGAAAACATGAGCAGGGCAGAGCTTCCTACTGGAGCATATTGCACCCTGCAACGTTCCAACAATCAGCCTAATGCCTCCCCTTCACAATGTTCCCTTTTGTGACTCTGTTTTCCCTTCTCCCATCTCAGCAGCTCTTGGAAATTCTTGTGTAACGTGTCCCCTGTCATAGGAATTCCCTGGTTATTGAACACTGTGTTACTTAGTTCTCACGGTAATCTGTATTTGTCCAAATTGAACCTTAACTGGGACTAAAAGCAGGAAAAGGTTGCCACGAAGCAGCTACAGTGCATTAGCCAGAGGACACTTCTCCTTTGCTTGCCTCAGCATTAATTTGCCTTTCAGATTGTCTGTGCCTCCAATGACAAAGGGTTCCTCTATACGTACACCCTCTTACAGCTGCTGTATTATCTCATTTGCTTTGACTGTTGGTGATTCCTCTCCAACTCAAAATTCATCCCTGTAAGGTGTGTATGTGCTGCTGGGGCTCATTAAATTTGGAAGTAGCAGCATTTAGGGATCTTGAGGTCTGCAAAGTAAAGGCCCAAGAGGGGCTTTTGCAGAAGAAAAGCAGTGTAAAACTGCTTGCTGAGGTGCAGAACAGGAAAAGAGGCTTGTAGAAAGAAGATGTGAAGGGAGTCTAGGGATGTTTTGCTTTTGGCTTATAGGGAAAGAAGTCTAGGGATGGTTTATTTGTGGCTCATAAGGAAAGAGATTGGGACAGATAGAGGAGGAGAGAGGCTGTGTCTTGGTATGCTGAGCAAGGCAGAAGAGTGTCCAAATATGAGAGAGTTCAAGTTTTGGTCAAGTATTGGGAAAATAGCCCAGACTAACCCTCACAGCTTTGTGTGTGGGACAAATATTAGGAAACAGCCTGTATTGAGATAAATAGGTCTAATTTTAGATTTAACTTACGAACTTAGCGGTTAAAGTGCTGCAGGCAGGAGTCGTAGCTAGAATCAAGGAGAACGTTTCTGTACATTCCTACTTCTTTGTGCATTAGAGGATTCCTAAGCAGCTCTTTCTGCATGGTGTTTATTTTGCAGGAGTGGGAGATGAAATCTACAGAAGTGGACCTCTGTGCAGTTAGCCACAGATTGCAACGCTTGATGTTTCACTTTAGCTTACAAGGGGTAGTTGCACAATCTGATTAAAACCTAGACAAGGGCATCAAGTTACCTGATAATTCCAGCTGTTTAGTGGTCTCTGGGACTCTTATTCTGCCCTCCTTCTACCAACCCCTGCAGCTGCCATTGCTGATGGTGAGGGAGCAAAAGACTGATGGTGGGGGTGGGAAAAAAAAACAACAACAAAAAAAAAAATAAAAAAGGAAGGGGTGAAAAAAGGAAAAAAAAAGAAAGGAAAAAAAGAAAAAGGGGGCACAAGTCTCACTAGCTGGCTAACCTGTAACATTTGCTCTGTGTTTCCAATTAGTCTGCTGTATGTTCATTCTTACATTACCGACTGACTGTCAGATAGGAATCTGAAGCGGGTCCCAGTAGGGCTTTACACAAATGCAAGAGACAAAGGCCAAGACAGAAGGGAACTCCTCAGACTGCAACTATCCCTAAGGAAATGCTTCTCACAGCCTGTCCCTGGAATATGAGTGCGATGTAGCATTGGCCTAATGGACTTGCTAACACATGGAGACTAAGGTTAACTGCATGGAAATCTTACAACTCAGAAAAGTCTTCTGAAAATATTTTTGGTTATATTAATTTCTCCGGATTCTGAAAGAAACAGCTTTGTTTATTTTAGTATATCACTGTGGCTTAGCACACAGCTTGACTCTGAAATCTTGTAAGAGAAAAACACTTTCGGTTTTACTTGGGCTTTTTTTCTCCTTGAGAGTCATAATTTGAAAACTCAGAGAATAAAGTTCATTAGCTGCATTTTTTTTTTAAATCTTCTGAGTGAGAACCCATGGATAATCCATGAGAATTTGTTGTGATGAAGCTAGTTTTGAAGACTGGTGACATTCCAAATCAGCTGTGAAACGCTGAAGCTGTGAAGCTGAAGCTGTGAAGCATGGTTTTAGGAACACCATGTGTAAACATTTTTGTAAAGATAGTATTGAGGATAAAGCACTTCCATTAATATCCCAGCTGCTTGTCCAGGAAGAAATCTCTTGACATCTTTATGCCATAGTTGCTCATGTGTAAAATGGTAGTAGTGCCAATTTCTGCCTCCAATACTTGATATGTCTTGTGATTGCAAGCTGATCTGTCAAGGACTATCTCTGCTTGGGGACTGAGTGGACTCAAGTAATAATAATGATGATTTCTCGGACCTGAACTGAACTAAGAAAAGTAAAGCTACAAATAGAAGTGAGATTGTCAGTTTTGTTTGGCTCCTCTGACTCCTATACCACCCAATATTAGCTGTAAGTCTCTGCTTGAGAAAGGCCTGCTCCCTAAATGTAAGAGATGCATTGTTTAGCAATAAGCATATTCATAAACATATGAGAAAGAGGCTTTTTGCATACTTTTGATGGCTCTCTTCCTGACATAAGCGTCCTACCTGCCAAATTCACCACCAAAATTAGCACAAGTAAAAGCATACCTATAGTATATTTCTACTTCCAGAAGTGTAAATATTAGAGCTCTTAGGAGCTTGAGGTGGACATCAATTGACATATTGACCCCAGACAAAATTTGCAACCCAACTCAACAAGACAGGTAGTGCTGGCAGATTAGATGACTGTCTTAGCCTGCTAGCTGCTAAAGTTTATACTGCTTGGAACATTTAAGTATCTAAAGCATTTGTAATGGGTTATACTTGCAAGCACATGACCTTTGCTGCTACTGGACAAGCCCTGCTGTCACATCTTGTTTTGAGCACTGAGTTGGAGCTGAGAGGATAATGTAAAAGATGGGAAGAGTTAGGATCTGTTTCTGAATAACTAATTGGATCTGCTTAATTAAAATGCATCTAGCCTGACCTCCCTGCATGAAATAAGAAAGAGTGGAAATATACTGAGAGTAGCAAGTAGTATTTACAAATATTGAATATTTTCAACATGAAGGCGTTTTTACAATCATTCTGCTTATGCTAGAATTTGGATGCATCACTTCCTGAGGCTTATCCTGCAACTTTGAAATCTTCTAACCAGTGTTCAGTTCTACAAGTTAATATGTAAATTTTGCAAATAAGGCAGGGAAACAGCTATTCTCAAGGGAATAGCTCATGGCTAGCAAGTCCTCTCTGTGGCTTAATATTCCTGTTCTAAGTATACTACCCCACTGCAGGCACCTCACTGCTAGAAAAGCATCAGGAAATTGAAGTAGTCCAGTAAAGAAAAAGAATAAAATCAAATACAGAGCCTTTGGTGGTTAAATAAGTTCAGTCTACAGAAGGATTAAAGAGCCTGAATATCCAGTTTAGTTGTGTTAAGCAAGGAGGACCTGTAACTGTAGTGACCTGTTGAACACCACAGTCCAATATGTGTTTGAAAGACATAAACTTGGGTTGTACCTTCTAGGTTCTCGTTCTACCAGCATAAAAAAGTAGATAAAATACATTTGCCTAACTTATACCATCTCATGATTTCATGCTGAACTCAGTGACTCTATGACCTACAGAAAAGAATTCTTGCAAGTTTGTTTTTTTTTTAAAGGAAACCTCTACAATGCAACAAGGAGATAAAAAGTAAATACCAAATCAGTGCCTTTAAATTCAGTGGAATAGAAATGCCCAGTAAGCATTTCTTGTGTTGCACAAACTTGGTGGGTTTCACATACGAAGATGTAAGCATCCTCACATCATAGCATTTTTTCTGGGTGCTGCATTGAATTACTAGAAAGATACACTATAACTCTGTATCAGAGTTTTTCTGAGGGTTATTTTGAGTTTTCATATGCATTCATTGCATTAGGTTATTGATCTGTTTTTTGGGGTTCATTTTTGTTTTGTAACACCCCCTTTTTCTTAATTGAAATAGCTTTTGCAGCATTCCTATGGAGAAGGTAAATGCTTTGTCTCTTATTTTCTAAGGAAAAACAGATTCCAGAGGATGTTGCTTTCCAAAGCTCCTTTGGAGTGTGACACCAAGCTCTTGAAGGAATCACAGGCTCAGAGTGAGAATTGCAGGGGATCTGAGTCCTCTCCACTGTTCAGCCAAGAAAGCAGCTTTCTGTCTCTTTTGATTCCTAAATATCTTTAGTAGCATGGCTCCAAAAGATTGATAGACACCCTCAAATGCATTTTGGTGCCTTGCTCTCACTGAAACAAAGCAGGAGTCAATCAGAGAGCTACCATAAAGGATCTGGGCTGAAGTGACATGCTGAAAATTGCACAGGAAGTCTGTGGCAGAGCCTCGGATTGATTCCATATCTCCTCGGTCTCAGCATAGGGCATCCCACAAACCATGTGTGTTAAAGATTTATCAGCTGTTGTTCAGTGTTGCCAAAGACAGGAAGAATGCTCTCCTCCTCTCTCCAGATGAGTAGGCTTGCTGAATTTTAACTGCTTTTCTTAACATGCGGAGATTTCATGGTAGACATGTGGTGGTACATTGTGTTTTATATGGCAGGTCTGCAGTTGGCCCTTCAGTCCCCTGGCTTTATGAGTCCTGTTTTGAGCATGCGTCCATCTCCAGGCACTTAGTTACCACACTGAACTCTGTCACAAAAGAGACAGTTTCCGCATAATGGTGCAGGAAAGCTGGCAGGACAAAACAGTCTTCCAGAAATATTCATATGAATAGGCTTTAACTTAGGTTTGTTGCTGCTGGTACAGCATCTTATCTTCTGACAGGCAGGTCTATCTTATCTTCTGTAGAAATGAACTGTTTGAATGGATTTATGGAGTTAGATCCTCATACTCCAAGGGAAGACCTGAATGTTTTTCCAGGAGTAAGTGCCTATATCGTGCAGAAAGGCAATTCTTGAGGGCGTACGTTTTTGATTGAGTTAAAGTTCCATAACCATAATCCTTCCATGTTCTTCTGAATTCCAGCTGATGACTCATCCTGCAGAGCTCAGTCAGGACAGTCCACTTTCCTTCTGCTTCTTATTGTCTCTGTCTGAAAGATGTTGAGTCACCCTCTTGTAATGTTTGGAAGTTTGTTGTGTTTTGTACATTTTGGTTACTCCAAAAAAGAGGCCTACCTAATTTCATTCTGACATTTCTTTCACAACAATGTGGTGTAGTTGTGCCTTTTGCCTTGGTCCTCCAAGGAATGTTTTTAATGGCACAGCTCTCTTGTTACTAGTTCAGATTTCAGCAGGATGGACTGGATGGCACATGAAGATGGAATAAACCTTCCCTGTAGCGGCATTTTTATAAGTCTATCTTTTAGGTAAAGCCCCTAAATCTCAGCAGTTTCTTTAGAGTGTTCACTGTGCTATTAAACACGAGCTCTTTGCTCCCCAGAGTGGACTGCAGCCTATATGGTTGGGTGAGTAATAAGATACTGCAGATATATTTCAGAGCAAGGTGCACTTTTACTTTATTTATGAAGATAGACATGCTGGTCGAGGGCTTAATCACAGCTGATAAATCATTTTAAGAAAGCCTATTAGAACCATATGCTGATTCTTTGTATTAACATGGTGTGTCTGTTTCTAGTCTAATAAGGCAAGGTCTCTTCTCCCCCCCTCCCCCTTGCCTCATGTGCGAATTATTTATCTGTTTAAGTGATATTGCTTGCTTGGGGGCATTTCCCTCTATAAGAGGTATCATTAATAAGGCAAGGTGAACAGAGGAAAGAGGGTTTTTTGCTCTTCAGAGTCAATGAAGCTGCGTGTTCTCAGTCACCTTCAGTGAGAGGGAATTGCAGAGCAAAGGTCCAAAAGCTGAGACAAGGGAATGAATTGGCTAAAGACTGGAACATCATGGCATGGCCTTCCCGGCAGCATAAGGTTGTCATTTTGGCCCAGGTGGTTACAATCCTGGAGCCCCAAGAACTGTGAGGGGTTGGGTGTGCTGACATTTCAGTTACCTCACCTTTCCCTCAGTCAGAGAGGCCTGCTGCAGGAACAGGTTCCATGGCCATCTAATGAGATCCATATTGGTGAAGTTATTCTGTGCCAAGTCGTATTTATCATTAATTGGTGGGTTCGCTTGCAGATCTTTCCTATTATTTGCTGATTATACCCCTACACATTTTATTATCTTGCTAAAGTTCAAATGCTAATAATTTCTTGATTTAATGTTTGTTTATAACTCTGTCTACTGCCTAAATGGATGTAGTTAGAAAATTTCGGAACAGCAACAGCTCTTTTGCTGACTGGGTTTCTTTCACATTTTGCACATGGCAGTCAACTATTTATAAACCTCCATAGGGACTCCTAAACCTTTACAGTTGGGTTCCTCCCACAGCCTCAGCCCCTTTTCTCCCTTGCTTCCCCAGGGCAAGTCTTGTTTTTTGGCATACAGACAATGATGGTGATTGTTAGGCAGAGAAAATGTCCACAAGCTATGAACCATGGGTAAGGATTTTTAATTTGAACCTCAACCAGGATAAACTGAAAGTCAGAGACATCCAGGAGAGTAAGGGTATTTTCACCATAAGGTAGAAGGAGATCCACATCTGAGTTGGTGGTGTTCTTTAGGCTTACAAAACGTGAAACCGAAAACCTGAAAACTCACTTTACATCAGTTGTGTGCACACTGTAGCATGTCCCATTTTCAGTACTGTACAAAATTACTGTCTTTCTAAAAGCCCCCAAACTTAACTTTTAAATCTGACATACTTCAGAGTAACAAAAGGAGTAGTGGAGAGAAGAAAGAAGCCAGAACAACTGATCACATGTGATGGCAGTTAACAAAGCTGCAGTTGGATGTATAGCCTCATACATCTCTGGGGCAGTTTCATTGACTTTAATGGCATTTCAATTTTTAACCTATTACAAGTAGGCAAAGCTCTGAAGGAATAAAAACCTTTGCTCAGAGACTAGAAAAAAAACAACTGTGGCCATAAAGTGATGTGAAGTATCTGGGTAGTTGATGTTCTGTTAATATGTAAAAATAGGGCATTTTAAAAGGCATACTGGGGAGGTAAAAAACCATACATCTTAACTGTTTCCTTATTCTGGTTTCTCTCTCGCATGATTCTTTATGGAAGTTGCCAAGTCCACTCTTATCAAATAAATATCAGCTTTTTTTCTTCCCTGATATGTGAGTAAACTGTGTGTGGCTCAGTCTGATCCCTGTGAAGGGAACAGACATCAGTTTGCCATGTGAATGTGCATGTCAAAGTGCAGCTCTACCAGCCAGTCTGGGGCTGGGTGGGGAGAGACATGGGGAGAATGAACTCAGTGTTACAAACCGTTTCTTTTGAATTTCTACAACCTATTAGTCACAGCAAGCTGCCCTTATTGATTTTGGTAAGAGAGGTCACTTTTAATCCTCTAAAGTGGAGAGAGCTACATGCACTCTCCATAGCATGACATTAAAATTGACACAGCTCTGCATCAGTTCTATGAAAAAGCCCTGAACCTAGATGGATTATTGCCTCGCCTTTCAGTGGATACAAGCTGCTAACCAGAGCATGCTAACCTAGATTAGGTGTAAAAGCTTTAAAAGGCTTGATAAGGAAAGTACAGCCAAAAGAAGCTAGAAAATATGTGACCATGCTAAAGGAGCTGCCCCTGCATAAATAGACCATTAGTTTTCAAAAACTATTTTCTCCATTTTTAAAAATTTAAACACAGAGGCGTTGAGATTACCATATAAAAGAACAAACAAAAGCTGACCTTAGTCTATGATTATGAAGAAAGCTTTATTCTGGCTGTTAGCCCTTGCTAGTTTTGTTTATGTTCTTTAGAGAACTAAATCTTTGAATACAATTAGAATCGTCCGACTCAAATCTTAAGTGTGCCTCAAAATAAACAGCAGAGGTGAATTCTCAGCAGTTTTCTTTTCATCTTTGTTATCCTTGCCCTGGCCCGCTTTTCCTGCCTAATGATCCTTAGTGGCATACTTTTATTAAGAGAAATCTTCTTGATGGAAAAATAGGCTTAATGGGGATAGGAAAGTCATTGTGAGCCTGGAGAAGAATTTTTTTTTCTTTCTTTGGAATTCCAGAAGATGACTAGTGCCCCTTTTAATTTTATGCTGGTTTTTATTTGGAAATTTGTTTTCTGAAGGTTTTAATGACTTTTTTTTTTCCTGTGAGTCTCAGTAAATATTTACAATGTAGTGTTTAGGGAAATTTGTTGGCTTGTCATGTAAGCCTGGTGTTCTCCCTTTTCGTTAGTTGTAGTTTGGTCCGATATTTCTTATTAAAGGCTAGAGTTTCCCTTTCTAAATAAAAGACACCTGCAAAAGAAACTGTTGTAAAAACCATTAAAGTACAATGTTAATCTGTGTAGCCTGTAAGTTAATGCATGTGACGAGGGAGGTGCCACAGCACCTTTCAGTAAATGCTAAAAGTCTTCTACAGCTGTTAGTTGAGTAGGTCTCTGAGCTCCTTCTCAAGAGATTATTAAAGTATGTGTGTGTCTGTGTGGGCAACATGGTTTCACTCCTATATTAAGAGATATTTACTCTTCCTCCCCATTCTCCTCACCTGAGGCATGTGTGTGTGGGGTAGTGGTATTTTCCCTGTTTGTGGATTTAGCAAGGCCTAGGGAAATTCAAGGTGGGCACAGAAAGGGAGCCATGGCTTCATCACTGACACTGCAACATGATACCTAGAAGAAAAGGTGAAAGCTGCCTGATCTGCAGATTATCTAGGATTCTATCTGGCAGCTTATTTTTGTCCCAACCCTACCTTCTCCTATCAAGGAAGAAGAAAAAATAAGGTATGTTGCCAGTCTCTCCTGCTTTGTGTTGGAAGAGTCTTCCCTGATGTCCTAGAGGGGAGAGAAAGTAGGAAGGCAGGAAAGTATGGGTTGAGGAAGGGGAGCAAGAAATGAAAGTTGTTTTTTACTTACTTAAAGGACTTATTCCTACCCCAAGTCAGACTTGGTAGGAAAAACGGAAAGGGAAATTCACACAGAAGAAGGGGAAAAGTAATATTACTTACACATGAAGAAAGCTGAGGGAGGCTACCAGGCTTTTCAAGTGAGAGAAAGAGTGAAAATCAGCACTCACATTAGGCAGACATTAAAAGGAGAGTTCTTTTTTTTTCTGAGAAGCGGAGTATTAAAATATTCCTGTGATGTACTTGTCAGCAGAATTGGAGGAGCAGAGACAGAGGAGTGTGAAAAATATAAGTTCCTTTTCTCCCCACCACACCAACCCACCCCCAACCCAAAGAAATGGAATCAGTTTCTCCGCTTAATGTCAAATTGAGATGTCAAAGGATGTGGCTGTACAAGAGAAGAGGAGAAATGAAGATGCTCGGTTGATGTTGGGTATTAGAACAGTTTTTCCCTGAAAAAGTGAAAAGGAGAATCAGTCTGGACACTGTTTTTTCTGCTTTCTTTTTAGTCTTTTAAAATATTCTTTCTCTCATCACACTGCTGTCTTACCTCTGAGATCTCTGTGCATGTGCCTTGGGATGTATGCATCAGTGCAAGGCCAGTTTGTATAATGACAAAGTTACCAGAGTTCTCCTGTGTATGCTAGTTTTTTTTCCAATACAGTAAACTCATGCAAGTGTAAATGCCAACATATATGTTTCAGGAAAAACCAGGAAAAGTATTACACGCATCACACCTCTGCACATAAGTTCTTATTTTGTGGCTTATTGTTTGGCTGCAATCTTTTTCAGGTGCACCTCCTGTATCCCTTTGCTTCATCCATCTCAGCCAGTTAAATGTGTATATAACTGATTTTTTGAAATGGGGCCAAAATCCATGTACTTCAATAGGTTTTAAACATATGGTTAACTTCAAGCATGTGTACAAGGGTTTGCTGAAGAGAGATAGTTTGCTGAATCAGGACTTCCCAACATCAAGATTTTAAATCAATGCAAAATGTATTTTAACTACTGCCTCCCATAGACTATAGATGACTATTGTTACTCAAGCCCTGCAGGTGAAGAAAGTTGTAGATGGATAAACAGAAACTTAAGGGGAAACCCAGTCTTTCTGATAACCTTCTGTGCCAACTGTTTTTTCACTTCCTCCTAATAAATAGTTATGTTACATGAAAGGGAATAATGATTAGAATTTAATGTTATGATTAAAAACTTATTTTTCTGGGGGAATAGAAAAGGTCTGCTACTAAAAAAAAAGGAATTTGTTATAGCTTTTTGTTTTGTTTTGTTATGAGATTTCTGTACAAAATGTGGTACTGAGATGATAGTATATGTATGCCATTTTTGACCCAATGAACCTGAGTCAGCTCTCTGGTCTTTTGGATACATGAATCTGTGTGATTTTTGAGAAAATACTTTGAAAAACAATAAAAGTGTGTATATATGTAAAAACCCTAAAAAGATCCAAATCAAACCAACCAAACAAAACCCTAAACCAACCGTGAAACAAACAAACCAACTCACCCAAACCCAACAACAATAACAACAAAAAAGGAAAAAAACCCCTCACAACAAAAAGTCCAGTTGCCTTTCTCGTTCACTTGCATTCTTCTGTGTGCAGGGATAAATGGGATAGGGCTGCCTGCCCTGTATTGTTTTAATTTTCTCCATTCTGAATCACAGGTAGGTTGAGGTGGAAAGTAGATTTCACAGAACAAATGCATCTGTCGGAAGGTGCAGGGAAGGGGAAAGAGTCAGTGAGGGAAATGTTCCTTTCAAAATACTTCTTAATATGCTGTTAGTGATGGAGCGCTCAAATTGCCCTCTTGATGACAGTCAGGGAAGAAAAAAAGCATAATTTACTTTTGCAGTTGATCCACTTAATACAGTGTTTTAAAACAAAATGCTCTTTCCTTGTTTTTATGCAAGGTGGTAAGATTAAAAATATAATTGGGCTTTCTCCTTCTTTTCTTACTACTTTTCAATATTCGTTTCCTCACATTCCATCTTCAAACCAGCTAATCTGTATCCCCTTCTTCTTGAATAGCATTATCCTGACAACAGAGCAGTGAAAAGAAATGAGACTGCAGGACTTCTAACAATGCCAGAGGGCCCCAGGAATAGGAATGCCCTGAAAAAATTTGCTCCCATCCAGCTGCCCTTCATATTGTTGTCTCTCTATCCAATTTACTAGAGAATTTCCCACTGGCTCCTGGCTCATTCCCAAATGAGAATGTAATCTTTTAAAGATTACACTGCATAATGGAGGGACAAGGAGCTCTTTATTAACTGGGATGGGGAGTCACTTGCTATTAGGCAAGGGAGAGGGATGGGATGTAGTAGTGTTTTGTGAGCTCTGCTTTCTGCCCCTTCTTGTCTCATCAGTGACAGGATGGCAGGTTGGGAGTGGGAAACCACTGCAGCTGCACTGTAGAAAAAGAAATAATTGAATGTAGCTTATGATTATGGCAATTACTTTTATAACATGAGGGATTATACCATAACTATTATATTGCCAACAAGATTAAATTACTAACCTAATACCACAAGATGTTTTCCAGGAGAATAAAAGAACCTCTGCTTGTTCCAGAGTTGATGCATTCAAAGTGTGAAAGAGCTGAGCAGCTAAGGAACCTGGAGTGCTGGCTGTACAGACATTGTCTGGATCAGATCCCTGTCACTTCCATGAGCTCTGATAGCTAGACACGCTCACTCTTTTTGGGATGTAAAGCAATGTTGTACTCTGGTAATTGTAAATGCTCCTTCTCTCTCCTGTCAAGCAGATAAGCTTCTGCCAACAATAGTTAATAAAGAGATAATCAAAAGCTAAAATTGCAATGGAGAAATTATTAGAACTTCACCAGACCAATTTTGCTCATGTAAACCCAATGAACTGATTGGAAAGCTTAGGCTTCAACATGTTTTCATATTGGGTTTTCCTTTTACTACATCTGGATATCTGTATGCATAATGAGGTAATCTTAGATCACCTCTAGTGTGAGGTCAGTTTTGCTGAAGTTTCTGGAGTCTGCAGCGTGATTTTTGATGGATTTTTTGTATTTTTTCTCCTACATGCCTAGCAAGGTCAGAGATGAGACTTTGTCATATTGCTACTATAGATATAGCCTTGTATAGACAGTTCATGGTAGGAGTACAAGCTAAGTTAATTATGCAGGAAGAGCAGCTTCCTTTTGTTCATCAGCTGGAAAATGAGTAGAAAATTAAATTTTGGAGACCAGAAATATATAATGTGTTGATCATTGTGAGCAAATTAACTGGCTTCATGAGAAAGCTAGTTCTGATTTTGAAGAGAAATGTAAGTAAAAAATATAATTCTATAAATATTTTAATATTTTTTATATGCTACTGCTGAATATGAGCAGTTGATTTAATTTTTGTTGTATGTACATTACAGTCCACTCACACCATCGTGCTTTATGAAAATACCTGTTATCACAGGTTCCTGGATGCATTTGCAAAGGCTGGACATGCATTTGTAAATCACCCTTTTCTTTTTCTAGTGAAGAACTGGAGTTATGGATATCAAATTGAAGTCAAACAGGAGCACATTATTGTTGTTTTTGTCAGGATTAGAAACCTCTGAATGGCAGTTTATACCTGATTTTATTCTCCCCCCCTTCCTTTCTTCTGAGTCTGTGAACAGAAAAAGAAGCAAATCTGATTTCGCGGTGGATCTTTCTGTCCTGTAGGTTGCAGATCTGACCATTGCCACATACGAACTGTTTGTCTCAATGTCACAGTCTCTTGCCTTTTTGATCTTCCTATTCATTTGAGCTTGAAAGAGTCACCTTTGGCAAAAGGTACTCTCAGTTACTTTCTGGGATTGAGAGCGCTGGGCACTATTAAGAAAGTGTTATTGAAAGTTGTGATCATAATTTCTTTGTGTTGTCTAACCAGACTAACAAGGTTATATCTCTATTTGAGCATCTTTTTGTCAGGTAAGAAAATATTTCCACTCCCTCTCTTGGCTTATATCACTTCAGACAGAGACTCTATGTTCCCAGTGAAACCTCATGTATTAATCTCCTCTGAGGATTTTTTAGTTTTGTTCCTGGTACATCAGTTCCTTGCTGGTAGAAACAGTTGCACAAGCAATCAACCTCTTTTCTTACGTCTTCTGTGCCCAGGGCATCCTATTAAGCCTTTGGTTGCTGCTTGCTTTTAGAAAGAAGGTCAGTATGGGTTTATTGCACATCTGCCGGTAGTTTGCAAAATGCAAGATCCTCATAGTGACCTATGTGCCCACCAGGCAAGTGTTACCTTTCACAGACTGCATGGAGGGAATCATAACCCGTGGAAAGGGGCCCACCAGATGCCTGAGGGCCATACCTCAAGCTGTCAGAGGAGTTTCACAAGTTCTTGCTGTTCACTGGCTTCCCTGACCTCTTTGCATCATATGCTTAAGCACCTTCTTAAAAGTGAGACTGTGGCTCAGGGCATTAACTCCATGTGCAGTGCAACATGATCAGCTGGAAATTGTAAAGTCAGTGATACAGATTTGTGTGGACTTCTGTTTGTGCCCTCTCACTGTTAATAGGTAATAAAACACTAACATTTCAGTGTGATGGGGGATTTTTTGGTGTGACCAAGACATAGGTGTAAAATTTTTCTAGTTAAATGAGAAATACTGGAATAATAGCTAGAGATACTAATATGTTCAGAAAGTCTTGGAGTCATGTTTGTGTGATTTTGTTGATTATGCTGATGCTAGAGCATAAATTAGTTTGAATATAGTTTTTTCTTTCCTTTCTACAAGCATTCCAGTGGAATTATTTTTACAGCCAATGGGAAACTTCTGTAAGACCTTGTCATAAGCCATGTTTTTGCATTTTTCTTTTTTCTACTGATCTGTAACTTCCCTTACTGCCATTAAAACACTTAGAAAACTTTCTGCCATTTTATGTCAGTTTCTATGTCAGTTTGCGGTGTCAAAGCCACAGCCAGAACTTTTATTTACCAACATATTTAGCTTCCAGTTTAACCTGACCTTAGACTGAGCACACCTGAATTAAAGCAGCCCAACAAATCAGCTACCTTTTATCTCCTCTGACATGCAACTGGCTGTGTGAATACTCTTAGCTTGCCCTAAATATTATGAAGGGAGAGAGAGAAGTATGTGAAGGTCAGTACTGTGGTTTACTTGATAGGCAGTAGTTTATTATAAACTGCTGTGACTCAATTGTTTTTTGATACTCTGTTTATCATATCTCAACTGAAAGATGCTAGGGAAGCTTCTGATCTTTCCAGCAGTTAGAAGAGCCACATCTCATGAGCTTTTATTTTCATGAAGCAATATGGACTACAAACTGCTTGGATGAAGCATGCTCTTTGCTGTATGTCCATAGAAGACCAATGTTTTGATCTCACCTTCAAGTAATATTGTAGTGCACACAACTCCTAAATTATGAGCCTTATTTTTACACTAAATATTTTCAGCTGGATGATTTTTTTTTTGCTTTAAACAATAGGTATTTTTGCAATACATAACATAGAAAGCTATTGCAGATCCTTTTGATGATTTTGTTGCTTGATGTAGCGGCACAGCACTAGCATCTAGCAAGCGAATACATTCCTGTGGTGTTTTCAAAAGCATATGAGAAACCATATGTTTTCATAGGAAAACAGCTGTTACCAAACATATGCTTTCTGAGACAGAGTGACAGTTATTAGAAGGGCAAAGTAGGACCACAGCCTGTCTTTTAAGTCGAATAAAGCTGGCAATAACTGTCACTTTGAATACGCAGTGGCACCGCATGCAGATATTGCCATGTAGAGTGTAACTGGAAGGAGGGAGAGAAATTAACATCCACAGTCTGCAGCCTGGGAGAGACAATATAAATCTCTGTCCTGCTTTGAGCTGTGAATGCCTCTGTAGGAGTTATAGTAACAGACAAATTAGCATAATGTAATTGGCTGGCAAGGTCAGCTCTTCTCCAGGAGCATTAGCAATGTTTACTATAAGAAGAGACAGACCAAGTATTGTAGGGTCTGTCCTTTTTGTAGGAAGAATAATCATGTTGGACTACCTGCATCACAGACTTTACCATATCTTATTAAAATTCAGTCTATCATATTTCTGCCTTAAAGCAAATTATCTGAAAGAACAACAAAGAATATTCTCTACTATCACGCAAATCTTTATTCATTTTTTTGCTTTGAACCTCATTGAGTTTGCTTTTTTTTTTTCTTTCTCTCTTGAATGGCTTTTCTCTCGGTGCTAAACGTAAACATGCATCCCTGCCAACACTTAATAAATCTTGTTGGGAGAGTTAAAATTTCTGGTCTTATTATATATCTACTATGAGTAGTAAATCCAGACAAAGTTATCAGCTCTCTTGTTTGGATCTTTTGGAAGTGAAACACTGGGCAAAATTCTGGGCCAGCTCTAGCAATCCAGACTCACTGGATTCAGCTTTGCAAACCCTTTCACAGCTGTAGGCCAGAAATGTGAGATGATGCCCTGTATTTTGAAGAAGACCTGGCTTTGAGTCACAAAAAGCATTTTGGTCTCAAATATGACAATTTGCACCAAGTATTTGAAATGAGTTCAAGCTCTTAGTTATGAAATGTTTGGGAAATGGCTTTCAGAGTGTCATACAGGAATTGTACTACCTTTTCCTATATACTAATGATCATGAGTGCTGAAGGTTATGCTGTTTAGCAGCTATCTTCAGCTTAAATCTTTAAAATGCTCTTTGTGTCCAGGAGGTGCCACTGTAATTTTCCTAGAGAACTGGCAGAAAGGCTAACACAGGCACAGAATCACCTTCAGATCACTATTTTACTGGAAAACCTATTACCTTGTGCTCAGATACTGTGATCCAATAGATTTCCAAAGCGGTGTCCATTCCATGGTTGTCTGATGATGAACAAAAATCAGATGGCAGTACCTAGACTCCACAGCAGCTGTATTTTGAGTCTTGTGTAGTAAAAACTTCCAATCAAACTGTAAATTAGGTGAGTTTAAAATGGCAGTGTTGTTATTGTGTTTAAGGGTAATATACTCTTCTTTAATGCTGATACCCCAGACCTAGTTGGTCTTGATAACAGGATCATGGTACTACTTGTGTCAGGCTGGTATTACCGACCCTCTCCTCTGTCTTTCAACTTGCTTTAGTTGTAAATATCCCACTGACACCCACTTTGTAGGCAAAAGCTTCTGTGCAGAGGAGGGCACACAGAATTAGCAGATCTCCATGTGCAGCTGGCTTGTTCCTCAAGAGTGCCTGCCTGCCCTGTTTTGTTCATGGCTTAGCTGAAACTCCTACTTTCCATTGCCTGAATTATGTTTTTCCTCCTTGAATGAAGTTATCTATCTGGCTGAGTCACACCATTAGAGGAGGACCAATTGTTTACTACTTAGGAGAAGGAGCATTGTGGCTCCTCAGATGGAGTGAGATTTCACCAAGACATTTCAGAAGCGTATAGTATTCTAAAGGCACGATATGTAATTTCCCCAGGATGGCTCCACACCACATTTAATTAGTGTGACTGGAAGCGTGTACATCTGGATGATTGTCTGATAGCATTATCAAATATAGTGCAGCTTGTTTGTTTTCTCTCTATTTATTCCAGTTAGAAAAGCAGATGCCTTCTCAGTTGCCTTTACAACTGAGAATTCACCCCTTCCACCATCACCATATAAACTCTGTAAGATTTTTAGCCTGACTCTTCTGAAATGGCCCACAATTTTTAGTGCCCATATTTGGATGTACAACCAGTAATGCGTTAATTGGATCCAATTTTCTGCAGACAAGGAGCTCCCCTTCTCTGAAGAATAGATCCTACAATGTTATCTGGACTTTCTGGGTTTGAGTATGCAGGTTTTTTACTGATTTATATGTCCTTTTCTGCTCTCCTGTTTCTAGTCATCAAAGAACTGTTTTGCCTTGTAATTCTACTAATTGTATTCATCATGTAACTATTTTCTGTATTGGTTAAAGTATCTTGGTTATGATTTGTTGTCATTTCTGTGAGGTTGAAATGCATGCTACTCTAAAGTCCTGTGGAGTTCTCTTACCAAAAAAAACCCTTCGGCTCTGTCACTGTCGGCTGTGTTATATTGCTTTCTTAGGTATACTGTGTTGTCTCTAAAAGCTATTCCCTTCTTGTCACTTCCAAGCACTCTGTATTTGTTGAAGATATTTGTCCTGCTTTACATGTAAGACAGAAGAATGTGAAGTAATTTGCTCAAAGTCATGCGGTAAATCTGTAGCAGAGTGAGGAAAAGGGTGGCTGTGCAGTTCCCAGTGTACCTGATCTGCAGAACACTGTTGGAGTCTAAGGAGTTACATTTCTGATCTCTTCTGCTGTCTCAGTCCGGGGAAGTTGTATGTCACAGCTCTACACCAGGTTGCTTACTTGTTCTTTTCCCCATTAACAGCAGCTCTTCTTCCATAGATCTCCAGCAAGCTATGCTTTGAGACCAAAGGTGCATGCCTTTATCAATGGATGGTCAATTCTGTTTCTTGCAGAAGGATCACTATTGGTTTATCTTTCTTCCAAGAGTGTTTATTCTCGTTATTCTCCTAGTCTTGTTAGTGTTTTTTCCTGCCTGTCTGCCAACTGATGAAAGCAAGACAGATATGGACAAGGGCAGCATGTTTCTGTTTAACTAGACTCCTTAACGAGCTTCAATATTTCAGAGAACATTTTCTGGTAATACCTGTTTGTCTGTAGCCTTTGCTGTACTCACTTGAAGTGAACTTTCCTCAGCTAGAAGAGTATTTAACTTTTTTGCAGCTGTCTGTTTGCCTTTCTAAACCCTAACTTTTAAACTCTTATGGCTACAAAAGTTATTAATTTTTGTCTGAATACTTCAAAATGATGTACCTTATTCTATTTAAGTTCTTTCAGTCCAAGATTAAACTAAACTAGCTCTACTCTCCCAAAACATCAACCTAAAATCCACCAAAACTATTGTGGATGCTGCAAAACTGCATACTTGCCTTTGTGATTACTTCCCAGGACACCTGGTGAATTAACTTGATCCCGACTTGATGTTTCAGTGTTCCTTGTATTTTCCTTCCAACTCACTTGACAACCCACTCCACTGGTTAGACTTATGATCTCTTGTGTGTAGCAAATGGTCTGTCTGGGTGCTTTTCGAGACCACCCTTGGCCTTGACTGCTGGACCTTTCCCAGCCTTTTGTTTTAGTCCCCATGTAGTACCAGCCAGCCTGGCCCAGCACAGCTGCCACAGTGGGTTGGGGTTAAAAGAATATTTAGGAGATGCATTTTATTACCAGAGTAGCAGCATTTCCACTTGACTTCTTAGCAGAAAAGTTAAGCCTGCTGGTTTTCTGCTTGAAACTGCCTGAATGGAAAATCACTGGCTGTTTTGTTGCTGCGATCCTTGCTCTCCTTTACCAACTGCTCTGTCTAAAAAATATCCTGGTCATTGAATGCAGTCAACAGCCACTGCTGTAACTCATGCATGATGCCAATAACTTATGCCAGGCAAATCAATGATGAGAATTTCAAAGAAGCTTTAAATAAAATATAACAAATTTAAATGCCAAAGTGCTGTCTCTGTGAATTTGCTAACAGGTTATAAATGATTTGCATAGTGTTGAAAATGCTAGTGCCTTCAGTTAGCAGTATCAAAGGCTTGTTTAAAGCAATTCCTGGAGGATTGCTGCCCTCCCTCCCCCCCAACTTTCTCTTTCACGATGGATAAAAACAAAACTCCTTACAATAAAGAAAGGAAAGCCAGGTTTTCAGCTACCCTCTGACTGGCCTCCAGATCTGGCAGCTGCTTTTGGATGTCTAATTGCTTGTCCTGCAAAAGTTGACATGTACCTACTTTGAGAAGGTTCTTTGAGTACCCACTTTATGTTCACCCTGTCTGATTTACAGAAATGGAATGATAATGCTGGAAAAAACTCAAGTAGAGCTTCAAATTCTGTTTCTTAGAGCTTTCATTTATGCATGTATGTATTTATTTATTTATTTAAAGTTTCCCAGTTTTCTGAGTTTGGTCCCCAAGATAGCATTACAGATATAAGTCAGTTTTGCCTTAGACAAAGTTCTATGGAGAATGTATTTTCTTATAAACATGCTTTTTATAAAAGAGCTTGTTGTTTTGTGTTTATTGGTGTTCCATCTGCTCTAGAGAATACACTTGAGAAAAACTAGCTGCAGCATGGCATATAATGTTTCATTAGCAGGCATAACCTCGTTTATTTGCTTTTTAAAATTGTATTTAGAAAAGGAAATCAGTTTGCACCATTGACATACTGCCAGGTTCCTGTTTATAAATGTCACAATAGGCAACTTGGAAGAAACAAAATAGTCAGTTTATGGCTTTTGCATAAAGAATGATAGAACTGAGTAGATCCATGCAGCCAGTCATGCTCCCCCTATTTTTCAGCCTCCCAATTAGCAAGATATAGCGTTGTGTTAGCAGTGCAAAACACCCCAAGTGACCCAAACTGGGCTTTGCACACTTGGTGTTACTGATGGTTACTTGAACAGAAGAAGCTCTTTGTGCTATGTTGCTTTAATGGCTATCTTGGGCAAGTAATTGTGTACGAAACAAGCAACCCTGAAGAAAAATGGGACATATCTTTAGGAAACTTCAAGACATAAGCATGCAATCTGATGTCATCTTTTCCCATAGAGAAGCTATTTCCTTTCAAACTCCGGTGAAACCAGTTTCTTCTGGAAAATTTCCTTCTCCTTTAAAATATATTCCTTTATATAACTTTTTTCGTTTTCTCTAGTAAATAGTTTATCATGGGTGCATCTGGTATACACCATATATTACTTACTGTGTATGTAAAGAAGGCTTCATATATCAAAAACATCGTCTGGACAGACATGCTGAAAAGGGCATGAGGAGGGTAGTGGGGGAAGAAGGGAGGGAATCCTGAAAGACAAGGGTCATCTTTCAGTATTCACTTCTACTGGTAATTAGAGGGCACCACTGAATGACTGCAATTAGATCATGTCACAAAAATTAAGATAAAAGACCAAAAATTCTAAATATCCTTCATTTTGTTCATAATATCAGAGAAGTCAGAGCATTTGCTTAAACCAGTAGCCAATGTAGAGGACAGGCGGGGAGGCTTAACTTGCCCATTGAAGAAATTTATGTGCATTTTCCTGCGAAGGTGCAAGAAAGGGACCAGAGGAGGAGACTGTGCTCTCCGTGTGTCCGGGGTGGATGTGTGGGGGTGATGGGAGGGTGGGGGGCAGAGGCCAAGCAGAGGCATACCAGAGATTGGCCTGCAGCACAAGTAGTGTCATGGAAATTTTGTGCAGGGCTGTCACCCTTCAGGCAGCAGCCTTAAGAGGATTAGTAGTGCTTAAATGGGCCCTCTGGACTCTGAGTTATGGTGGTGACTGCTAGAGCCTTGAGATGGCTTACACCTGGCTTAGCACTTCATATGTCTGTCCTGTGTCTTGTGCCATGCTTCTTAGCAACATCACATAGTTTGCTGGAGATAAGCAGACGAGCTTTGCATCACTTGGTGTATCTCAGAGACTTTCTGATAACATAGTAACAGCTATTGAAAGAAAACAGGATAAAGAGATTATTTATGAGGTTCTATTTTTTTTGTTTGTTTGTTTGTTTTTTGTGTCTCTTCAGGAGCATCCTGCATGTCTGTGTTTGAGAATAATTCATCCTAACATAAAACAACAAGGAAGTCTCCTTGTATGTTCCAGCATAGATATTTCAGATAAAATTTTGCAAAGCTCCAACCAGCCCCAGTACGCAAGTCTGATTTTTAATTAGTGGTAATTGTTCACTAAGGCTCCAAACGACTGAAGACATTTTTAAAAAGGGACAGGGGCTACTGAAGTTCATAGATACATTTGGAAATGTTACCTTTTTTTGTCAAGAAATTCTAGTCGTGGTGCTCCGAATCAGTCTTTGAGTGGCAGTTAAACTCTGGTCTGTGAACTGCTGGTGGTCGCAAAGCTGTGGTAAAGTCATCTGCATCTGGTCTGTGGAACCATCTTGCCTTAATTACACAATTTATGATAAGAGTACAGAGTGCTCTGTGTGAAATTCAGAGGGTTGACAGAGGTCTGTGATCCAAAAAATTGGAAACCAGTGGCCGAGACTGATAAGTACAGATTCAAAGCTTTATGATTTCAGTGAGAGCAATGTTTCCCCTCTTTCCCCATCTGCCTATCATTACTTGTTGTTTTTGAATAAGGAGTTTAATTTTTCTTTACATTTTTACCCCTAAGGAGATCAGGTTGATAACATTTGACTGAGCAGTGGTGCCTGGGGTTCAAGAAGTCAGATATACCCATACTATTCCTGGCCTTTCAGTCTCCAGCATGGTGTGGATAGCTGACTGGGTCCAGTTAAGGAGTAAACATTGGATGGTTCTTGGGGGCAGGGAAGAGTCCTTTCCCATTCTGGGATATATCATGCCTGCTGTTTTTTGTAATGTGCCACTTTTATCAGGTAGCCATTAAGTGAGCATTTGCCTTTCTTTGAAATGTTTTGAGGAATAGATCCTTTGGCATCGGTTCTGTATTTTTATGTGTCAGCCTCATTCAGTGACTTCATACCTCTTGCTAAGTAGGGGAATTAAATGGATTTTAGCAGTCTTCAATAAGATCTTCCTAGTACTTTGTCCTTATGTTTAATGTTACTACACAGCATTTTCCAGCAGTTCTTTTCTGTGTCTTTTTTTTTTCTACTTTAGTGCTTTTCCTCCTTCAAGCTCTACAGATGTTACAGTTTAAAAAAAAAAAGAGGAAAAGGTATTGCATTTCAGTTTCCACCAAGCTTACACTCTTCCATCTCTTGCATAATGGAACTTTTTTCTTTTTTTTTAAGCGTAAATCTTGATAATAGACTTTCTTTTTCCTGTAAACCTTCAATTGCATTAGTAATGTGATTCATTTTTTATCTCTGTTTTCTTCCCTAGTTCCTCTGCTCTGTTTGATAGCCTTGAGTGGACAGCAGGCTTACTTGAGTGCTTATGGCAGTTTAGATTTTGCATGCTAGTTACAGATGAAACAGTTGTGATGGGCTGCTGTTAGGGTGTTTTCCTTGCTAACTTTTGTTTTGAGATTATCTTTCTCTTCTGTCAGAAGAGAATTCATAGAGACTTAATAATTTTCATGGAGATTGAATATGATTAAAATAATTTTGAAACCTGCCATTATTTGCCACATTTAGTCTATAATTTTCCTTGCAACAGTGTCTTCCAAGTTTTTAAGCCAGCAGGTTCTTTGGTTGGGTAAGCAGAATGTGCAATGGGTGAAATACACTTGTGTGTATGACATGTATTGTGAAGTTATGATCTCAATAATCAGATAAGATAGTACTGTACACTTCTTAAAAGTCCATATGTAATTGCCATTTAAATGTGTATCATCTTAGAATATTTGTCCTTGTTAAAATATATTCACTGAGAGAACAGGCTATAAGAATTCTAAAATAGTGTTGTATATTTGATTTCTCTCTATAATTTTTAAAGTTTATGCCTTTTCTCTTGAACTATGTGAAAAATATTTTAAGTTGTTGTGCAGGAAAATATAGTTAAATGACTCTTTGCAGAAAACAGAAAAAAGTGCAAAAAGTGCTTTTGTTTTTGTTAAAATTAATTACATTTTTATTTCATTTTTTCATGACAAATACCTTCTGACTTGAGAATTTATGTAATAGTCTGTAAAATACCTCTATGTACAACTGCTTATAGGTGACAGATCTATTGATCTAAAAGTTTACACAAACCAATCTTGAATAGTCTGCAGTTTGTATAAAACTGTTGTTTGCAATTTTTACTAAACTTCACCGTTAAAAAAGGATAGTAGGAAAATAAAAACTGACTTTGGTTCAGAAACTAACTCTTATAGTTTAAAATCACAAACAAACTCTGTTTGAAGCTCATATTACAAGAGGTCCTAAAGGATGTATCGGTTGTTTTCATCCTTTGACTTCAGTACATGGTGATGGGTCACACAGGTGGTGCTGTGTGACATGGATGGGTGTTTCTCTGGAAGAAACAGAGTTTAGGGCAAATGGTGACTGTCTGGAGTCATGGGATGTATTTTCCCTGTGTCTGCGAATCCGTAATTTCTCTGCTGTGCTTGCCAAGAGGGTGTGTGTTCTTGTGGAGTGATGTGTAATCCTCTCCACCAGAACATGGAAGCATGACTTCAAGAAGTTTCTAGCCTTTAGAAAAAAAAAGTGTGTTGCCTATCCAAAGTTAAATGGTTGCACGTGGGAGAAAAATGCTCAAATGTTTTCTTCAAAGTCTGAAGCTAAAATGGGAAATAAAGTGTAACTGGGGAGAAGTTAAGATGATGATCTGTTAGCTTTCCACTTGCAGCTGGAAAGGTTGAGAATAAGCACATTGATTTAAAAGTGGTTTGTGGATATGGTTTGTTGCTTTTTGGTTTATTTATTTGAATGTTAAATGCTGATGGAGAGTACTGCATGAGCACATGGGCGAGGGGAACATTTCTATAAAAGCTCTTCAGTGTTATAATCCTAGTTTCTGCTTCAGTGGGAGTGACTGGGTGAGGATGAAACTTAGTCCTAAAGGACATAAATTCTCTTAATATAGAGGATCATAATTAAGATTCACTAAATTAATCTCTAGGAGCAGGGGATGACTTTTGTGTCTCTACAGCTCCTGATATAAGGGTGGCCTATTCCCTGTGTGAACACTTACGTTCAGTTTAATAAAATAGATAATAATAATAAGCTCATATGCTGTCTTCCAGTGCTGAAGCAGAGTTGTGAAGATATTAGAGAAAACTCTGAGCGTGTGTGTGTCTCAGAGTATAGATGGGTCCTGGGAATGTTAAAAGTAGAGGGAGAGCTCAGTCTGTGTTATTGCTCCTGTAGACGTTGAGCTGGAATGCTGGGAGCTCCCCACCTAGTATCAAATAATCTTAACCTTTGGCTTAAGAGCTGGAGGATAACGAAAAGGGGAATCAAATGAGATGTCATTTCTGGATCCCTGCTGGAAGAGCATGCAGAGCTCCTTGAAAGTAGAGCCGGAAGCAGCCTAACCAAGCAACAATTCAACTATAAAGTGGAGGTCTTTGTTTCAGCCAACGTTGCTGAATTTTTCCTGTTTCTGTAAGGGCCAAAAGTTGAGCCTTCAAGGAACTCATTAATATCCTATCCAGACCCATTCAGAACCAGATGCAGAGCTCCACACAGCAAGGCCATTTTGGGAGTTCTGAAGACGAGCCTAGTCTTGCTGTGCTGGTGATACAGAGTCGTTCTGCATGTCATGATGCGTACAAGGAGATCAGATAGGCTTAGTGTCAGATCTATTGTGCATTACCTTACTGTCATTTTTCAAAGCATAGGTATTGTCATTAAAGTATGAACTTGCTTGAACTTCTCTTTAAATTCACAGGCATCTCACCAATGTAAATTATTCTGAGGTGGCCAAATCCTTTTCTTATGAATGTCAAGTCATGCTGAGTTTGATGTTTTGTTGGGAAATCTCAGGCTTTTACTTGGAAGCATAAAGGTATAGTTTCTGCCCAACAACAGTTGCATTACTGAGAAGAATAGATCTCTGCATTGACAGATTTTCGTTCTGCTTTTGCTTTCCATGCATCACTTATTTAGCCTGCTTTCTGAAAACAGGCAGTTTATTGGGAATTGTTAACACTTTGAAACTGTATTTCAAGTTTATGCATGTAAGCTAACAATTACAATGTCTTATGGGCAAGCAAAATTTTCCATACCCATCATAATTTATACTGTTCGTACCTTAGAGAGCTCTGGAATTATAAGAGAAAATGGGAACAGAAGGAAAAGAAAATACCAAATCTAGGAGCACAGTCATCAGATATTAAATCTTCAAGTTCTGCCCTGCCACGGTACAAAAAAGTCCAGTAAAAATTTGGGCAAATCCCAGAGAAAGGCTTTCTGAATCCTGGGAAGTTTCATGCCGATGCTCTGGCCCCATGCAGACAGCCCTCTTTGGAAACAAGGCAGGCGTGTGTGCTGGCAATGGCAAAGGCACTGCAGAGCAAACTCATTGTGGTGACTGATGCTTTTCATCTTTGCTGCTCCCATATATATACAGAGGTACAAGTACTGTATACCTCTCCTCAATTTAATATTTGCTCTGTTAAACATACTACTGAAAGCAAACAGGCAATACAGAAATAATTGGGAGCATTCAGAAACTGTGGAGGCAGTGTAAAGGAGAAATTAAATGAGGATGAACTTTGAAACAAGTAAATATCACATATGGATAGGTTTTAATTGAAGCACCGGTACCTGATATAAAAGGAGAAGCTTCAGGAAGTGATAGCATTAAAATATTTACTTACACATGGATAGATATTAGACCTGCTTTTGCAAAATCTTGTAATGATCAAAAAAGTCAGTGCAAGTGTGAATTCTGAGATTTTTTTTTATATATATACATATATATTTTAAACTGACTAGGTTTTTCATCAGAAAACAGTAATCTGTTGAAGAAGTGACATTTAAATAGGAATGTGGTAGAAGAGGGAGAATTTCTTTTGGAAAAGTTTCCATATATCTAAGGTTACTGCCTGATGGTCATGACATACTACTGTGCTATGATAAATTAGGGTTAAGGTCCTTGGTCTGGCTTCCTCTTGCAATTCATGCTCCTTAAGTGAATACTTAAGAGAATAAGGAGCTTCTAGACCTGATTTGTAACGTGTAAATTATTTACTGGAAGAGGAATTCAGAGCTTGGGTCTTCTTAATTCTGTGTGAGTGGTCTAACCATGCGACTGTAGGCAGCACCTCTGCCTCTTTATGTGCTAATGAAGAGTGGAACAACTCCTGTAAAAGAAGCAGAGATTCCTGTGTCCACACTATCCTGGAAATCGCATGAAATATATGAAAACTGGGAGAGGGGAATGACAGATAATGCTTTTAATTTGGGTCCTCTAATTATCAGCTCTCCTTTCCCATGAGAAATATCAGAATACAATCTTTCTTTTAGGTCTAGGATTCAACATATTGTCTGCCTTTTCTGTCTTCCACATTTTATCGGAGCTCTGAATTTCCTTTCTCACCAACTTTATCTATTGGTTTTTTTGTGGGGGTTTTGAATGAAATATAACTTTGGTTTTTTTAATCCTGAGTATTGCAGTGGTGAGGGAGATGCTTTGTCTGAGTCTTGGTGGCAGTGTGCATATAAAGGTGTTTTTTTCCCCCTTCTCCTCAGCCTAGCATGAGGTGACAATGGAAAGTTTCTTTTCTTCTTGCTGCTAACAATCCACATGTTGATGCCTGAAAGGAAAAATAATGCTCTCAAGGATACCATACTTTTCATATGTATACACTGTGGGTTATCTCTGGCTCGAGAGTTTTATTTGTTTTTAAATGCAGGCCAAGTCAAACCCTGCAGTTTAGTAGCAGTGTGTATTGAATGTACAGCCATAACAGGAGAGAAGTCTTATTCCATGATTCCTTCCTTAATAGTATCCTGGTCTCTTGTGGCTTGTTTGCTCAGTGGATATGAGATATCTGTGAAATTTTTTTTGTAAGAACCTTTTAAGAGCTCTGAACTACCTGAAGCAAAGGTTATATATGTGAAAATACAGTGTTGTTATTCTAACCCTCTGGGATATTATTGCTCTACAAAATATACGGAGGCTAATAGAAATGGCTGTTTCATGATGTATGGGATACTGTTTGTTACTTTATAACTGTAAAACTTGATTTGCTTGTCAGTCTAAGCAGACCTAGTACACACTAAACAACTCATGCAGTAAATCAAGGTATCCTGCACTCATATGGTGTTCAGTTAGGAGAATATGTGCTGAATATCCCCATTATAAATCACAAGACAGAATCACAGAAGAGTGATTAGTCAACTTGAGGGTATTTTTCTGTTTATATTGCCCTTGAAAGTATAAATAGTTATTTTTTGTTTCTTTATCATTGTAGATTATAACAAGATCTATTGACTTGAGATTTACCAGGATCCATGTTGTTGATACTTTCAGATTTCTAATTGTACTCCTGTAGAACAGAAAACTAAGATAAGACATTTATTTCTTTTCATTTTCTTTTGCCATCTCCCATTTCCCTTCTTTTCACAGAATATCTCCATGCATAACACAGTTGGAGGAGCGATGGCAGGACCTGGATCTCACCAGCTGACAAACACAAGAATGCCAAACCATGACACCAGCGTTGTGATTCAACAAGCCATGCCATCTCCACAGTCCAGTTCTGTCATTACACAAGCACCTTCCACAAATCGACAGATTGGGTGAGTCCATTTCTGTTTTCTCATTTCTCCCATTCTCTGGCTCCAGCAGCTGCATGTAGGTCCAGATGTTGCCCTCATGGTTCTTAAAGTTCAGCTGCATGCAGGACCAGATGTTGTTCTTGTGGTTTTTGAGGTTACAGTGTTTGCACTTGACCCTGCCAGCATGCAGCAAGGACCCCTGCAACCTGTGTTGCAGACTGTGAGGGAATGGCCAGGTTATTCCAGACCTGACACTCTGGTTCAAAAAGGGCAGAATGCTATACTTGTTGGGAAGTCTGCATTCTCCATCCTGTTTTTTGTTTTTATCTTATGTTCAAAGTTCATGTTTCTCTAACTGCTCTGGAAAGAAAAAGTGTTTGTGAAGCTGATCCTTTCACTTCCTTCCACGGGAGTTCAGGGTGCTCTGTGGGATTGGGCTATTTTCTATGTACTCTGTTTAATTAAGGAATACTAGAAGACAAAAAGACCATAAAAATAAATGGAGTTTGGCACAGTGATCTCTGTGAACAGTTGCTCAATCTATGATTATGTATCCATATTTATTACCATAAATTGACAGTATGGATGCTTATTGTATTGCTTTGAATGCCAACTCTGTGCTCATGTTTAGAGAACTGTGTGAACAAAACCATCCATGTTTTGTACACTTGGTTACTTCCAGCAAGCATGAGGTTCTCGAAGTCACAATAACTTGTTTTTAATTCTACAGAAACTGTCCAGATGGCTTGAGGGTATAGTTTTTCATCACATGGCTCTGAGAATTTGGGGGGTTTTACGCATGAAAATGTATGGATAAAAAGATATATTAGTGGACTAAGAAAGAAGCAGCAGTCTAGATTTATTATCTATAATTTGTAATTTGGTCACATCCATTATATGGTAGGTGCAAAAGCAGTTTCTGTCTCCAGTCATCATCTAAATAATTGATGATCAACTTGCAGTCCCTTCAGAGTAAAACTGAAAACTCAAAATCCAGTTATTCTTGTGCTTTCTTTCAAGATTCTTGGTGGTTGGGGGAGGATGTAGGCCACAGGCTCTATGTATTCCATGGTAGCAGGGATGGCCCAGGGCACTGACCTCTCCGGAAGGGTTACCCAGTCATGCACAGAACATGGATTCCGTCTGCTGCTCCAGTTTTTTGCTCCTGGCCAAGCTCCTCTATTTTCATTTTTACTACTGTTTCAGGATTTGGTTCTTAATGCATAAGTCTGATAGGATAGGTCAGGTAAACATATTTGACAGATGTGCCTTTGTATGTGTTACATATTAACAAAACACAGTATTCACTGAGATTTCGTGTGCAATACAATTTGCCTATGAATCCAAGAAAGTGTTTGTCTTATATATGTCTCATTCTGTTCATGGACAGAATGAGGACGGGGGTTGGGAGAGAGGGAGGGAGGAAGAAACACTTTCTTTTACAGTTTTAGAAAGAAAAACATTAACTAATGCCATTATTTGCGTTAAAGATGATTAAACTCCTGTTCAAATTGTGACTTAATAGGTCTAGTGGTAATTATAATCCTAATTAAAAACATTAAAAAAACCCAAACAACTTTTAATACGCAGTGGTGAGGTGTTTTATGTGGGACTGTACTTGGCTTCCAAACAATTGTTTCCATATAATGAGAAAAAAACTGCGTGTGGTTTTGCAAGACCCTGTCAGTCAGGTTTTAAGTTTGTGTTGGTTTGGGGCCATGGTGATTAGAATCTCCAGAGTTAGAGGGGTTGTGGATAAAAAGGCCTTTTCCTAGTCAGTGGTGTGTGTCATTTGGGAAATTTTGTCATGACATATCTTAATTCTTCCCTGTGACTGAAACACACAAACGTTTCCTAAGTCTGAGTCTAAAGCTGCTTTATTGGGAAGCAACTGTCAAGCATTTTAGTCTCTGTGTGAGTTGGTGTGTGAATGAGACTTATGGTGTGACTCCCAACATACTCTGTTCCCCATTCTTCCCTCTTCCTAGGAGGTTTTGTTTTTTGTTCATGGTGTGTCCTAGGAGATAATTGCTACATTTTCGACTTCATTTACTTGCCAAAGTGTTGAGCATCCTTGTTTGTCCTCTTTTCCTTCAGTCTTTTCTCTGTGGTGTGTTTTATTTTTTCAAAGAGAATATCTTGTCATTTCCATTTATCTTCATCTTATCCTTCCAAATGTGCTAAGAATTGTATCCAAGACTCTTTCATGAGGAATACAGACTGGACAATGGTTTTGGTATAGACAACTGAAGAAAAATCCAGATGGATTCAGAAAATATTTGAGTTCTTCAAAGTTTGGTATTTTCGATTTGGCCTTACAAAGTTGAGATGGTTCAGCTGTTTAACAAGCCCAAATTCTGAAGTGCTCAAATCAGTGAGTTTTGATTGGGTTCTCCTTTTTTTAAATCATCCGAAGCTATCCCAAAGGGCAGATGAGTCCTTACCATGAAGAATTGTTCCAGGGAATATGCTTTTTAATGAGCAATAAAACCCTCAGAGAGCAATTGGGTAAAACTCTCATTGAGTTCTGTAAGAACAGGATCAAGCCCTAAAGGTTATATAGAACCATCTTGTAGCAATATTCTGATTTTTATCACAACCACAAATATTTTAGTGTCAGACTATGGCCAAGCCACCTGCAAATGTTTATGATGGCCTTACTCCAATGAAAACAGGGAACAGCAATGAAAGTCTTCATTTAGCCCCTGTTCATAGGCTGGGCTCTAGTAATAGAGAATGGGACCCACCTGTGCCCGCACACAGCTCGTTTCATGGCGAGGAGTGGGCGAGTTTATAGCAGCTGACATTCCCAAGGGATGTAAGTTTTCCCTACTTTCATCTCTCCTCTTTCTCCCTCCATCCCTCTCCCTCCTTCCCTCCATGCCTCTCTTTTTTCCTATCCCCTACTCTGGGGTCTTGCATATAAAGTGCGATATTGACACAATGCATGGGAAAACAGGACAGAATGAGCATTGTTGGGCAAGCCTTACTGGCACAGCACATATATACACATTGTTTCAGGTATTAAGCCTCAGATACTACTGAACAGGCATCCAGCCAGATTAGTCAAAAAAAGAGAAGAGCATGAAGTTTATTAACTTTAAAAATAAGACTGAGTGCAGTCTCACTTCCCTCTTATCGTGTGTATTTTGTTGAGAACAAAGAGCAACATTACCATTACAGCAAAATGGCAGCTCAGATAGTATTTATTTGCTAAGGCAGTCTCTAACCTCCTTGCCATCCCTCCTCTCTCTCCGCCAAGGCTTCAGCATGTGGGAGGAATGCTGTAACTAGTAACTACTTGTGCCGATGAAAAATCAGTTGAGGAACACTTAGCAGTGAAGGGTGTCTTTGGCTGATTAATAGCACATCATTTTGAGATAAGATACATGGAGGGAAAGCAGTAAGGCATATGGAGGAAGGGAAGAAAAAATGATATAAGACATACATTTGTCATAGGTATAGAAGAGCAGATAAGCTGAATCAGCTTGAGATATGGGACTCTGAACTAAGCTGTACAATAGCAGTGCTTGTCTTCTTTTTTAAAATAACTCCATTTTTCTGTGACTGAGTATATAGCAATGTGTGAAAATTCTGGTCAGACAAATTGGTCACAACACAGTGTGCTGGTTGCTTTATCTGGACACATCTTTTGCTAGGAAAGATGTGTTTTTCAGACTATCAAATACTGCAGGTAGCTGCAAGCTAACAGCTCAGCATTCCTGGAGAAGGTAACCTCCTTTCAAACTAGTTTTTCAAGCTAGTATTGGACATAACTAGTAATTATTCCATCTTGAAACTCACTGGTACAGCTCTGCAGCTCATAGAGAATATGGGAGGATTGAGGGTTGTCACAGATGCAGCAAGTTGTTAACATTGTACTAAATGGAGAGAGAGAGTTTCAGTGAACTCAGGCTTCAAAGTGAACATAAAGCACTAACAATGTGATGTAGATTATCTGTTTTTAGTGTTCTAGAGCATTTTTAATGAGATAAGGTGGTCTTCTGGCACAGCATCAGAAGGGGAAAATTTCAACCACATTTGGTGAAATGCAAGCAGGTAGGAGAAGGCAACAAAAGGGGTTTGGAAGATGTCTCTGGTGCCTTGATGTACTGAAGAAGCATGGCACTAGCAGAAGAACAGCCTTTCAGTCCCCACATGCAGCATTCATTTTAATATCTCTGCACTGTCTTCCTGTCCCTCTCTCTTCTCTCTCATGATGCCATATGTCTCTCTGTGGGTCCAGTTTATCGTCTTTTCATGGGGTTTAACGCTTTTCAAACAGAGGGATGTGGGAAATGGAGTAGTCAGGAAAACTACCTGTAATGGGACTAACAGAGGTTTGGTGACACAGTGAAGAGCAGACTCATTGTGACTGGTCTTGGCAATTTGGAAAATGAAAAAAAGCTTCTCAGTCTTAAACTCCTCAGTATGGGGCGAAATAATAGATCATCTCTGTGGCAAGCACAGGGTTTTTATGGTAGTGCAAGATATCTGAGACTGCAACTGCTGATTAAGTTCTCAGAGAATACTGCTATCATCCTTTATAGCTTGATGAAACAGAAAAGACTCCTATAAGAGACAATCATGGGCAGAAGCCCTTCCATAATGAAGCTAGTTTTGGAAGGCACTTGAAATAGGTCGGTGACTGAGAAGGACCTTTGTACGTAAAAGAAAAAGTCTCTCTTTAAGCTCCTAGTAAGTTAGTGGAGTGTGTGGCATTGAAGAGGCCATGGAATGATGTGCATTTATTAAATTCAAGGGCTAATTCCCTTTCCAGGAAATCTGAGATAAAAGCCTCCATTCCAACTTATGTATTTGAACTGAAGCACCGCAGTGTGTTGTGAGATGAGAAGAAATGTGCAGTGAGAGATGAAGTATCAAATGACCATTCAGTCACTTTATCAAGTCCATTCCACAGTCTTGGTTGCGCAGGATGTAAGAACATCAGTTAGATCACTGGACGGGGAGGAAGAGGGATTGGTGGGAAGAGAGAGAGCATCTGAGAGTGTCATTCTGTCAAAATTTTATTTTTTTCTGTCTTTATACTCAAAGTTGGGCTTTAATTGCTGCTTAATGTTCCTGCTTCTTTTTCTTCTGTTTATGCAAAGATATGTTTTCTATAGTCCTTTCTACTACCTTGGCCAACCTTAACACGGAATTCCATCAAGCCACTTGTGCGCAGCCACGAGCCTCTGGGAAGCTCAGAATTACATAGGAAATAATTACAAGAGTGTCTTTCTCAGAAACAAGTTGTCTCATAGCTTACATTTAATAGAGAGGGTGATGAGGGAGAAAATGAGATGGATCCGTTCAAGCTGTTCATCCGTTTTAGCAAGCTGCTGCCCAGGTCCACGCATTGATCTGCAGATCAAACTGTGCTGCTCTGTCTGTGATGTTTAGAAGCTCTGTCTGCTCCCCAGCCTCCTCTCTTGTTTGCATCGGTGTGCTCAGGAGCTACTGATTCAATCTCTCCTGACACTGCTGAGTCAGGAAGAAAAAGAGCAAACAGCACTAGTCTGTGTGTCAGGCACAGGGGTGATTGTTCACAACTTCTCTCTTCCATCCCCAGCCACACACTCCCATGCCTTCCAAAAACTCTCTCTTACTGTAAGGTCTAGTTTGGGGCTGGAAAGTACCAACCTATATCAAGGTGACTTTTGGGAGTCTGAAAGTAGGATCATTAGCTAGGTAATAAATAGCCTGTCAACCTGGAATAGAGAGAGCTTAGTGTGTTTCTTATCTGACTTAAGTCAACTGTTACTTGAAATTTATGCGCTTGTTATACATGTTGATTAAATTTATTAATGAACACAGTATTTTGTGCTTCATATTTTCTACTTGACAGAATTCCTAAGCTTGTTAGAAATGTTGCTTTCTCACAGCAAGAACACACACACAAAAAAGTATCAGGGACATTGTGTGATCTACTGATCACTGACTCTCATTAGGATTGTAGTCTTTCATTATGAAGGGAAACCAGCCCTCTCCTGATGGTTGTTTGAGATAGGCAGCAAAACCACACTCAAGCCAATTCTCATGCAAGTTGTTTCTAAGAAATGGATCATGATCTTTCTGTCCTGAAAAGCTTGTCCCACCCAAGAACTATAGGAAAGAAATGTCAGAATAGTGTACTGCACCCATAACTGTATATGAACAGAAATACTGAACTTTCATAGGCATTGGTTGGCTCTCACATCAGAGAAAGTCATAAATAGGACTTAAATATGATATACAGAACTTGAAGAATCTAGCATTTATTCCTTAATTTTAGTGGTTGATATCTCTTACATACCTCCCATATATATATATATATCTAATACACACTGTATAAATCTTTAAAGGTGTAATCAAAATTTATAGGCAGAGCTTCTGATTTATATGACTTTTTGAACTAAAACAGATGTAAAATCATTTTTGGATGGAAGAGGATCTCAGAGGTGCAGTGGGTTTGATATGACAGATCAAGCTTTCCTAGACCAGAAAAAGCTCATTAGAGCTCTCTCTGCTTAGCTAAATCACATAGCTCTGTTCTTCATCAAGGCTTTGCACTTAACATGCCCTGATGCATGATTCCAGTATGTGTTTTATCCAAGTGTCAGCCTGTTTGACAGGTAACTAAGCCACAGTAAAACTCTAACTCGAACAATACAGATTTAGGTTGTTGTAAGGCTTTTTTTTTTTTTTTAATTTCTTTTCATTTAAGAGCATAATTCACAGGTCCCAGAGAAATAGCAAGCTTTGGGATGCTCTCTTACACCATATCAGTTCAGAGATGGGCTTAAAGGTTTGCTGGGTGTGGCACAATTGCTATAATGAGTGAGTAAAAAGGGAAGACAAACAACTCTAATAAAACTTCAGTCGCTCACTGAGAAGTTATGTTTGTACCTATTTCAAGAAGGGAATTGGCACTGATGTACTGAACAGACAACACATTGATTTTACATGGTTTGTCTCGCCAGTGTTTTTTTTTTTTGAATGGTTGGAAATTTTGTTTGTTTGTTGTTTTGTTTTGGTGTTTGTTTGTTGGTATTTTTGTGGTTTTGTTTGTTTGTTTTGTGTTTTTTGTTTGTTTGTTTGTTTTAATCTGGTGCCTGGATGAAAACCAATTACTATAGTTCAGAGAAAAATGCCTAGGGGAAATTATAGACTATGTGTAAAGTATATGGATCCTATTTTACCACCTATAAAAGTAGGCCTCCTTATTAACTGATGAGTTGAGTTTTCAAAATCAATGGTACAGTATAGTCCCATTTAGGGACTATATAGTTCTGTTTATACTTATGGACAGGCCAAATACACATTTAAAAAAAAAGCCGTCTAAAAAAACCCCAAAATACCAACAATTTAAATCAAGGGCATAGATAAATCTAAGACGACAACATCATGAAAATTAGTTCTTTTAAAAAAATGAAATTAATCTTGATTTAGAAGGAAAAAATAATTTAAATAAATTTGTCATTTTAGAGACCTTCTAACAAAGTTTCATATGGTAAATCATAAGTTTAAATTCTCTCAGCACTTTTCAGCAAAAAATTGCTGAGCTGAACAAGGCACTGACGGCTAGACAGAACTTGCAGGTAGATTGAGAGTGCAGGAAGAGTGTTCCTTGGAAGAAAGAACAAATTAGAGAGTGTATTTTAGAAACATTTGCTGCTATGACCATCTGTATTCTGCCAACAGAGACGTTTATTCTGAGCTCACATAAATGAAGTGGAATTTTGCCAGTAAAAAAAGGGGTTGTGTTACTCCAGTCATAGGATCCAGGTCCTAATTGGTTTATGAAATGAAAGGAGCAATCTTTGAGCTATTACCAGTTTCCTCTGCTGCAAGTGAAGTGAATCGCAGCTGTTCTGATAGGGTCCATAAAACTTGTTGAGGTAATAAAATGTTTGCAGTGAACACTTCTCAAAATGAGCGAAATCTAAATCCCTAGCTTATTTGACAGTATTAAGAGAATTGAATGCACTTCCTGGGGAATTCTGAATATTATGTTACTTTTATCTAGTTCTCTAACTATACGAGCCAGGCTCACTATTGCTGTAAATGTGAGGGCTCAAAGCAATTTTCTTCTTTTTTAACCCTACAGATTGAAATGCAATGTGTACACATATGCATATGGGATACAAGAAAAAGTTGTGTTTATTGTTCATTTTCTAACCTGTCTTGCCTGTGTCTTTATACTTTTCTGTTCCCTCATCTCTTGCTTTTTTTTGGTGAGATTTAAAAAAAAAAAAAAGGCATGGTTAGCATCAAATGATCCTACACAGAAATACTTCTGGTGCTCCTTTTGATCTTCGTAAGTCTTCTTCAAGCAACTGAGAATTTTCTAGAATTGGTTAGAAGTCGGATATGTTAATTCTAACTTAGCAGAGCAGTTGTTCTGAACCAATTGTTCAGTTCATGGTGGTTTTGAGAGTGATTACACACATCCAATAGTCCCTAAAGATCTCTGATGTGGGTTCAAATCCAACCTGACATCTTTGGGATCATTGTATACATTGAGGAATCCACAATTTCCCTTGAAAACCATTCAGTGTTTGTTTAGAGATATGTTGTTCTTCTCAGCATTCCCAGCATTAAGCATGTTTATTTAGGGTTTCTTTTTCCTTCTTCCCCCCTCACCGTGTCATTGCCCCCCCCCTCCGTATAGAAATATCTGTGATTGCATAGACAAAGACAGGGTGATCACACCTTTGATAGTAAGATGACCTAAAAAGAATACAAATACATACTGAGAAGTTTCTTGGAGTAATGAATTGGGTTTCCTGGTTGGTTAACCTGGGCTTGCAGCTCACACTGCTGTGAGCATTCCCTTTCACACCTGCAGCTGGACATTTAGACAACATATTAGTCCTTGTATGGTGGATGTTGCTTGTCATATCTTAGATAAGCTGTTGTCTGAGGTGTCTAGAGAGTGATCAGCCACTACAATTCAGCTGCAAGGTGCTGCCCTCTGACCCTTTAAGCACTTTGGAAGCAAGTGTTAGCTACAGTTGAATATCTGGCTTCCTTTTCTGACACGTGGTTTCTCATACCATAAGTCCCTGGCTTGGAACATGCAGTAGGGTTGTCCCAGGTATTGCATAGAAAGATGTGTAAGAGATATAAAAATCTGAATAGTGATGCTCTCCTGGAGCATCTGGACAGAGCTGCGTGCAGAAAGCTTTCCTGACGTACTCATGGCTGAAGCTTGTGTTCTCAGCAAGTGTTTTTGAGCTGTTATTGGAAACTGTCCCTGGTGAGATGAACTGCTGACTTAATGTGTGTGAAGGAATCTCTCTTTGGATATACTGGACTTCATTAATTCATTATTGATGTGAGTAGTTGATGTAGCTTTTTTGTGCAGCAGATGTAAATGAACATAAAGAAAGTGGGCAAAAGGCAGCAGTAGTTTTTAAATATTCAAATAAGAAAGTCTTAAACTCAACAGGCTGGTATGGATGACTGATTCTGGTTGATATACAGCTACAACATTTGAAGACATGAACTGTCGCTGATAATCAAAGGAGATCAAATTTGAACAGATTTTATATTATTTCTCTCAATTTGTGCTTGTTTCGAGTGGTTTTGTTTCTCTGAGATTACATGGCACAGGTAGTAAACTAAGTCCAGACTGAAGATATGTAGCCAGTAGATTATCTAATCAGAGCCTATTAATACAGACATCAAGTGGAAGAGTTGTGTGAAAATGTTGCCTCTTTACAATTAATTGCCTTTTTAGTCTGCTTTAATTTCTTCTTTCTCTGCAGTCTGCTCCAGGACCACAGAGGAAAGAGACCTAGAGTGTTGTTGAATTGTTTCTGATCCATAGGGAAGTAAAAGAGGAAGCAGAATAATATTTCTACTGTGAAGTAGCAAAGGAAGTTGGGAGAAAGGAGTCAGTGAGTTCCTTTTGTGCCATACTAAATGGATGTGGAGAAAGATATGGGTTCTGGGCTCCATGACAGGGAATAAAATCCATACTTGCTTCCAAATTTTCCCCTGGCCTCTATATAGTTCTATTGTTCCAATAAGAAATTTGTGGCTCAGAGGATTTATTCAAAATCTATATAAAACATAATAGGCAAAGTTCATTCCAGAATCCATCAAGTTAAACTATATTTCTCTGTGGGGAAAGCTGGGGTCCCTTCCAGTCTGGTCTTTTTCTGTACACAGTTTAGTAGCATGGAGCTTTTTGTTGCACGTTAATGCAAATCAAGGGTTGTGGGGCCCTAAGTCCTATAAAGCAAATGCTAGAAACAATATTGGACTCAAGCAGAACCCATAAATGCAGAGGGAAGCAAAATCCCATATATAAAGGAAAACAGGGATTGAGAACAAAAGCACAAAACCACATTTCAAACCTCAAGGGGAAAAAAAAAATCAATTTTTGTTTTGGAAGAAGCATCCTTGGAAATGTTCAATTTTCCTTATGACCAAGTTGGGAAGCTGTAAGCTGTGTCCTTGAAGAGGGTGTAAATGACTCTAAGACAAAAAAAACTGTTCTGTGTTACAATAAACCCCCGCCACTGAGGTATAAATTTTCTTCTTACTCCTCCCCCTTGCCCATTAGACGAACAGGAAAATAGAGACGCCCCTGCCATGTTTACAGGCCCTGCCTTGTTATTTGCATGATGGCAATACAGTTCTTAACTCTCTGTCCAACACTGCTTATTGGAAAAACCTGGAAATAATTAAGGGACCTCATTTGTTATTGCTCATATATTCACCGGTGGAAATTACTTGGGAGGACAGTTCTACTGGTACAGAACAATGCTCAGTAATAGAACTGTAGAAAAAATGACAAAAACAACAGCTTTGAGGAATGGGATTTAAAATATTAGCCTAAAAATTTTGCTACATTGGCTTTGAAAGGGTTTGTGTGTGTGTGTGTGTGTATTTTCCAGTAGGAAAAACAGAATGTAATTTACCAGAACTAGATGACTTGTAATGTTTTTACTTATTACTGATTTACTTACTTAAATGAAACTTATGAATTACAGTGGAAGTTTCAGTTGAGTAATGTTCCATATTGGGTTATGTTTTATTACTGGGTCTGCTGAGAGTTTCTTTCTATGGTATCTTCTTCCAAGACCTATGGGCACTGTGAATCTTTTTCATGTTACTTTTTCAAAATCAAGGCAGTGCATTGCAAAACCAAGAAAACCATCTAACCAGGCAAAGGGACTTTTAGTATTTCAGCACACTGCTCCTTTTCTACCTACATTTCTCCTGAGCTGTCTGCTTAATTCCAGATCTGCTCCCACAAGCTGATACAGGTCTATGTTTACAAGTTGGGTCACAGGATATGAGGTGAGTGTACCTGTTGTACAGTGCCTTCCATGTTGATGCTGAGATATTGATGTGTTTTTCTGGGTGGGAAGCAGCAGTTCTGCTGTTTCACTCGAGCAAGGCATATGGCACAACATAGTGCAACAGAGAGGAGGGTTGATGAGTGAATGATGACTCATCAAGGGAACACAGCATAGGAAAAAAGGAAAAAATCAGCAATCTGAAATCAGCTTAAGATCAGTATCTGAAGATTTCAGACTTTGTTGGAATTTCTGTTCACAGTTCCTTCTCTGTTACATAGTGTGTTGGATGCATTCTCTGTTGTGACATTTGCTGTGGCATTGTGAGGCAAGCATCTGCATGCATGCTCATGCAGGTTTTCTAGGAGACATGATCACTTATTGTTGCACTTAGGTGCTCTTGTTCCCTCCCGTTCTCTCATCTTACAGAGTTGCAAGGGCAAAAATCTTTTAACATAAGTTGTGACTTTTCTACTCCCAGTTCAGTGGTGGCTCCAGGGTTCAAACTTGCAGCCTCAGAATGAACTAGGCTAAAGGGCCGTTACTGTCAAGAATAAAGCCATGTACTGTAACTGAGGGTAATCAGTTTGGATCACATTCGCAGATTCTTTGTATTAGCTTTATCAGGTCAGGCCATCAGAGAGCAGATAGACAGGTAAGACCAAAAGACCTCTGAACCCAATTAAAGTTGTACCACAAAGAAATCAAATTCATGTGGTTTACATTTCAGAAAGTTACATTTGGTGAGCTGTACTTACTTTTATTCTGTAATGTAATGCAGACCATGTGAACATTTGAAACGCTTTTAACAGTTAAACCAGCTCAAATAACACAGAACCAGAGCAGCAATAAAGAATGAATTAAGACTGATTGCAACTACAGCCAATTTTTTTTCCTCATAAAGAAATATAAATGACTGATACATTTAAAAACTACCATATATATAGTAATTTTTTCTTCAGCTTTTAGCTTGACAATAGCCATTCTCTTATCTTTTAAAATAAACATTTGGTTTAAAAAGCAATCCTAAACCCACAGTCTTTTATTTGCAGTGTTTCAGGGTGAGTTTGGATGTGCTGTGGAACCACTGGTATTCCCAGTGATGCACATAGTTTGGGAATTGGTCATACAGCTCTGAGATAATCCTGAGGAGCTGACATTTAAAATACTTGCCACAATAAGAGCATGAGCATGAGAGGATAAGAAAATTTTGCCATCCCCTTTCTTAAAACCAACAGATGTGTGTGCAGCTTTTCATTCACAAACACTCCTTGCTTGCTGACATTAGATAGGCTTTATGTGTGAAGCAAATAAAGGTTCAACTGGTGCAGACTGCTATGCGTTCAGTTTTCCTATTTGCCAAACAAAAGAGTCTGAATCAAAGTCCTGAAGACTCCAGAGGACTCAGCTGGCGGTGGACAGTGCCAAATGCGCCTATGTCCTGCATCTAACTTCAGGAAAGTGATGTGGTTTACATACAGAGGGAACAAAGTGACTGGATTGCTTAGCAACAGCATCATTCAGTTGGATCAGTAATTTTTGGTCTGTAACAATGATGTTTTAGGACTCTGGGAGATCTTCCCAGCACTGGGGAAAGAGCTTAGGCCCACAGCTCTTGCCTATGTGTTACGTTCTCTCCTGAGGAAAGAACTTACTAGGACCCCAACCCTTTCCTGGTTTCTCCAAAACACTGAGGTGTAAAGCTCTTGCAATTCTGCTTTCTGGCACAGAGCCACCTGGCTATCAGCAGCCAAGCCCATCTTCCTGGCTCTGGAGCACGACTGCTATCCTGAGTGGATATAGCTGCTTTCCCTCAACAGCTCTCCTGATGTGCCCGTGTACAACAGTTTTCCTTACTGTTCCTTGTGTAGAGCAGGCTGCTCTCCTGTCTTTGTCCCCCCTTTTCCCATAAGCTTTTTGGGCTGATATGGCAGAAAGGGCATTCAGGCATGGGGCTCTCAATTTGGCTTGATTGAAAGTTAAGGTGGTATATCACCCACACTCTTTTGTGCTGCTGTCCTTTCCATGGGCCACAGACAGAAATTCAGAAACTGTCCTCCTCTCCCCGGGGTGAGCACCTTGAAGATCTGCTCTGATACTTACTCCTCAGAAGCAGACAAATAGAGAGGAAAGACCTATATGGATTTTTTTTCCTTATTTTTTTCCTTCTTTTAAATCTTAGTTAAAAAAGTAGCAGATTGCTTGCTTTCTGTGACGGATTCTTCTTTGTATCACCATTCCCAAGCAGTGGGTGATGTACTGCTCATGAAATACATGCTGTTTCAAAGTGTTAGTGCAGGAAACTGGGGCTACTATTGCCAATTCACAGAAGGGGTGGGACCGGAAGAAAATCTGCACCACCACCAGCGCACAGAGATTGTTCTACTATGTGTGCACCAAAACTGGTGGAGTAGAAGGGAACACACTCCCTGCTTTCTCTCACTTTTGCTATATATGGGGTTTGGCAGAGTAGTTCGAGATGCTTGCATGGAACTAGGAAAAGAGGGATATATCCTGGGAAGGTTAAATGGTTGCTACTTCTAACACTGCCCTCTCACTCAAAGATGAAGAAAACCAAAAGACTTTGACAAGTTCTTTAGAGAGCAAACACTGTAAATGGGGAAAACATTTTAAGTTCTGACTATAAGAACAACAGAACGTTCATGAAAGAATAGATAAAACCAAGCGGATGTTGGACAGAGGGCAAAGTCAGACATTGTTAAAGTGCTAGTCTTGTCCTAGGAGAGCTCATTTTGGTTTCTTGTTCACCACTGATTTCTTTATGAACTTTGGTAAATTTCTTGGCCCATCTGAGAATCAGTTCACCAACTGTAAAATATGAAAAGAAATACTCCCTCACCTTGCAGAAATATTAAAAAGGATGTAGCTATTGCAGGAGCAGAAGGTAAATAGGTTCCTCTCATATAATGTGTTGAACATTTGATGTAATTAAACATCAGAATTTTTCTCAATGTATAGTTCTTTGCCCCAGAAATAGAGAAGAATTATAGTGTTATGTAATCATCTAAGATAATTTGCTATTAATTTCCTGGAAGCTAAAATAAACTGCTGAAGATTCTTTAAACAGAGTGAGAAAAATGCGAATGCTTATACTAGACTTTCTCCAGGCATCATGTTAATATAGTCCTCTCCTATGGCAGAGGGGTTGGACTGGATGATCTTTAAAGATCCCTTCCAGCCCAAAATTATTCTATGGTTCTATGATTTGCTAAAAATAAATTGAAATAGAATTTAATTATCAGACATATTTAGTAAAAACAACAGAATGCTAATTCACACAAAAAATATAAAAGAAATTTTCTTTAACTTTTCAAAATCAAGGTAAAGCAAGAACTAATAAACATTAAGATCTGCTTCAAAGGTGTTCAACATATTCAACTGTAGGAAGGTTTTTGATTTCTTTCTCTTTTTTCTTTTTCAATTCCATGGGGTGAGTTGGACATATAACAGATAAAAGTGACAACAAAGCTTGGAGGCATATCCATGCAGACTGTTTAAATGAGACAAAGCATTTTAGAAAGTAAGAGAATTATGTTTCCCTGTACATCCAAAGGAACTCTTTTTGCTTCCTCCAAATGGGAAGAACCTGCTGAATTCCAGGAGTACCTCCATTGCCTCTAATGGACAGGACAACTGGAAAGGTGATTAGAGACTACAGAAAAACGCTGCATGTGCTCTCATGCCAACAAATGCGAGCTTCTTGTTAGGGTATGAGAATAGCAAGCCAGAAGTCTAGGAGAGAAGTCCATTATGCTATACCCTGAAAATATCCAGCTTTTATGAGCAGGGACACACCAAACACAAACACTGGACTGTTCAGCAGCCCTTCAAAGCAAAAACCTTTCTAAAATAACTTCCACCTGGTGTACTCCTAGGCTTTTAGAACAGATTGTTCCAAGAACACTTCATGTCTTGTTTTTTTCTAGCAAGCTATTAACAGCAGATGAAGAATTACACCCTCCAAACAATTAATGCAGCCTGGGGCCTAACCAGAAAAATCTTTATTTCCAAAAAGTCCTATTGACAGAACTGCTACAGCAACCTTTCAAAGCTGCACCCACATCCGATGACAACAACAATAAAATGCTGTGCTATTTTTCTTACCTCATAAAGTTGTCATCTCAGCACAACTAAATATCTGAGTTGCCACCCAGCCTGTAAACATCCTTATGTGCGGAGGGTTATCAAATAGGTCATGGAGAAGCAGCTCTCACATTATCTAGAGTATTATCTAGAGCCCTCAGATTTCCTGGAGCCCTTTCAATCTGGTTTAAGACATGGTTAAGTTACAAAGACACAGCTATTTCTTGGCCATTGCTACTCTCTGATTTACTAGCTTCTGCTAATGGATAAAGACTAAGTGCTCAATCTAATCTGACCTTTCAGATGTACTGGCTGTCAGAGTGTGTTTGCAGCCACCCCTTCTATTTTAATGGTGTCCCTCTAGGAAAACGTAGCAATCTAAGAAGGAGAACACATTCCCTTTGGGTTACCAGCTTTAATTCTGTGCCCTTCACAACTTCTAGTGTTGAATGAGGTGTACTTGGCTGCTGCTTCTGGGAACAGGATCAAGCACTCCACTGTCCTAATCCCCTTGTAGCAAGCACCCTTTCAAATGTGTCCTGAGTTGGACATATTGGACATAGGTAACGTTCTGTGCAGCATTTACACCAGTTTGATAACCTTCTTTAGTACCTATTTGACATGCCAGGCTCTAACCTGCTGGCTGCCAAGTCCTCCCTCCCCTGCTTTTGTCAGTGCTACTAAAAAAAGGAAACTGCACTGTCCTCTTCTGCAAATTCACTTTTAGAGGTTCTGTAATCAAGTTTTGCTGGCATTAAAATTGAGATTACATAAAATATGGATGCCTTGAAGTATTAACAATCAAGTGGGCAGGAACACTATCTCTAAAGATCAGCTTTAGCCATTTAAAAGCAGTGTATTCCCAGATTCTGGGTCCCCTTAAAACCTCTCTCTGCACAGCCAAGTGCTTGCACGTCATAGCAAACAATGGAAAAGAATCACAGTAGCAGGATCCTGCCCAGTTCACATTTATTTAACCCTTTGTCACTACTATATTCTTTTTACCTGGCATCCTCCTTATGTCTAAAATGCTGAGATTGCTGGAGCCAGAGAGTTATCTTATTAATAGTTTCTGTGTTTATTGTCAGAGTGACTTGGTTACACTCTCCTCTCTGGGCCAGTAGGTCAAGGGATTCAAGTTCCCCACTGAGGCTTGGAGTGAATCTCAGTGCTGACTGTGCACATTAGACTGGGAGAGGGGGAATATGCTGCAATGGTGCAGACCTTGAATTTTCAGTAAGACATTGAAGTGAGGTCTCTGCTGTCTTTTTCAAATACATTCCAGGTAGAAACTACTGAACCACTTCTGCAGTAGGGAATTTGACTTTGGATTTGAGTGTCACTCCTTTCACATGACGGGAAGATGTGAGTTTGTGTACCCCACACCACAAACCAGATGGGGCTAACTCACTATGTTGTCATCCAGCAGGGAAGTGTCCCCTTCCCTCACATCCCTTAGGAGGGATGGTGGGGAGGCAGAGAGTTAAGTGTCTGAGAGCAGGACCTGTGCACTTGAGGTACAGGGGACTGACACACTCACTTCAGGCTAGCAGTAAGTAACAGATTTATGTTGGAAGGAGGAAAAAAACATGAGTCCAAACTCCTTTGCATAATATGACATGATGACTGAGTTCAAAAAGGTGAAAGGGAGAGAAGAAAAGCTGAGGAAGATTTTTTCTTTGGGCTTTCCTTGGAAATGTCCCTTTTTCTTCACTAAGTGGAAACTTCAGGATTTCATCTCAGCCTTTCACCCGCCAGTTGTCTGCACTGGGAGAAAGCAGCAGAGGGGGTAAGAATGGAAAAGTGCTTGTGCTCAAGTGTTTCCAAATGTTTCACAGCCATAGGCATTTACTGATTCTCACCCTCCACCCTGTCACTACTCCCTCCATATAAAATCAGAGACTGAGTTACGGCATCCAGGCAAGAAGGAAGCTTTCTTCTTTTGTAGAAACCTGCATGTCCCAGTGCAATGCTTATAATTCACTAGGACTCAGCTAGGACAACTTACCAAAAGGCAATGTCAGGTAGCTGCTGAAAGAAATGCTGTTCAAAGATATCCCAGAGAGTCAGGTCATTTGGTGTGAAAAACAGGCAATAGCTCTTTCTGGGCTCATGGATATAGGGAACTTCAGTTAGACCGAAATGAAAGATTAGCAAAATTATTCTCCCACCATACCCCCTGCCTTCAATACAAACCCAGCAGTTACTTTCCACTCCACTCTGTGTGTAAAACAAGGCTGAAATACGATATTTAAATTATTCCCAAGGATGCATTTGCTGAAAAGGAAGGCATGAGCCAGACCCTCCCTTGTGCTTATTCTTTGTCAGAGTCTTGAATTTTGGATCATTATAAGGAGGGAGAGAACACACTAATTCCTAACACCACTAGTATTTCAATGAGCGCTGCTATCAATCATTTAGGTTCTCACTCTTCCTTATTATATTTGGATAAGTAAAATTGCCAATAGTGCAACAAAATCAGCCAAAGTCAGCCCACAGAAAAAAAAAACAACAATAGGATTGAATGAAGTCCATTGTCTATTTCTGTATAGAACAGAAATAGTAAACCAGAATGAGCATATGAGAAGAGCTCATGCCTAGATGGGATACAGAGGTTATAAATACAGGCTGCCACATGGCAGTACCGCTTTGCTCTTAGCTACTTCAATGACTGGTTGGGTTGCCTGGTCATTGAAATGCCCTGGGTCTGAATCTGGCTTCGCTGCTGATATTCTGTCTGCTTTATATGGACACTGCGAAGAGCTGTTTGTTGATATAGCAGTGCAAACGTGGGACAGACTTTAGAAACTTTCACTCATGTCATTATTTTCAGGAAGAAAATAACTGCTGCAAATTGCATTACAAAACATGCATTTCTTTTCTTTCAAATTAAGTCTGTTGCTGTTCCTAGTATTACCAATAATGGGAACAATATTAGAATAGCTAGTACATTTCAATATGCAAGATCTCAAAAAAAAAAATTAATTTTTTTTGAGAATGTAGGGGTTCTAGAAAGACACCAGAGCTGGGTGTCCAAACTAGGGTACTTCTTGTCACGGCTTTGCCTGCAAATGATTTCCTCATACATCTTGCAATTTGGCGTTAATTTAGTGAAGCACCAGCTTCCACATTTCTGCAAATGTAGATGTTTATCTCCCATTTTCAAGACATTTCAAATCCTTACAATTGGAGATAAATCTCAAAAACATGAGTCAACAAGTCTAAGAAGAGCAAAGCAATGTTTATTTCTTTTTAATCGTTCTGTCTCTAATCAAGAGTAAAGCACAGACATTAATAAAATTGATAATAAAGTAGGTGTTCCTTCCATTTGACATCTGGTTTTTCATCCTGTGGGGGCATGTTGAGACATGCTTTCAGGTGATGCTTTCAAAGTTTTCTCTGTGTCCATGAGGGCTAGTAATGTAAGTTTTCTTTTTAAATGGAGCATTAAAGTCTTCCAGAGTCCATATTTGAAGAAAAGAAGGACACAGTGATATTCACAGCAATAATGCTGACACTTGAACTGAAGTGTTAATAATGGAAGGCCAGAGAGGGTCTCTTATTATCTTGGCAGTACTCAATTACCTCTTTTCTCAAGATCTGTCTTGATATTGTCCAGTATCAAGGCTACTTTCCAGTTCTACTTGTGTAGCTTTTCATATCTTTTTCTTAAGTGGTAGAACCAAGTGAACTATTATAGATGAATGATAGAGAAAAATATATTGAATGGTTTGACCTAACTCTGAGATTTCATGGTGCCATTCTATAGTTTTGTTGTGGACCTTCCTGTCAAGTTTCTGGGTCACTTTCCTGGTGGTGGCAGCCATCTCCTCTAAGCGAGCTGTGCCCAGCAAGGGGCTGGTCCCTGGACGTCTATTTTCACCAGAAATTACTTGCACGTGAAGAAAATAACAGGGATTTTTTCTTGTGTTACAAATGTGTGTATGTATTTTCTTTGTATTCAATAGTGGTAAGTTGCAGTTGCAGGGAGAGTGAAGAGTAAATGATATGAACTACTGTCAAAGTCTTTGTCATATTCCTGGAATCTTGTCCAACTCCTGTGTTGGCATAAAAGGTAGATCACGTTGGAATGGCGTGCTTGCTTTTTGTTGTTGCTGTTGCCTACCTCAGCTAAGGAGCTTTCCACCCACAGGAGATGACAGAATAGAAAAGATGGTGACCTGCTTTAATATCTGCTCTTTCAAATAAAAAGGAAAAAAAAATCCAGTAAATAATCGTTGCACTAGTGCAGAGATTGCTGGAGCGCTGCAGCTGAGCACAACCTGGCCCTTTGGGCAGGGAGGGATGAGTCTAACTGACATGCTGGCACTGGCAGACTGCTGAGGGACCTGTGTCCAACCTCTCTTGGCTGGGAGAGTCATCAGGCCTTTGGGGATGGGTGGGAGGGAGGGAGGAACAACCTGCTTCCACCTCTCAGCTTTGCAAGTCTTGAAAAGTGAAGTCCTGTGTGTGTGGCATAAAGTAAAAAAAAATTAGCTGGAACAGAAAGTAATACTTCTTTTTTTAATGAATGTATGTGTCAATGTGAACGTATGTGGAGAGTTTGGAGAATAATTAATATAGATCTAATAAATATCTCACTGTTTTGAAATGATTTAGAAATCAGCTTCTTCAACTGATACTTGATCCCAGTGAAACCATTGGAAAAACTTCTATTGGTTTCAGTGTCACTAAAACTACACTGTTACACACTACTCCCCTTTTTGGGGAGCAATCTGCCATAATCAGATCTACCAAGACTCTCCATTTTTGTGAGAACTGAGTACTGGCATCTGCATTTGAAAGACAGTGCACCTAGAAAGATCATTTTGTGCTGAATAAATTCTTTTTTTTTGGTCAGGTTGGTTTAGTAGAATTGCCATAATATTGTTTTTTAAACCAATCTCTTTCTGGTCTTTTCTACAGAATGTGCTCTGCGAAACACAAAATAACACAGGACACAGGATTTTCTGGGCTCTGTCACTGTTTGAGAGAACTGTTTATCAGTTCTGACACAGGGGGATAGATATTTTCTTATATTTCTTCATCTTGTCCTAGACAGATTTCCCTGAACCTCCTCCACTTTTCTTCTTCATTCATTTTTGCCCTTCCTCTCTATATGGAATCAGGATGTGGATTTCTTCCGAGTGTATTTAATGTCCTTTTTTTCCTTTGTTTTGTTTTTGTTGCTTCTTAAAAGGTTGATAAATTTGAAAGTTAGGAGAGATGAAAATACGTGAATTAAACAATGTTACCCCAAGCAGAATGAAACTAAACTGTTGATTTAAACTTTGGAAAATGGAAGATGAATTCTAGAAAATTTATTAAATGGTGGCTTTGATAAATGCTGACAGATTTGGCAACAAATTATAAATGCATTTTAAAGAACTAAAGTTCCTCTAAAGAATTGCTTTTTAACTGTGGCTGAGTTTGCCACAGCAGACTTCTTCCTCTCAAATCACACTTCAGACGTACTCTTTCCCAAAGCCTGAGTCAAGGACTGATGTGTGTGGTGCCCATTGTATCATCAGGACCTATGTCTGAAGATAGGGAAAAAACCAGTACAACACTTCATTTCCCACTGTTCACCATCACTGCCCATTTAACACCATTTCTCTAACCATAACCATGACTACTATTTTGCCTTGAAATCTTTAAATGGGCACATTGGTTTTGTTTTGTGTCTGGCCTGTTAAAATCTTGGTGAAGATTTCAAAAGAATTTTATCATGGGATGAAACTTGTCAGGAAAGAGAAGCAAGACTGAATATGGTGTAAGACTTCAGTCAGAACTATTTTTGAGGCTGTTGCAAATTTGGGTTTCATGGGGGCTTCTTCTCTTCAGACTTTTCCATGTCCAGGTCTGATGCAGCTGAAAATGGCTTTTTTAAGTTTCAGGACATCCACCAGTACACTGTAAATACTCAGGGATGTGCAAACTTCGCATGTTCTACTGGTTTTGCAGCACTACTTACCTGCTTGCAGTGAAGCCAAGCTGAAATAACTTACTGCCTCAAAGCTGTATTGCACAGTTTTGCAAGAACTTACGCTGTACAAATGTATGTGTCAGTAGTCTCACTGTCTGAGGTCATTGAGAACACTGAGTTGAAGGATATTCTTGAGAAGTTTGATAATGCTTTAAAGAAGTTTTTTAATTTCACTGAAAAATGATTATATTCCTAAATAATTTCTGAAAATGAATTTACTTATGTTTACTGAGCCATAACACTAATCCCGCATTCACCTAATTTGATGTTCATGTAGTCACATCTGCTTCCATATGAACAAACTTAATGCAGTTGAAATCACTGTGACTATAGAACTGAATTTAAGTCAGTCAGCTGCTTAACTGCTGTCCTTAAGCAGGGTGTCTGCCTTAAAGATGAAGAAAGAAAAACCTTCCACCTCCTGTTGCAAGGGACCTCCCCTGACATGGGACTGGTACCTAAGCGTCCATGATGACAGCCAGCTGCTGCAGAGCACACTGCCTTGTGCTGGCAGTGCTTTCCTCCCTCTCTACTGCCCTTTTGTGATAGCTCAGGCAGGCTATCACTGTGCAGCAAACCTTATCTTGCTCTATCAGTGCCAGCTCCACAGCGCTCTCTGACCTTTTCCAGTCCTGATGTTTCTGAGCTGACAGCAGCTTAAGGCTGGCTTGTGCCAAGCTTTTTTTTTTTGTCCTGTGATGATGGACAAAACATGATGCAGCTCGGCCTCACTCTGTGCTCCTCTGATTTGCACAGTGAATGACACTGAGCTTGTCAGAGGTCTAAGAGTGTTGAACTGATTTGTAAATAATGGGAACAGTTATTAATAGCCATTAAATACTTACTTTCCTGCAGTTCTGTCATCATTGTTTTTTTCCTTTTTTCTCTCAAAAAAGAGAAAAAGCCAGAAACTGGTAAAACTGCAGGTTTCTGCAACATCACGTTGGCCAAATTAAAACCCAGTACTTGAATTTAACTGTCTTTAAGGGCTTGGATACCAGATGCGATATTTCAGTTTATGACAACTACTGAATTTCTTTTAAACAGAACCTGCCCCTTGTCAGGAGCCCAACTGGGGAGCATCAGCGGTGGTTTAGTCTCCTAAAGCCACCTATTTCTGTTGTGCCATGCCCCACTGTACACATCAGTCCCAAGACACAGTCACTGTGTGGCCCAACCTTCTGCTGAGGTGTTAAAACTCATGGGGTGGAACAGGGGTGCGGGGTTGGGTGCCATTTGTTGGTGGTCATGGGCAGAGTGGGGCAGACGGTCAGGAGGATGCTGTTGCCAGTTGCAGAGGAGCTCCGTCATACAGCAGGAATCTCTGCCCTGGGTGACGGACAGTGCTGATTAGAAAAAGGCTAAATGTCAACATTGTTCTGAACTGGTAATTGGCAATTTTCCAAGAGCATTTTAGACACGAGACTTTGGAGATTTTCTCCTCCCAGACTGCTCTTTCTCCTCCTCCTCCTTCCTCCACTAACCGCTGTAACTCATTCTGTCAAGTACTGAGTGCTGTCCCTTCAGACCTTCAGATAAATCCTTTACAGCAACAACTTTAAAAGCTGCCGTAGTGTCTCTTTCTATCTGTCTGTCTTTCCTTCTTGCCTTCCTCCTTACTAATTTATACTGTGGGAAGGGTACGGTAGCCCTGTGTGGAAGGTGGGGGTGGCATGAAGTCGAGGGGTGAAAGCCATGTTTTGACACGTGTGGCTTTCCATTTTTCAAGAGGTTGTTAGCACACTGCTTAGTGACCAAAAGTTGATTACAGATGCCATGTAGCAGTGATGCTTTGCCAAAACACTTGGAGAGGAGACCTGTGTTTATGCTCCCCTCATCTGATTAATTTTAAAATACATTATTACCAAAAAGATTTAAAGAAAAATTTATTGCTTGCAAAGAGGGACTCAAATCTCCAGGGCAGAATAAATAAAATAAAAACATGAGAAGTGCATTTATAGTCCTACTGAAAATAGAAGTGCAGTCTTAAAAAGGTTTTCTTAAAATGAAAAATGAATGACTAAGTCACCAACTGCTACTAATCTAAAAATTAGTACTTTTGATAGTGATGACTGTGCTGCTAACTCTTCATTAGCAAGGGTATTTAGTTGTAGAATAAGAGTGCTTTATAGAACACTTGCTCCCCCATAGTTTAGAAATTAGCCTGTATATGGAATAAGTGAGCAAAGATAGAGCATATTTTCCACTGCCCTAGTTATTCCTATGCATGTGTGTATGTTGGTGTGCTTTTTCATGTGTGTGTGCATGCACTAATAGCTTTGTGGTGATGATGGAGATGATCAAGATGATACAGAATGGAAATACTGTGTGATTTTCTGGAGTAAGCTTTTTAAGACTCCCTTTAGATGGGAAAGGCAATGATTTCTGGAAAGCGGGATTGCCAACAAGCTGCACTTAAGATCCTCAGATGGTATTTACTGCAGAAACGTACATTACTGTGATGTGTTTGAATCCGGAAATAATTTTTCTCACAAGGGAGAAAACACCTTGTCATAAAATATAGCGTATTTTACTTGTTTATTCAGTGTTATGTTTTTCTAATAAATTGTGGACTTAACCTTGTTTTAATTTGTGTTAGCAGAAGATTTGCACTTGAATTCAATCTGGTAAGATCAACTGTATCTTGATTCTCAGTGTGAGATTTGCCTTACAAAGCTTATATTGACATTTCTGAGTGTCAGAAGCTGCAGCTGTTCCTCAAGCCATCAACAGCACTTTGAGTCCCAGCAGAAAACCTGTACAACCTTTTTCTCCTACGTTAGTTCATGTTTTTTCAGCCTGTATCATACTTTGTATTAGGACTCTATCTCCCACCCTCCAGTGGTCTCTGGGCAGGAGAAGGAGACGTTAAGATAGGAATATACTGGAGTTTTCCTCCAGCTCTGGCAGAGAAGCAACCTGCACTGGTGGGGGCAAGAGCCAGAGAACTACATGGGCAGAACTTTCAGTTCAACTGTCAGATCTGTTTTTTAAGAGTGGCTAGCAATGGGGAAATGAGGCGTTCAAACTGATTGGAGTCTTGGTTGTACTCTGGAAAATGGATCTATTTTCTTCTTACTGTGGTCTACTGAAGGGAGTATTGTTTTCTGCTCTTTCCTGGAGAAAGACCTAGGAGAAATCCCATTTTTCTATATTGTTTTTTGAGCTGCCCTCTCAGCAGGTGAAGTCCTTCCCTGTACCACTGCATACTTAACCTCATCACCTTTTTGTCAATTGGTAACAGTGTTGAACCAATAAATGGTTTGTGCCCTGGGGCAATGTCTTAATGGTCTTGATAACAATCCTTTAAGCAAAATTTATATTTTTTAAATTGAAAATCCTGATAGGAAGTAAGAAAACCTCTCCTTAGGAACCACAGTGGCAAAAAACCTTGGAAACAACAGAAGGAGGTCCCTTGGAGAGACCACGTACAGTATCATGTCGACACCACTTGCTGATTTCAGTTATTCCACCTCAGCGTAATGCTGGACGTCCTTGGCAGAGTGGCAGCACAAGCTTTATTCATTGAAACCCTTCCCGGCACTGTGGCCACGAGAACACCCTGAGTATTTTAAGTTAGCTACTTGGGTCCTATTCTTAACTTTTCATCTCATCAGATACTTTTCCTATTAGAACTCGAGATCCTTCCCTCTAAGGTAATGATGATGTACATTAAGCATCCGTGATCAAGTCCTAGCTTGTGTGTTTCTAATGTGTTATGACTGTTTTCTGTGCAATAGCTGTGCTCCAGCCTTGCTGGGACATGTGACATAATGGCGTTTTTAATTTCCTCCTTCCAGTACGATTGTCTGTTCACATGTAGGAAATTAACTTGTTTTTCATGTTAATTGATGGCATGACCTGTTTCAGCAATTCACCATCTCAAAGGTATGTCTGAGATCTCCAAATGACTCACTGACATAAATGCAGATGAGCTAAAGCCGCTTGTGTTACAGAAGGGCTGAAAGCCAAAGCAGAGTAGCTTGATATCCGAGATAGCCTTTTAGCCTGTAGGACCGTGAGCCCATGGTCTGCTTTGTTAATGACCACCTTGAAGTCTAGTGGCAAATGGTAGGTTGTAAGAGGCAGCCTGCAGAAGCAGTCATGTTAAATTCATGGCCTCTAGCTCACTTGATCAATTGCAAGCTGGTAGACGTTTATTTAAAATTTATACCACATGAATGTCTGAGGTAATAGGTGAATACTGTAAAGGGTTTATTTAAAAGAATATTTGACCAGTAGGGTCTTTAGAGATCAAATATTTCATTTTCAAGGGTGTTCTGTGTATTTGAAGAGGAGGAGGGTGAAGTAAAGAGGGATTTGGATAATGCAAAATACCACAGAAAGCAAGATTTTCCAAGGAAAACACCAGGAAGCTTGGTATGAGCATTTAATGTATGCTGGAGTTTTTAAAAGGAAACATTAATGGTGAAACATGCCCTCAAAGGACAAGCCAGCAATAAATTTTGTGTCACAAAATTACCTGTCAGTGAGATTATGTTTAAATAACGTAGAATTGTTCCTGCTTCTTGAGGGGTTGGAAGAAACTTCATGGGAGAGTGTTCAAAGTATTCAGAATTATGTGCACAAATCCCATTAACAATAATGGGATTTGTGTGTTCAACCCTGCTCAAATGGCATTGAAAAATGTGGCTGTTGGTTGTTCTTCCCCAAAGCACAGACATAGCAAGGGAGCAATGAAATCCAAAATATTTTCTCTCAAGATTTTTTTTACTACCTACCAGACACAGAGTATCTGAGTAGCAGCCTGTGTGTACTGCATCATGATTAAAGCTTACAGGCAGTTCTCCTTTTCCTGGAGTGGGGAAATAACAGTAACAGCAAAAAGTCCCACCAAACAGATTTGTCAGCGTTCCCATTATCTGTCTCAATTGGGAACATTACTACATAAAAATTCATCAGAACCATGAGCATTTTGAATGAGTGGACTCCAGTAAAAGGGGTTCAGTGTGTTTTGGATTTTTCCCCTAACATCCTTACTTAAAAAATCAGGGTCTGTGTTTTGATGTATTGTAGATGAGACTGAGTTCTTATAAACTAGAGAATAGTATAAGGCAGAGAATACTCCAAAGGCGGAAGGCAGAGGAAGAAAGGGGAAAAATACGCAATTAAGTCTTAAATATGACTGAACATGTTGCCATGGGATTTGATCTTATCCTATTTACAAGAGAAAACTTATGACTCATGGGTTCTAAATGATCGAGTCATTACTCATTTATGGAGTAAAAAAAATGGATACCTTTTATGGGATTTTTATAAATACTGATTACTTCCCCATATTTGTGAATACTGAGCAAAGACATGCTGCAGTCATAAAGCTCTCTACGCATGGCTTCTGTGCAGACTTTTTGAGAAGTAGTTAGCGTTAACTGATTGTTTCTCTTTTCAAGCTCTATTCTCCATGGTGTTCTGCTCATTGCCCGTGCTGAGTTGTAACCCTTATTTCACAAAATCAACAAGGGAAAGCAAGATAGGTTTTACCAAAATCCAGATAGATGATACCTAAAGATCCTGTAGTGCAGTTCAGGAAATATATGTAAAAGATATCTTTTTTAAACTATTTCCTTTCTACCTAAGCCTGGAAGGGCTCTGCAGGATTCCGGCAGCGCTGGTTGCCAGTGGTCTGTTGTGATGATTATGATGCTGCTCACCATGTACTTTTGCCTAGTCAAGACTTTTCAGCTGTGCCTGAGGAGCAAAAAAGACACTAACCTGGCCCTGCGCCCTTTTTTGGATACTCTCGACTTGTGGGTTATCACCCTGTGGCTCTCTGGTCCAGCTTTAGTGCTGTTTTCTTCTGCTGGTCATTGTTAGGTACAGTTAATGCTTTCTCTACCACTGCCCTCACTCACAGAATTATTAAAGGGTAAAGAGTATAATTCCTTTTTAAACTCTGTGTTTTTTCCCCAGGAGGGATCCATGCTCTTATCATGGTGCATCTGAAGTGTTAACCTTTTGTGCTGCTAACCTTCCTATACGGGTTTAAAGAAGTGCATGTAACCATTAATAGGAAAGAGATATCTGCATATCAGATTAGAATCTGAATTGGTGAGAGAGAAATCTGTTTAAGAGGTTGTACAATGTAGACTGTCACAGAAAAACGAATCTTTTATGAAATTTTGATGTATGACAGCTGGGTAGACATGTTAGGAGGAGGGATTTTTCAAGGGGAGAAATTGTGTTTTTTAATTTCATTGTTTGATGCACAGCCTGTGCAGTAACGTTTCTCCTTGGGTGGGCAGTAATTTTATAATGACCCACAACTGGCTTCTGACTGAGTTTAAATCAAGAGTGTTCTGGATCCTAGAGATCAAGCCCAACTGTAAACTTTGCATTTGAAGTTATGCATGTTTTCCTGAGAGAGATTATGTGAAGAGGAGAGGATGTGGGAGCAGTGAATGCTACATTCAAATCTTGGGTTACAATCTACCTATAATATCTTTCCAGTTGTGTTTGTGTATCCATTTTCTTCATATCCACGAAAGTATCTCTCTCTAAAAATTAGACAGACATTCTACAGAGAATTCATACATGTGAATTCTTGAAGCAGCTGGCCGTAGTATTGAGATATGTTTCCAGGACTTTACTTTATTCTCTGGAGAAACGAAACAATTGGAAGATATGCATAAAATCAGTATGTTTGTACAACAAAGACATCCCATAATGTAGACATCGGAAACCCCTTGTTCACATTCATTCCTGCTACCATCTCGTTGTATAGAGATGCACAGGGTTTACTTTTAGGTGGATTGACACTGGATACCAGAAGAAAGTGTAATCTAATTTTCGTTAATTCTGTTTCTGTGCCAAACTATCTAAGCGTTTGTGGGAGATTATGGCTTTTAGTATATCAGGCAATAAAATCAAGTATTTGACTTGGTGTGATTCTAGCTGGCCTATGACATCTTAAGTGTTGCAATACCTTCACACATTTTAGTGATCGCTCCAAGTCCTACCACCAGTCAAGGAGAGCTACATGCTGCCCTTGACACAGTGAACCTGTCCCAGCTAAAAATGAAAATTAGATATATATTTTTTCCCTTCTTTTCTATATATATGCCTGTACTATTGAATTGCAATCTGTAGAGAATCCTTTGAAGAAAACAGAAATTACTACTTGTGGGGAATGATGTACAAAAGACAATGCATTCGTAGAGAAAGAGAGGATACTTGCATCCTGTCTTGAATAGAAGACATAGAAAACATTCACATGGACTTGGCTAGGATTTTCCACTCAGGCACCTGTCAACATTACATTCTCTTCTATGGGAATATCTATTACCAGCTCTGTGGTTTCTGTTGCACTTGGTCAGAAAATGGCCACTACTCAGCTGGAGCTTGTCGTGCTTAACTCTTCTAGCACTTACATGATGTACTGTCATTCCTGCTAATAGTTGCTTGTTGAAGGTGTAATCCTGTTCTGTTACTGTGACAGGTCTGACCCATTTATCTTATGTCACCAGAGTGGTGGCACATCACTGTCCTGAACACAGGAGTCTTGGAGAGCTGCACAATCTGAGTTAACAGTTAGGTGACAGGAGCCTGTGGGCTGGCTTTTGGAGACAATGTGGAAATCTGTTGCAATGTAGGAGCTCAAGGAGCCCACTCTGTGCATGGAGAAGGTGTGAGATGTCGATTGTCTCCATTAGTGCGACTTGGAGATGACATCCAAAATCCATTTGAAATCTAGGGGTTTTATCAAGACAGAAAATATTGAGGGAGCCCCTCGTTTGCTGTTGGCAGAACATCAGTGTATCTGTGTCACCTGTAGAGAAGAGATGCTGAGAAGTTGGTCCTTAGAAAATGCTTTTTAGTTCTAGTGTTCTTTTATTTGCACTACCCAGTGCTGAAAGACTGTTTTTTGTAAGTTAAGAATTAAAACTTCACACATGCTTTAACTTGAGGATGTTGAGAGAATTCTGGATGTATCGTTCCTGTGAGCAGAGCTGATAAACTGTTATCCAAATCCTCCTTCTGCTTTGGTGTCAGACAAGGAGATCAGCCAAACTGCTGGACTTATCTGGTATGTATTGGATGTCAGATGTGAACAAAATCTTAGTGCCAGCTACCAGAATCATATATCATATTTGCTCTCAACAAGTTAGATCAGGAAAGCTGTTGTTTTTTTTTTTTAATCATTTTGCTCTCTGCAAGAGAATTAATATCAATTGCATTCTGGATGGCTGTTGGACGCCACAGCTGTAACAACAAAAAGTAAAATTTTCTTTTTAACATCATACTTCAAAAGTTAAATTAAAAATTCTCTTGCAAAAATAGCTCTCTAATAAATAGAGTTTGCATCAATAAATGTACCAAGGAAGGGCAATCTGCACCTGATATAATAAAAATATTTCTCACAAAACTTCTGTTCAAAGAAGTGGAACTTTTAGTTGTGATTGGTGACTTCTGTACAGAATTTTAGGAGTTATCTATGGGATGGAAATTCTGTTATAATAATGTCCCATGTACAGCATTTTGGCTTCATAAAAGGTACTTAAATATATAGGAAAATCTGGTCTATAGAATATTTTGTGCTCTGAGAAGAATTATTTATTAAATTCGACAGGTTGCCACACTTTTCAGGTCCCTTTCTGTAGAACTTAAAAGTTTTAATAATTGTTAGTGTAAATATGGCAGGCATCTGTGGCTTTAATTTTCAACAAAGCATGCAACACTTCCTGTTTTATAATTGCACTTAAGCTTGGGCTAAATTTATGCTTACAACAGCACAAAAAGATGTTGAATTATCCTGAACACACTTGGCAGCATTCAAACTATATAAAACCAAAATCCTGCTGGCCTGTTGGACAGAGGTGATTCTTCTGGCAAATTTCTTTTGGATTGTAAATACCATGTAGTGAAATCACTGCCTGATTGAAAACTGCATTGCAGAGGAAGGTACCTGACCTTGCACCAAATTCATGTTTTAAGCTGGTTTTTGTTTTCTCTCTCTCTTTTGGTCCCCCATTGTGGCTTTCTAAATACATGTATATAGCTCTTCAACTACAGACAACAGTATTATAATAATATTCCAGTTTTTTAAAAACACCCTGAACTTAAATCTGCAGGTCATATGTATGAACAACTGGTGATGTTGCATGAAGTTGTCAATACTATTATTCATTGAGAAACTAGATTTTTTTCTTATAAGTGAACACACCATTACATCATTTTTAAGATACTAACATATTAACTACTGTGACACAGTCTACTCTGAACAAACTGCAGATGTTCATGTTGCACAATCTGAAAAATATCTGTGTGGAGCTGGATTTTGAAAGCACACATGATTCCACAAACTGAACCTGACGATCTAGCACATTTAATCAAGAGCCATTCCAATGATCACTCTTTTCTGGTGTACCATGCTGTCTCCTGTTACAGTAATAAATACCATATCATGATAAACAAAGATACATTTTTCATTTTTGTAGAAACAAGACGTGCTTTGATCACAGAAATGACTTACCAAGTGTCACAAGATTTCATTTCCATCTATTAACCTGAAAAAACTGAAGAACTATTGCCTCTTGATAATGGTGTAAGTGGTAAAATGGAAGTGCCTGATTTCTGCTCCTTATACCAGAATAATGCCACAAGAAAGGTGTAAAAAGGTGTGAGCTTCTGCAAGCATGAACCAGGTTATACATATTCTGCTAATGTTTTCATGTGCTTGAAATCCTGCTTGTACACATTACTGCCCACTTTGAACAGGGATTATTTAAGAAGAGGGAAATCTTTCACAGTCTAACAGCCAGGAAACAAAATAAAGGATGATGAGGAGCTGTAGGCTGGTGTCAGAATTGAAGAGATTACCCCCACTGTGTCTCCCATGGCTCCTACCTCTTATGTGCACCTCTGTGCTTGTTATGTCACAATTCCTGCCACTGCATCACTTCTGTTTATCCCTTTATCTTTAGCTCTAACTAAATTTAAAGAACTTTCAATTTATTAGTTATTATTCTTATTTTTTGTTATTGTTTTAGTTTTCTACTCTTGCTGCATTTTCATCACAGAAGGGCAAGAGATTTCTCAGAGGTGCTGATTTTCCTGCCCTCGCTGAAGGATTTCTCTGTCCTTCTTCCCTCTCCTTTAGGTCCCCAGATTATTACACTGAGAAAACTTGTCTGTTTTATCTACCAGCTATAGCCTGTAGATCAGGGTATGGTTTACTTCATAGCCTAAAATTGGCTCTTACTCCTTGATCCGACTCACTGTTTTACAGTACAGTCAGTACAGTATAGATCAGTTTATTTTTAGACTCTCAAAGAAACAGATTCTATGGGGATCATTTGTTTCTGATCAAGAGATGGTTCCAAACTGAAATATGTTGCTGGAGGGAATATCCTTTCAACTTGACCCTTAATATAAGGACTCTCTGATAGTTGTTTCATGCCATTTGTATGTCTGTTTCACCCTTCTGCAAACTTTTTGTGACGAGTTTAAGGAAAAAATGGGCAAATGCAGACACTCCATGTCCTGTGAGGCATTTGAGTAACTGTTTGCTGCTTTTCTTCCTAAATACAAGATAATTTCTTTGGGCATGAAAAGTTTTGCTCCTATCTGTTCTATGAATTTTCTTTTTCTAGGAGTGGAAGTGGGTGTGGGGGGAAAGAACTTAAATCAAACTCCGCATTGTCATACAGTTGTCAGTGTTTAGAAGTTTTGAAGATGGTTTTCTTTGTTTTTTAACTCAAAAATGGAAGAGTTGGGAGCACTGTGGTGCACTCTGTGCTCAGTCCTAGCTGGTAGAAGTGGTTAATTAATTTTTTTATATAAATTACCAGACATTTCTTGTTTTATTGGAAGAAGAGTAAAAACTGTAGAGAGTTTGTATTGATATATCATCACTGCCACCTGGCATATTCCTCTTAATATTCTTTTTTTTTCATTTTTGAAGAACTTAATACTGAAAATATATTAGCATGCATGACAAAGTAACAATATACTGTTAGTGTAAGAAAGGAGGGAGTCCCTGGACATACCTACTGCAGATCTCTAACATTCAGCCAAGCCCCATCCAGATGCTGATACGTGATTGAATGTTTTTGTCTGCTGGATCCCAGACAAGCAATGAAAATATCATGCTGTGCAGTAGATCCACTGGGGAGAAAACACATGTACACATCTAATTAAAAAAACCCATCCCTAACTGTGAGTACAACCCTGTGATGCTCTCTCTATTCTAGCTGAGGGTGTCATGCTGTTGAAGGGTGTGAGGAATGCTATAACAGTATTTAGTAGGATTGTTCTTCTGGAAGGCACCTGCTTGCTTCTAACAAAGTTGTTGTTACCCTAGGCTGTGTTACTAACAGCGAGAGTTACTACAAAAGTAAAATGTAAAGATAAGTTCTTGTATCCCTGCAGTGTATCTAATTATTATTCTCACAAGTTAATGTTAGATTTAAAATGTTATTCTCAATATGCTAAGAGGATAATAGCAAGACAATCTAATTTTACCTCTTCTTGTAGAAACTGTTGCTTCAACCTTAGCCCATGAACACTTTTTTAATATCAGGGAGACACTCAAGGATAAACAGCCTGAGCTTGCTGTAACTGGTAAATAATCTGTAAATTTTTTTATAGGAATGACAAAAGGCAACAATTTGTCGTGTCTTTTTTTGAAGGAAGAAATAGAAAGGGAAGGGAAATAAGGAACAAAACCAGCAATGCCTTTTTCTCATGAACAGAAGTGGAGAGACAGTCTGATAAAGACAACTTTTGAAAGTGATTGTTTTCCTTAGAAGAGAAAGGGAACAAAACACCTACAATAATTTTGCTTACAGATTTTTCTTTAGTTATGTGAAGGAGAGCGCACATGGATTTACATTCTTGTATCCTAGCCTTTTGCAATCCCTCTGACTCTTGCAGAGACAATTCCCTTCTATTTGTCTTGGTATTAAGCACTCAAATGACCAGACTGAGGACCTGCTGGGATCTGCCACGTGATGACAAGCAGTCAGGAGGTGAGAATGAAGCACTCGGGCATCACACAACACGTGCTCCACAGATAACCCAGAAGGAATTTTGGCTAAATTAGGGTTGTCCTTAGGCTATCCCTATAGCTTACTCCCTATGCTCTTTTCAGCTAATTGTAAGAGATAATGCTCTCTGCAGGCTTTTAGTCTTTTTGTGTATCCCCACAAGAGAATCCAATTAATGCCTATTATAGCGTTGCCTCTGTGAGAAGTCATTTAAATGAGGCTATCAATCTGCTGTCCAGCTGTTACTGATCCAAGTGGAATTTGAATTGACAGCAGAGCCTGAGAGGAGCTGTTTTATCTCTTTATCAGATTCTGATGTATCACTTAAAAGCGTGCGTGGCAAGACATAGGGTTCCCAAATCTGTATTTGGGGACCTGACTTCCAAAGGAGGTGAACACCTGCATCTGTCATGGAGTTGTACTGAAATTGCAGATGATGCCTCTGCAGACCAGGCTTGCTAAAATTCTGGAAACAGAATTTCCGATGTGTGCTCTGTGGGCAACTACATCCAGGGATCCTTCTTGATCACCACTGCTTCTCATACACACCAGCAGTGCTACCACAACCACCTGCTTCCCTCCACACAAATAAAAATGGGAACTGAGATCCTTCAACAAGCAATTCAGCTTCCCCTTCAGATGACTAAAGCTTCCTTGATGCAATGCCACTCATACAGTAGTAACCACCTTCCTTCCTGCCCACACTTCATCATGTCCTCCTGTCACATACTGTACTAATTTTTGAGTTATAGGGAAAATCACAGAGGTTTAGAGGAGGTCAGGGCTATAAGCCAGCAACATTAGTAAATTTAATCCTAAACAGGGGCAATGAAAGGAGATGCACTAGGATGTGAGAAGTAACCAAAGTAAGCTCTTTGAAGTTTGAAACAAGGTAATGTATTTACAAGGTTGCCTGTATTTTTGGCTGTAGGCAGTGGGAGATGGGAGTGGAGGAGAGGGAAGAGTAGGAAGGCCATGAATTCTTTAAAGGTTTTGTTCTTTCCTAGACTCTGGTACTTTTCAAAGGCCAAAATTCAGTTACCAACCATGTGCTAGCACTTCAAGCATATGACATTTATCTTTGTGCTTTACAGTGATCCATTTGATAAAATTTGTGATCCTTTTCTGTCTGTGATGTACTTCTAGAGTACCGCTAATAAGCTTCGGGACTTGTTAGGAAAAAAGTCCTTTAACATCTTCAAACTGTGGACAGCTTTTGAGGTGGGGTTGGTGGTTGAGTCTTGTTACTCTGGCTGTGATCTAAAGCCTGTCGAAGTGAATGGGAGTCTTTCCACTTACTTTGACAGGCTTTATATCTGTATCCCTCCCTGTAAGCAAAGCTAAGTCTAAACCATTTAATATTTGGAAGAAGACAGCAACAGAGCTTACACTTCCTGGTTTTGGAGTTTCCTTTATGTTGTCCTCAGGTCAAAACTTGTCTTCAAATTCTGTCTCTGCAATGTTTATTCTCACAAAAGGAGTTGAAGGTCTTTGTTCCTCTAGAAGTCCCTAGATGATTAGATTTAACAAACAGAGCAGTAGTGTTCTCACTGTTTTCCATCACCTACTAAAGAGCAGGACCTTCTCCCTTCCCCAGTGTTTCCATTTCCTCTACCTCCTGTCTTTGCAGATTGCTGAATATTTCCTGAAGTTGACTAATGACAGGACATTGGTGTCTGCAGCTGAGCAGTCTGGTTAGTGCTGAGTTGAATTCTTGACTGAAAGGAGGTGCTACAGCTGTGTTTATGGAGTCATACTGTCATATGTCAGCCCCAGTATGCTACTGCCTTTTTCATACCTTTAAGGTATTGTATCAGCCTAGTCTAAGCTGTGGCAAACATACTTCAAATTACTTTTGATTTTATTGCAGTATTATTATTGCCTCAACAAAATGAAGACTATTATAGGCCAAACTGAGGCACAGTGTTTATATGTCTTTTTTTTTTTCTTTCACATGCTTTACACAATAAAGGCCATTAGTGATTGGGGAAATACATTATTTGAAATGAATGGCTATGTTGGGTTTGTGCAGGTTTGGATAGCAGGGGCAGTGAAAGGGGTGAGAAGCTACTAGAAGCTTCACTTGTGTCAGAGCCAATGCCAACTGGGTCCAAGATGGTCCCACCTCTGGCCAAGTCTGAGCCCATCAGTGATAGTGGTAGCACCTCTGGGATAACAGATTTAAGATAGAAAAAAATGTCATTGCTCAGAAACAATTGTGTCCAGAGATGATAGGAGTGAGAATACGTGAGAGAAACAACTCTGCAGGCACCAAGGTCAGTGAAGAAGGAGATGGAGAAGGTGCTCTAGCTTCCAGAGCAGAGATTCCCCTGCAGCCTATGGTAAAGACCCTGGTGAGGCTTGCAGCCCATGGAGGTCCATGGTGGGAGCAGATATCCACCTGCAGCCCAAGGAGGACCCCACACCAGAGCAGGTGGATGCCTGAAGAAGGCTCTGACCCTGTGGGAAGGCCATGTTGGAACAGGCTCCTGGCAGAAACTGCGGACCCATGGAGAGAGAAGCCCACACTGGAGGAGGTTTGCAGGTAGGACTTGTGACCCTGTGGAGAGTCCACAGTGGACAGTCTGTTCCTGAGGATGGCACCCCATGGAAGGGACCTACACTGGAGCAGTTTGTGAAGAACTGCAGCCTATGGGAAGGACTCACACAGAGAAGTTCATGGAGGACTGTCTCCTATGGGGAAACGGACCACAATCCTCATTCCCCATTCTCCTGTGCTGTTGGAGGAGGGGAGGTAGAGAAACTGGGACTAAAGATGAGCCCAGGAGGAAGGGGGTTGTTTTAAGATTTGGTTTTATTTCTCATTATCCTACTCGGACTTGATTGGCAATAAATCAGATTATTTTTTCCACAAGTTGAGTCTGTTTTGCCTGTGATGGTAGCTGGTGAGTGATCTCTCCCTGTCCTTATCTTGACTCATGAGCCTTTTGTTATATCTCCTCTCCCCTGTACTCTCCTGAGGAGACGAGTGACAGAGCAGCTTTGGTGGGCACCTGGCATTTGGCCAAGGTCAACGCAGCACAATGGCCTTTAAAATTAAGAGGAAGAGAAGATCTTCCACAGGTGGAAATTAGTTTGGGTTTGGTTTACACAAAGTTAGGTTATGCATCCCCAAAACTGTGAATGTTTAGAACTGGGTTTCTTAGGTCTCCCAGCTATCTTTTATACTGAGAATGTAACTGCTAAGAAGGAAAGGAATTTAATGAATTTTATTTTATAGCTTAGGCTTTTCCTCTGAAATGGCTAGACTGTTCTCTCCTCTTGTCTGGGGGATTTTTTTCTCATTATGTCATTAAAACTTCAATTGCTCCATTTCTTTATGCTGACTGAGATGCATAGATCTGTCTTTCTGTAGGTATCATATTATATGATCTTCTATGAGAAAAAAGTCAAATATCCATGTGTCCCTTTGTCTGATTAGTAATGGCATTGATGTGAGCAGAGTCCAGTGGCAAAGAAAAACAGACTTACAGATTATTTTCTTAGCTGATATGAGATGGCTGTTGATTCCAGTGTCCTATATGCTTGCTTTGGAACTAGAAGAGTCTCTTCAGAGCTAGACAAAGATCAGCAACCAAAAGCAGTGGGCAACAGAAAAATGTAAGCACCTAAACAGGGAGGGTGGGAAGACGGGATAGAAATGGGTTGTGTAGTGATATGAAGGTTAAGAGAAATAAGGAGTCACTCCCATGTTGCAGCAAAGTTTGTGGATCTTTGATTTAGAATCAGATTGTTCCCTTGTGCGTGAATCTAATGGATGGAATCTACACCTAAATACCTACTAAGAAATATACCTGTGAAAAAAATCTTAAAATGAGTGGGCTCAACTCCTGGCACACTACAAAAAGCTATTTCTTTAACACATATGCTTATTTTGGCAACATTGGTTTATTCTTGATGTAAATAGAATTTTAACCTTGTTTCGTAAACGAAATTTTACATAAGTTGAGAAAGATTAAAGTTTTCTAAATTTGGGATACACATAAAAAACCCTTGTAACTACTTCTGGAGCATGTTTTTACTTGCTATAACCATTTGTCCTTTTTGAAATTGAATAATATCTTTGCTTTTATAGAAATATTTATATGTTGACTATAACAAAACTAGGAAAAATGGGTAGTTCAGCAAAAAACCCACACGCCATAATGCCCAAAATCCTTTTCTTCCTTTTCTCCATCTTTTCCACTACTGTTACTAATTTTTTCCTTTACCATGTTTTGATTGTCCAGTGTAGAGACTTTCAAATGAAAATTAACAGATGCTCTTCCACACAACCTGACTGCTCCTGGGGGGAGCTTGTTCCCACCAGACATTTTACAACATCTGTTTGAAGCTAACTTCACGTTCCTTCTGTTCCATCTCAAATTGGAAGCCCTGATGGGAAGAGATGAGAAGGTACATGTACTGAGGCAGGGCTTTGATCCGCGATGCCACACACTGACTGACATTTCCCCTCTACACTGAAACATGCTGCTCTCAGATATATGGTAATAAACAGGACTGTTCAGCTGGCTAACAGATATGATGTAGAGACAGCAGGAAAAAAAAATCACCTTTGTTAGCAGAAAATTTTTTTAAAATCTAAAACTTGGAAATATATTACCTTTTTTATACAGTCTGTTTATTTTTTGTGTGTGTTTTATTCACCTACAACATGAAATTTTGCGAATCCACTGATATGCTAGCACACTTACACGGGCTTACTGGAGTTTGTAGGCAGAGCTTCAGGATTTTTCCCTATACCCAATTTTATCACTTCTAACTTATGCTTCTATAGTGTGCAAATGTATTTTCTTTTCTTCATTAGAGCAATGCAGACCTTTCTGTTCATATTAAATGTTGTCATCCCAACAATTGTGTCTTTCTGTTCTCAATTAAAACTAGTTGTCTTTGAAATGACACCGTTCAATACTGTCTCTTTAAAAAAATAGGGAAACAAACATACACATTTTTCAGAGCGGGAAGGATATTGCAAAATTGTTTTCACAATTGTTCAATACATCTAAAAATATAACACTGCAGAAACAAAGAAATTATTTCATTTCAGGACAATAATACTAGCAGATCTGAAGTTAACTGAAAACTTTTCCACTAGTACTGATGAACAGTGTGTTCTAGAGCTCTCTTTCTTTTCTTGTGTTACCTTTTGAATGCTGAGCTGTGAGCATAAAGAAATTTTCTACAACATTTAAAAAATTTTGATAAGGTGTAACTTATTTTCCTTTTTTGAAAACTGCATGTTTTGTTATTTAATCTATAGCCTGAATTGCACAGAAAAATAGTGAAAACCTTAGTTTGTTCTGGGCATTTTAACTAAAGGTGTTGAAGGTACATAAAAGCTTATATACTTTGAAAATGAATAGTAATTTTACCAAAAATTCTCTATGCCCAGTAATCATGTCATCTTTCATTCTGTTCTGGCTCCTCAAGCTTTCACAAGTTGTTCAACTCCTAGTCCTCTGAGACAGGAATTTAGGAATAAATTGGGTCATCTTTCAAAGTAGTAGTGTTGTCCGAGTAATAATCTTAATAATATTTCAGTGATCCTTCATGAGATTCTCTATATCTGTACCAAGAATATGTCTCCCGTTTGGATTTGGCTTGTAATGCTTGAGATGTGATGGCCACACTCCGCAGGACAAGGAAAAGAAATTGGGTGGAGGAAAGGACAAGAGTGTTGTTTTGTCAGAGTTCAAGAGCAAGCTCTTGGGAGACTATTAACTGCCAAAACCAGCTCAGACCTCTTGTCTTTTTAAGATGCTTCAGAAGAGAAATGACCAGAGATTTTTCCTTTCTTACTGAACTTTGAACTATTTCCCTGGGGTATAATGAGGGATTTTCAGTAAACATGGAGAAAATATTCAGATATTGCTATGGTCTGTTCTAGGCCTTCTTCTAACAAGTAATTTTACTGACTTATTATCTACTTCACTGTGTTGTGTTAGTGTCTGCTGGAAACAGGACTTGGTCAATGACATAGCATGCCTGTGAGAATACCTTCCAAACTCAGTATTTGAACTATTTTTAGTTGAAAAATCTCTTTTAAATTGTGTCTCAAAAGGTCTGAACATATCTTCAAGGGTTCCCAGTTGCTTATATACTATATTACATATACTTACCTACTATATTGCATGCATCATGTAACCGTGATTGACTGAGTATCTACTTGAAGATCATCACATGGTCTCACTATGATGGACACTGAGAGATGCAGGAAATTCTGTGAACTCTCTTACTTTGTTCTTCCACAAACTAAATAGATTGGCCCACTGATCACAAGATCAGTAGTGCAAAATCAGTAAACCAGGCAGGGGAAGTTGCTCCCAGATGTGAGAACCTGGTAGGAGAGTTTCTAATATTTTAGGTTTTTCGGATTTGCTTGAAGCTGGTTTTTGAAAGTACCAAGAACCTTAGCTGAAGTATCTGACAGGATGAGGCTCAAGTGAGTTTCCTCATCTTCTTCCAGATCTTTTTTGAATTACTGTGTCATAGCAGAGAGAAAGTGTTTTATCTTGAGATTCAGACTCGAAATCCTCAACTCTTTCCCTTCCTAGATGGTTGACTTCAAGAAAGATTGGAGGTTTAGGTAGTCTGGTCATGTCACTTCAGATTCATAGTGGTAGGTCTAGCAGCAGTGACATGGATGAATGACTTCAATAAAGAAGTACAGTGGAATAGCATCTTCCACAAACCTATTTGTACCATATGTTATGCCCCCAAATGCTGCTTTAGTAGTACCCCCAACCTTGGGGCCTTCTGTTTGTTATTAGTAACATTTGCTTTCAGTTCCTCACCATTTTTTGGTGGGGGGAGGGAGGGTGGTGGTGATTGTGGTGTGGTGCGGCCTGTGTGTGGGGAGAACATGGAATATCTGAAAACAATAACTCTTACTCTTGTTCATTGACATAAACCGGCTGTCAGTTCCTTGTGGGACCCAGGCTGATAAAAAACAGGGAAAAACTATTTTATTTGCAATGTAAGGAATTTTAGCCTGTGGAGATTTTTAGTTCAACAGCAGTAAAGGTAGGGACGGCAACCAGTGAGGCTGTTAAAGGTTACATTCTCTCCCGCCCTCTCTTTTTTCCCAGTCCCCTGAGTCATAATTAAAACTCCAGAAAGTGAGAAACTGTTACTAATACTAACATACAGTTTGGCACAGCAGAATCGTGCATTTACTGACTTGTGTTTTTTATTTAATTTCATTTTTTATAGGTCAAGCTGAAATTTTACTTTACTATTTGGTTTACAAAGGGCTTTTTGAGAATCTGAAACAAATAATTTGATTTGACAGTTTCCCAGGTATAACAATTATGGAAACAACCACCTTGTTCAGCAACCTGACAATAATGATATCTTAATGGAACAATTAGGTACTTTAATCAGATGTCTTTAGTGCTCTCAAGCTGAAAACGCTGGAGATGGCCTCTTGTGCTTTCTACTGCTTAGGATTTCTCCCAAGAGATTAGCTGGACACAGAGGCAAACTAACTGCCCTTCGTATCTTTTTGAGAGCTGTTCAGATTTGAAGGAGCAGTTTCATAATAATGATATTTACATACCATCTTTCCCAGGACTGAAACACTATACGAGGTTACTTAGAAGACCCCTACTCAGACAAGACTTAGTGAATTTGGTGGGTAAAGTCTGAGAAAGAGTTTAGAATTTTGTAATGCTGCTTTCAGCCATTTCCTTGATGCTCAGAAATGTTTTGTCACTCATTTTTAAGAAAGACTCTCTGTCAACACAGGACTCCTTTGAGTACCTGTTGGAGAAGTTTATTTACATGTCTTTATATCCAGTCATGTCTTAAGTTAGCTTAGGAAGGCTTAGAAGGCCATTCCTCAGCAGAAGGTGATTATATTTCTAAGACAAACTGAGGTGAAAGTGTGTTGCTCAGCCCTGAGACTTGTGCATGAGGTTATACTTCCTATGCACAAATATCACTGAGGCAATTTAAACTGATCAGTGAGATCCTTGGAAAATCTCAGAGTGAAGGAGAAAACATTATTGGCACCTGTTGGATCGCCATTGCCATTTCTTAAAAAATATATAGCACCTTTTAAGGTCATCTATTAAAATACTGGCCACTCCGACCTTGAAATCTGCTGTGAGTTCACCCCAAGGTAATATGAACTAGTAGAGTAAAAAAAAAGCATCCTTCCTTCTGTAGATAAATTTCAGTGCTTAATAGCCATTTGTGTTGTCTTTTTTGCCTTTCTTGTCTGCGGCATAAGTGCCTTCAGGCATACTGTTCATAATAGGCCCCAATTTTTCTTGCATACTGAGACCACAAAGTTTAGATCAGCCATTCCCTGTTTTCTGGTTTGGCATTGCTGCTCAAGACATGGATAATTGCAGGGCAAGAGTTTTTCATGGGCTTACTTACTTACAACAAGACCCCTTGACTGTGCAAGAACCGAAGTATGTAGGTGAAAAAAACAACAGCATGTCCTGAAATGTAGCTATAATCCTTGGAGAGTACTTCAGCTGCCATCCTCATCCTCACATTGATTCTTAATGCTGCCATCCCTCCAGTATGACACCAGAAATGTGAATTGAGGAGAAAGCTTGCCTTGTTTTTATTCAAAGAATACTACCAGAGGGTTAAGTCTTCTCCACAGATTGTAAGAAATCAAAGACTACTAGATCAAGCTGCTTTCAGAGAACAAGATGTTGCAAATTGTGAAATCAAAGAGTACTTCCCTTCTAGTTGTCCAGATAGCATACCAAAGTATGTCTGTTGCCATATTTAATAAGGTAAAACTGAAATTTTGCATGAAATTATAAGACAGAAGCCTAAATATGAGTGGTTTTTATTAGTTTACCTACTAAGAAGTGAAAAGAGAGTAGAATTACTTGATAAACTTACCTGTGCTGCTGCTACTTGGAGTACTATTTTGTAGTGCTTATTTTCTACATATACCCATTCATCCAATTTTAATAAGAGTGAAACTCAGACCAGGATACCAATTTCCAGATGCATTTTTGCTATCCTGGGGAATGTTTATTTTCATTTTGAATCAAAGTGAACTTTGCTATCACAGAATATTTTAAATTAAAACAGAAAATCTAAAATGATGTATTGACACAGTACACTTGTTTCTAAAACCTCAGAAGCCAAATAAATATTCATATTGAGTAAACAGATTATTTGCTTTTTAAGTATTTTTAACTTCTGGTACTGCTCCTAGTTTGATCTCTGGTTTCTTGATTATTGAATCCTGAGGGTAGGGTCAGAGAGCCAGATGTTCTCTCTCTTGTTTTAGGTCAGGAGTTGGGAATGCTTCTTTCATGTCTTCATGGTTTGTGACCTGTAGACACCACCATAATATAAGTAATAATAAACACATTGATGTGCACCTGGTGGAACTCCTCTGAAGCCAGTGGGATTATGTTAGTATAAGGTAAAAATTAGGCTTATTATTTGCCTTAGAGGCATCCTACACTTCTGTGTATCTGTGAAAACTATGAACAATTACTCTCTGGGTATCAAATACAGCTATGGTGCGACTGTATGATGTTTTTCTTCTTTTTCTGTGTCAGCAATATTTAAATGTGTGCTGTCATGGAGGGTTATTAGTGCATCCCTAATATTGCTGAACATCTTCTTATTCTGTAATGCAGCAGCATTGTAAATGGCAGTCTGTAGTGCCCTTTACAGCAGTATATCCCAAGCTCCTAGGACTGTTCGTCTACATGCCATGATGGGAGATGGCAGTTGGATTGACATTTCAACACCTTTCTTGCCCATACAGCAAAGCTCCAGCATTGCCAGCTGACACTTTCTTTTTGCACTGGAATTCAGTAGTTATAACTCAGTCTGTTTGCATGTCTCAACTTCTATATTTAAGCACTGCTAATCCTCAGTTAAGGGCCAACCTTTCATCTGGCCTTACAAGGGTGCGTGGTGGTGAGGGAGGTGTAAGGAACTATCCTGGACCTCGTGCAGTCGTCCTTGAGAAGCCAGGCACAATTGCTACCTTAAAAGTGGGGACAAACAAGATGCTCTTGCCTTATCTCCCCCTTGAATGCAGAGATGGCAGCAGCTGGAGGAACTGTGCCCCATCATGTGCCATATGTGCCAGAGGAAGAATGTTCCCTCTCTTAAAGGTGCTCCACAAATGGCAATGTAAATCCAGACATCTCTTCTATTGGAAGTGTTGTCTGAAGAGTGTAGCTGGTCTTTGAGGTGGTCAGATATGTTTTGTTTCTTAAACTGTGAAGGTCCTCACTTTGTGTGCTTTCCCTCAGGTTCACAGAATCATAGAACGGTTTGGGTTGGAAGGGACCTTAATGATCACCTGGTTCCAACCCCCTGCCAAGGGCCAAGGACACCTTTCACTAGACCAGGTTGCTCAAAGCCCCATCCAATCTGGCCTTGAACACTTCTGGAGATGGGCCACCCACAACTTCTCTGGGCAACAAGTTCCAGTGCCTTAACACCCTTACAGTAAAGACTTTCTTCCTAATACCAAATCTAAACCTACTCTCCTCCAGTCCAAAGCCATCACCTCTTGTCTTATCAGGGTTAACAGTTGTCGGTTCACTCAAGGAAATTAGTGCTGTAGTCTGTGCAGACCTATCCTTGCATTTGTTGCATGTTTTCCTAAACAACAGGAAAGTAGAGATAATAGCATGGAAGTCATGGTGCAGGCTGAGCAAGCAGCCTATGTGCTGCTGAAAGGAGTAAGGAAACTGTCTGTTACCTGTCAGAGTGATATTTTTTTTGCTGGAAAACTCTGTTCGGAAGGAGTCAGGGCACCAAAATGGGGACACAACAAATAATTGTTTGCTTGGGAGGACCCTACTCTTGTTTTTCTTCCGTGTAGTTTTGCAATCCATCTCCTCCAGCAGCTCAATGAGGATGTGGAAGATGACTTTCCTGCCACAGACTCCTCTGACTGCCCAGCTGCTGTTGCATCCAAACAGACAATGGAGACTGGAGAGTTTGTTTTATTGTCTTTTGAAATAGCTGGCTTACTGAATTAAGGAAGAATCAAGCCTGCACTCTTGTTTCTTCTGGGAATGTTGAAGACTCTATAGATAGGAAATTATGTTATGCTTTCCAAAGAAAAGAGGGTTAGTACATGCTATTTTTTCCTGGTGAAGGCTCCTGTTAAGTGGACAGCAGAAATCTAACTGCTAATACTTGAAGAAGGCATGATTTCAGTGTGCTTTTACAATCAAAGCTGAGAATGATATGTGCTCTTGGAGTTTTTATTCACCTTCTATTTACTTGATATCCTTTTTAGTCAGATGTTGAAATCTGTTTCCTGTGATGTCTTAAATAGCCCATCCAGGTCTGGAGCAGTGTTTTTTTTTAGCAGGGCTAATTAACCTTTGGCTAATAGCAGCTGGAAGAAGGATAGTGGTTTGGAGGACATGCATAAAGAAGATCTAATCAGTAGTCATATCAAAGAATGTCAACCAAGCTGGTCTTTGCAGGAGGTATAGTGGCTATAAGACATCACACTTACCTTCCTGAAGACGCCCAGAGAACCTCCAAGCCTATAGGTTTAAAAGCATTAATCCATTAACATTAACCTTTGGGGACAAAGTAAAACACATTCAATTAACTTTTTCTTTCAAATTAGAATTTACAATTAAAGATTTTTTCATCCAGGCACAAGATGGACCCACTTTCCGTCTTGCGTCTGGATCCCTGATATCTTTTAAGACCAGCTGTGAAAGTCTATCACAATAAAAACTCATCTGCCATGTGTTAAATACAAAGCCTAAGAAAGAGGGGCCATACATCCTGCGCAAGTTAAATAAGTTTATTTTCCAATAGATATCTTTCTACCAATGCCAAGAAAATATCTTGAGACACACCAATTTTTCCATTACTCACTTGCACTGATATTTAGCTGGACAGTAAAGGTTGTGGTACTTGTTGTGCTCTTCTATTGATATTTTTTTTCTTTATTTACTAACTTCAGTTATGATATTTCCTTGAGTATAAACTGGTATGAAATTGTCCAAGTTTGGACCCGAATGAAATATGCTCCTTAGTATCTGCCTCAAATCTGATTCAGTATTGAGAAGCACGCAGTGTTCTGAAAGCACCGAGTGTTGAAACTTCATCTTTTAATTTTTAACAGTAGAAATGAGAAAAGGAAATAATTGACACTCTCTATATGAAGACGTTATTAACAATTTTTTGTCATTTATTATTTTACCTTATTATTAGGGAAACAAAAGATACTAGACATTTTGTTTTTCATGAAATTATATAGGCAGTAAAAGTTTATGAATGAAGAAACACATTTTGCACTAATACCACAGCACTTCTATTTCATTTTATGATTTTTTTTTTATTTCACTTCTGAGGGTACTTCTACTAAATCCAGGGAACAGTAGGAAACCCACCCAGCGGCTAATTTAACCTGTAAAAATTGTCTTTCTTCAAGTGAAAAAAAAGTAGCCTGCTGACTATTTTATATATCTCATTTCTTTTTCCAAGATTGTTCATGCTTCTCTTGTGAAACTTCGATTTCGGTTTGGGGGTTTGTTTGTTTTTCTCCATTTGTTTTATAATGTATTTCTACTGCTAATCTAAGTTGGAAAAAAGGATAAAAATTATGTGTGTGCTTAGTAAATCAGTGGACAAATATGCAAAAAAGATGAACTATATCTACAGATGCAGAATCTGTAGAAAAAGGAAGGGAAAAGGCCAGCTTTTTAGTGTTAAAATGAAGTAAGACAAAACCAGATTGGGATGGGATTTATGAAGCAAAGCATTCTAAAATGAAGGCATGCAAATATTTAACTCTATTTTTATATGGTTGGTCTCAATGTTTATATAGTGAGCCTACATTGATATGCCTGCTTATCTAGGTAAGACATCTGTATATGGCTCATTTCCCCTATTACCAGTTGTCTTTTAAACTCCCACGTGACATATTTTTGATCATCTGTTATAATCCTGTTTGATGCTTATCTGAAAGCATTTCTTCTTCTCATTTAAAAAGTCTAAGTGGAATGTGACTACAATCTTTTATTTTACTTCACAGTGATTGTACTGAAATGTTTGGGTTACTTTTTCGGAGCAGACTTTTCTTTTAGCTACTTTCTTCATTCAGTTACTGTAGATTCTGCTAATCAGATCATCACAGCTATAGAGTTACAGAGCGAAGTTTGAAGAGAATAAGGATTTGAGTTTTGCATCTAGTTGACATCTTTGCACATCCCTTTTTTATTACTGTGCTTTAGTCTGTGATTCCAACTCATTTAATTTATCATAAGGAAAAAAACCACTTTCCTTGTTCTGCTCCTCTTGCAGACACATGCATTTAAAAGGCTTTGAGCCATCATGTCCCTTCCCATTATTTATGATCTGCAGAAAACATGCTTATTTAGAAAGTTATGTGACTTAGCCAGCAAATGCTGTTCGGTATCCAAAAAATAAGCTGTGGAGACAAAAGAATTTTTCTTTTAAAGAGAACTTATTTGATGGGATGTTTTACTGAATTCCTGGAAAATTCTCATTTTTGGCTTGAATTAAAATAAAAAAAAGTTTGTGACTGCATACAGAATAAACGTATGTGCAAATGCACAAGTAATTTATGTATGCAGTTACCTCAACCCTGCCTATTGGGCTCCATCTGTGTTTGAAATGAAAGGAGGAATTAGTGAGCCTGTGTGTGCTAGTGCATGTGCAACAGGTGGGAGTTTGACCCAACCAACTACATGTGATGTTAATACAGGTTGGGCTGTGCATTGAACTCCTAACAGGAGGAGGTTTTTGCTCCTGACAAAGATATATTTTAGGGTGAATTATGGCATGGTTCCTACCTAGGTTTTACTCTTTGTTTTTATTGTCAGTGTCAGACTTTTTCCTTTTGCATTCCAGGACAGCTTTGCGTAGTTGGCACTGCTACTTTTTCCAACCACACAGGTAAAAGCTGATGTTTTGTTGTTGGTTGAAGATCTGATCTGAGTCATGAGGCTGAAAAGAATGGTATATTTCCTTTTTCCCAGCACTCTGCCCTCATTTGCATCAAGGTAACCTTAGCTTAATATCAAAGAAGCCCTGCAGGAAAGCAGTTTGACACTCTGTTATTCAAACATCATTGAGCAGTGGGTGGTTTCATGTGTAAGTTTTGGCTGTCCACTCCATCTGATGTGTAGAACGTCTTTTGGTCCCCACTCTTCATTTTCAGTCCTTTCAATTACTTAGTATTTTATCAAGCAAGCCTTGTGTGACTACTCCATGGTGCAGCAGATGTTAGGCCAGTCAACATGAACAAGTTAAAAATCTGGGATGAAGGGGAATTACTCTACTGAATTTACCTACAGGGGGATTCTTTGAAGAGAAAAAAATTACCTTAACTGGTACTTAACATTTAGAATAAAGGGCTAATCATAAGTCTTATGAAAAATGATGGTGGATAATTGCCAGTCTAAGTGGGGTGGACTTCAAACATAATCTTGCATAGCCCTGCCAAAAAACTCCTAATGCCAATACAAGGATTTGACTTGTAGTCAATTGGCATTCAGCTAGTTTTGACTCAGAGGGTAGAGTACTACTGACTGAATTGTTAACACTGAGCAGTTCCTAGGAGACCACTAAGCCAGAAATGTGATCCTGCACAGCAATGCAACATGACAAAATCACAATTTCATATGATGTGATCTCCTTGAGGTTGATAACTGTTAGGCCATCAGATCTGGGCTAATGAACTAGACTTTCTAGGATATTAATTGTGATGACTACAGGATTTGCTTTTCTACTATTTGCAGCTGTTGTCCAGCTGTGACTGTTAGCTGTGAGCTGGGAACATCCATTCTGTGGTTCATGCAACTTTAAAAAGGCTAGCTGAGCTCCTGTCACCTCTATAGGCTGTGCCACATGGAGGTTGAGGAGTTGTCCATGCTAACCTCTTTACTGTCAGGTCTGTGTTGCTTACAAAACCTGACCTGCATAGCATCAAACTGACTCAGCACACTCTGTGAGTTACGTTCAGCACAGAACAGACTCAATCCAAGACTACGGTGAGAACTACTTAGATCAACCCCAATCCCAAAGAAATACAAGTCTGGCATCAGTGTAGCTTTTTACCTTGAAATATTTAAACACAAGTTCTTTGTGACATCTAAGATATTCCTTTACTGTCATTTTACGGCATGTCTTTTCAGCTATCAGCGAAGGTAGTTCATGTTTGTGTTTTGTGTACTGACACTTAACTTTTTCTTTATAAGGATTCCCTGTCATTGCCGTGAAACCTGTTTGGCAACCTAGGCTTTTTTCCATACCCTGCAGAATAAATGACTCGTATGATCAGTGGAACACTAATCTTCAAATACAGTTTGCCAGATTTAGATGTAAATGATCTAAAATAGAGCCTTAATGCATACCTCCTACTATTTGACCCTTTGCATTTGGAGGTGTGCTTCAGTCTGTGTGTCTGTCTCATGTTATGCTGATGATGGGATAGTTTGTTGTTATTTGAGGCTCTGAGTTTTGCCTTGAATAATTAATTTTGCAAAATTCTAGCTGATCAGTCTCTTGTGTAATATAGTGGAACTAAACAGCCATCTTAAACTGGCTGTTTAGATATGTGCTGGCATAGCTGTTAGTGCAGTCACAGGCTCATTCACTGAAAAATTCTGAGAGATGTTTTTATTGCTTTATTATGTTTGTAAATCTCTTTGTTTGTGCACACTGAACAGTGATTGAGCAGAATGATCAACTACTAGCTATAATTTCCAGGCCATTTACTGAGCAGGTATAATAGCCCAGCTTACCACTCTCTCATACTTTTAAATCAGCTGCTACTGACATTGTTCACCCTGCACTGATCACCTCTTTAATGAATAGGCACAAAATAACGTATGTGGACAAGATCATGTCATGTGCTGCTTGAGCAGCGTTGGTAGTTACTGGTAGTGAAATAATAGAATGTGATGCCAATCTTCCGACTTGCCTCCCTCTCTGCAGGCGGTTGTCCAACTGCATTCCTCCCTGTACTGAGCTATATTGATTATCTCATGTTCTATGAGTCCAAAAGTAAGCCCCATTTCAAAGACTGCACCAGAATGTTTTGCAGCCATGAATATCAGCGGCTGTTATTTCTATACTTTTGGAAATACTTCTCAAATGTGCCCCCTTGAAATGCCTGGCACTGATCACTTTTTGCTCCACACCTAGTGCGTGTGTATCTTTAATGTATCTTTTAGGTTTTGTCCTTCTATATCTTCCTTCTGAAAGATCATTCAGATCTCACAGCTGTGCTGGAGGGCTCTGGCATGCACCAAAAAGATCACGTCTGCACTGATTCACACAGAAATGTAGAAGACAGTATCAGATAGACAGCTAGATGAGGTCTAGCACACTGGCCCACAAGCAGCTCATAGTGCTCCCAGGAGGACTTAGGCTGGGTTTCTCAGGCTCCAAGCTGATTAAAACAAGAGGTAATGTAAAGGCCATATCGAGTCTCAGTTCTGGGGTTGGGGAAGAAGCTGACAGCTGTCTTGCAACTGGAGGTAAAAGGGGCACAGTTAGCAGCCACAAGTATGGGAAAATCAACTGTAGGGACTGATAGTCAAGCGCAAATTAAATTCTGGTATGCCCGTGTTTTTCTTCAGGGTATGCATATATTCACAAAATAGTCATTACTTTTCTGTGTAGACTTAGAATGTCAGAAATAGGCACCAAGTGCTGTGCTCACTGTCTCTTAAAGCAGGGCAGTTCTGGTTAGCAAATTTTAAATATAAATAATACTAATGTACTAAAATACCATGAGTGCATAGTGAAGTAGAAAACACATGATGTAGACAGCCCCTATCCTAAAGCGACTGTAAGGTAAGCAGTGTCTGACACAAAACTAACAGAACTCACTGGAAATAATTAACATACGTTCTTAATGTGTGGTGGTGTTTACGTATATTATAGTTCTGATGAGGATTGTCACAGGAGATGCTTTTGGAAGAAGGTAACCTCCATGGTTTGTCCTTGGGCATCATGTGAAAGTATTGCTTCTTTCTGAGGTGTATGGGTAAATAGAGGCAATGTGTTAAGGAGTTGAATGCAGGTACTGGTTTGGGGAACTACAGAGGTGCTTGTGGGGAAAGTAGGTTTGGATATCAGTGCTGTTGGCTTATCATAAAACTGGAGATAACTGTCAATATAGAAAGACAGGTACGTCATTAAAATAAATTTTTGAGGTCTTTTTGCCTTAAAACCATATAATTTTAAAAAACTCAAATCTGAAAATTTACTGAGTATGGCATGGAGGGTTTGTAATTGCATTTCTTCCCTACAGTTTTTCTCCTAAAATGTCCTTGCTACTTTGCAAAGTGCCTGAGAACAGTTACCAAAGTTCTGGGCAGAATTTTTAAAGCAGGTATTGAGGCTTGTTGAAAATGTATGAATGAGATTTTATGTTCAGTCTAGCTCATGTTACGTCCTGTAAGGTGAGAATCTTTTAGAGAATTTGTAATGCTGAATCTGAGGAATGTATGAAGTTCAGAGGACTTTCAGAAAGGATTTAGATTCTATAATGCCTAGAGTGTGAAGCTACCAAATCTTATTATGAAACTTCACAATTCTGTCTCAGAGTCTCACCAGTGACTTCAGTTAGTACAACTTACACAGAAAGTCGAGCATCTCTGAATTTGATCTCTTGAATTTTTTGGTTTCTAAAAAAGCTGGTGCCTAACTTGCTTTCTTATGACTCCTCCAAAAAAGACAGTTAATTAACTGTGGTGATAAATAGCCAAAGATTCATTTTCTCAAAGTATTCTTTCCCAACAGATTTGCCACTGTCTTTCAAATTTTCTGCTGTGAAGATTGTTTTTATAGGTAAATTCAGGATCATGTGGCTTCGGTGAGATTATTGTACAGTTTGCAGTTAAGGATAGGCTGAAATCACTTGGGCAATATTCCTGGGCTTAACTCATCATTCATATAGTCCAGGTTTAATTGCCAGAATATTAAGCAATGTACTACATACTGTATCATCTCCTTAATTATTTTACCTGGTCTTTTAGCTGACTACATAATGGAAAAAAGGAAGAATACTGACCGACGCCTCTTTCCACTAACCTCTTGCTCCTTGGCTACTTATTCTTTAGAAAATGAAGTGTCTCGGGCTACTGAAAGTGACCACCTCAGCTTGAATGTCTTTTGTAGCAGGCAGATAAGTAGTTGCTCTGTCAGGTTACAGGGACTTAAAAAGGTCCATAAAACACTTCTTTCTCCATTTTGTAGTTCACTAGAATCATTCTACCAGTAATGAAACAAGCTTCATGTCAGCTTTTAAAATAAATATATCTTAAAAAATCCCCGCTATAATCAAACCACCAGATCTAAAGATTACTTGCTAGTGTAATGAAGTGATGATATTAAAAGAAAAAAAATATTTTGGCTGATCTGAGTGCAAATTTCCATGTACTTCTATTACATACTTCAGGTTTCTAAACACTTTTCAAACTGCAGCTGAGCTTCTCATGCTTAATGTAAGATCCCCCTGACATTGAAATATGAGCAATTTGGTGCTGCAAACCCTGTAATAGGATCACTATTAGCATCACAAATGCTCCAAAGTAGCATACATGACAGGTAATAGCTACTCAAGTAAGAGCTAACAGAAATTTTAGGAGAACTTATGTCAGAGAGTGTTGTTTCCTGAGCTGGATCTGAGCTGTGGTATTAACCAGGCTGTCTCAGCAGAGTGGTGTAACCGCGGGGTCTATTTCTGTTTAAAAAATATATTTTGCTCAGGAAAAAAATCAAGCCAAAAATTTCAGTGGAGAATATCTGACTTCTCATTCAACACCCAACAGTCTTGCAGTGTCACTTTCCTGTTGGGCTGGGGAAATAAATCAGGATGTTCTTGAGGAAGGCAAACTTTGCATTTGAAAATTAGAACGTACAAAAATTCTAGTTTTTTGAGGTCCCTCCCTCTCCCCAGATTTAGTAAAATGTTATTAACCATCCCTTACCCACACTGTTATTAATATTGGCATGGGTTCTGAAGAGATCAGAGACAGACTCTATGGTGTCTAGTGGACATTGTGGACGAAATGCTTTTTTTTCTAGCTTAATATCTTTTTCTGATGACTTAGTATACTTCCTGATACTATGCTAGGAAAGCACAACAAATGATTTTGCCTAGTCTTTGCATGTATGAGTCTGGTTGATTTGGCTGGGATTTCTTTCAGAAGCACATAAAAGGAATGGGAAACACTGCTGATGAGAACTGTTGCCCAAAGGGATGGGATGTGCATATTATGAGAATAAAGGAGTGGCTAAGCTTCTTCCTTAAAAGGGAAATTTACCATAAAGTGATTTTTACAAGATGTCATCCTGAAAGGAGTCATGCCTCATTTAGGAAATAGAACTTTAAGAGCAAGGACCATGTAAGCCCTTGGATACACCTTGGATCTTACAGAGTATTAAAGAAGCTGAAACAGAGTTGAGAGACTGAATGTCGCTTCGAAGAGCCTGGGAGTTGTTGCTGGTGTAACTTTTGTAGAGGCTGTAATAAATCTTTCTTCTGTGAAAATGTGGTGCTACAAATGTGGTATTAGTTAGTTAGCCAATCTTTGAGAATAAGGAAGACCTTTCTCTTTTCCAGGCTGTGCATTGACATGGTGTATGTTTGGGAGTAAGTAACTACAGTCACGTCATGCTCTGGGTGTAACTTCACTGCAGAGTGCAGTGGGAAAGGGTGGTACCTATTTCTTGAAAACCCAGCAGGCACAAGAACATTGGAGCTGAGAAAAAAACATGTTGGTTTATTTTCTTTTTTTTTAACTGAGACATTATATATTGAAGTGTGGAAACATAGTCATTGATTTGTCACTATATAGTTGATTTTGTGCATCTGTGTTAGCCATTTAATACATGTGCAAGCAATTTAGGCAAGGTTCCCCTCTCACATTTACAGAAGGAGCAGGCAGTGGCATTCCCATACGTGTGCTCTATCAGTCCTTGCACAAGTGACTGTCCTGAAAACCACAGGAGCACCAGGGGCATGCATGCTTGCCTGACTGCTTTGGTGTCTTTAAAAATATCTCTTCGGAAGATTTAGTCTGACATTCTACAAGACAGTTCCCAAAGTGCATGTGGTGTTCTTCTGCTCATTTTGAGGATTTTTTTTCCCCCACCACTAGAAGGGTAAAGTTATTCTGCAGGACAAATTACATACATGTTGCGAGATAAGAAATTAGTTCAAGGGTGCATAAACAACAGAATATTACTGAAGTGAATTTGGGTTTATAAAAAAACCAAGAGTTTGCCTTGCACCTTTCTGATTATTTTGTTATATAAACCCCAACTAATTGATTTATATTTCTGGTCACATTTTGTGCTGAGTGGACTCTATTCTTCTCTCTGGCATGGCAACACAGGTCATATTTTTCTGTTGTAGTTTTCAAATTGCTGCCCATTTTATGTTATGAGCTTTTCAAAACACATTGTAAGATAAGCCATTTATGTTCAAACCAAAGCAAGAATCCCACATGCCTATACATACATATAAAATACACTGAAAAAAAAAGAAAGTTATGAGCAAATGATAGTTGTCCCTGAAACAACAAGCAAACCAGCCAGCTGTGAAGGAAACTAACATGATGTACTAAAGCAGAAACACAATATAATGGGGAAATGCGGTTCTTTGTTCAGATCCGTTTCCTATTAACACTTATAATGTTATGCTTGTGCATGCCATCCCCTGAGGACCACTTGGTCAGCCTTAAATGAATAACAGTGGAATATGTAAAAACTGCTAGATGCATAAAACTTCTGTGCACCCCTAGTCCGTTGTGTGTATGTGTTCCTTTTAAAGGAAATCTGAGCTATTTATTGCATGGAAGTTTGAGTTAAAATGCCGTTGTGTTGCCAGGGGCCAACCACTAGCAGTGATTTTAAAGGGTGAGAGCAGAGTGATATTAGGGCAATTTGAGCATGATACTTAAGGTCTCTCTGGCTATTAGTGAAGGAGAAAACATTTTAGTATTGAAGGGGGGGAAACAGACTTTGTAAAGCCATTCTGCTGGGCTGATAGCAGTGAGAGAGGCTTCTGTGAGGGGCTGCAAATTGGATGTCCTTTTGAAGTCATCAGTTTCTTTGTAGGGTACTGAAGCAGATGCTAGTCAGGTGCATGAAGGCAGTTCATGGGGAAGGCTGCTGTGAAGCACTTTTTCCTACTGATTTGAAGCTGAAGTGGAAGATTTAAAATAACAGTCCGTATGTCTGATCTTACATCTGTTGCCTAATTTGGAGATAGTTGTTGAAGCCAAAGGAGCAAACATTTCTCAACTACCAAAACATATTTGTTGGAGGGAGCGTGGGCATGCATATACAAAAAGATGATGTGGATAAATGTAGGAAGACCTGGTTTATTGACTGCATTAGTTGCAGAACTTCACTCTGGTATAAAGAGATCACGATTTCAGGTATTTAAGCATCTAGCATCATTAGAAATGTAAGTATACAGTTCTACTGAAAATAATTCTGAAAGAAGCTGAATGCAACAACCTGAACTATCATCGAGACAGGAGCTGACATTTACATTCTGAAAAATATGTGAGTTTGTTGACTGATACATGAGTTGCTGCACTGAGAGCATGTTCCTTTCCTGAGAGGATGTGGACTACCTCCTAAGCCTATTTGGTGCTTAAGGACTGTCCTGCTCAGGGCATCATCAATGCAGCTTAATCCAGAGCTGTGGTCCTCCTTGAAGGGCTCTTTGATTAGCACAAGAGGATATTAAAAAGAGAGTATTTTTCTGTGTTAGCTGTCTGGTTTACTTAAAAGAATAATTGCTGGCCTTCCTTCTAAGGAAAAAAAAGGAATTTATAATATATTTAAATAATCAAATAACATTTTGATGTTTAGTCCTACCCTAATGAGGGAGGAAGCTGGGGGAGAAATCTAGGTGTTAAAAATAAAACGAGCCCTTTTAAGTGTAACAAAATTGGGATCTCAGAGTCTACAAGGGCAAAAGACATGCATTTGGTGTCCCAGCTTCTTAACTACCTTATTTATATCCCTCCCAAAAGCACAGCTTCAATATGGCTGTAATTAAGCAGAACTACTCCCTAAAACTCTCTTACCACAAGACATTCTCTCAGTGTCTCTCTGTGCAATATTTCTGAACACTCATCATGTCCATTTCTCCACCCTGAGGTCTGACGAGTTGAGGCTGATGAAGTCTGAACACAGACTTTGAGAGATTTCTAACGGGATTATCAGGAGGTGGCTGTTGAGTTTCAGAGCATGCCATCTTCAGACTTCAGTGTTTGTTTTAGATTCTAAAGGGCACCTTAGGATTCCTTAAAGATTAGTGAATAGGGCCTGCCTCTCAAATCTGTGCTATGCTCTTGTTGTTGGTTTTGGTTTTTTTTTTTTGAGTTTTTTTTGTTTTGTTTTGTTTTGAGTTGGGTTTTTTTGTTTGTTTGTTTGGGGGGGTTGGGGGTTTTTTGTTTGTTTTTTGTTTGGTTGGTTGGTTTTGGTTTTTTGACAAAATTGACAGCATAGTAGAGAACCTGCCAGGTAAGGGAGATAAATACAATGGAAGAGCAAACAGCGGGAGAAGAGAGGACTTGTGTGATAACATATTCTCCCTGGATGTCATAGACCATGTGCAAATAATGAGCACACCGAAAGAAAGACAGAACCTGGTTAAGTATTGTGTCAGGAGAGCTTGTGATCTCAGGCTATTAAATACTACAGTGCTCTTTCAGAGCATTATAATTCAAAAGGAAGGTGACAGTGTGGTACCCATGAGCTGCTGCCTAGCATCGGGCTGGAAGGGAAGGGGGAGAAAAATCAGAGCAGGCTTTGGGATGAAAGAAGGTTACCTCATTTTCATAAGGAAGATCACTCAAATACCTGCTTTGACCTCTTATGTTAGAGCATGAATTTCAATGAAGGGATAAATGGTGACATCTCACCCGTTAGCCAGTTTTTGAGGATTGAGCTGTGTTATATTAAATCATGCTTGGAAATCTCTGGTTAATACATTTAGAGAAACAGCTCTCAGGAACATCTACCTCCCTTCCTTCCTCCTTAAAACAGTAATGAATCCAAATTGCTAATAAAATATGAGAGCTCAAAGATGTTGTACACAGACCATGTTTCTGGGCTGAGTATTTTTTTAATGTCAGTTTTCCCACAGCAGTTAAAATGTTACAGTCATTAAGGTATCAAAACTGTCTAGCCAAGAAGAGAGACTTTCCTTTCTTTAGACTTTTGAATTGTTTGAATATTTTGTTTAGAAGGGCTCCATTCTTTGTTTCAATCTGTGGAGAAAGTAAAGCTTGTAATCTGTCTAAACTGTAAATCTCAGTTAAGAGCCATTCACTGAAAAATAAACTATGCCTCCTCTTGTGAGGCTATTTTTCTAACAGAACGGATTATGTGCCACAAACTAACAAAGGGAATTAGCACATACATGTTGTCCTATCTGCATTATCTGTTTTCCTAAATCGTAGGAAAAACTCATTGTAAGGTTTAATAAAAAATTAATTTACTGACATTCAGTGTTTTTTTTTCTGCTTTAACGTGAGTTGCCAAGCAAAACCAGAGGGGCTGTATTGTAGTTCTGAACTAGAAAAGGACTTGAAGGATCAGGAATATTTTGAAGTGTATATATTTATTGAAGGACATTAGGTCCCTTTCTCATGAGCATGGGGAACAACCAAAGAACCACGGATGTCTTCCCCTCTGCAGTCCCAGGCCACTGCACTCTGAATCCTGACCCAAGAGCATGTTTTTTCTCAGGGCCACATGGCCATACTGCTCAGGCCATGTTAAACCTTTCTTCTTATTATATTTATATGCTGCCTCTTTGTCTCCTTCTTATAGCCTCACATGGCCTTCCCTATAAAGTAACTTGGCAAAAACATTTTCCCCCAGATCATCCAAGTTACTAAGTAACTTTTTACTTTCTTGTCTTTGTTCAAAAGAGAACAAAACCTATCAACAGAGAAAGAAATGGTAGTTTCAAGATACTTTAAGCTGGACTTCAGCAGCTTTTTGTATCTTCAGAGTGGAGATCCAAAGTGCCCTGAACTCAGCATCTTAACATGTACCCAAGTGATGAGGAAACCTCCAGGAAAAGTTGGTGTGTTTCTTGAGATCATACTTAAGTTTCAAGGAATGTCTTCCCTCTTCTCATTTTCCCTACCTTCCCCCTTTTCTTCTTTAAATAAAAAATGATCTGACACTTCCCCAAACATTAGTACATTCTTCATTGTTTATTGACTTAGATGTGAAACTCAGCTCTTCTCTGTGACTTTTTGAGGAAAGAAAATGAGAAACTCAGGTTATGTCTATGTAAAAAAATGCAAAAAAACCCAAAAGAGCAAGATCACACGACCCATTTTGCTAAAAAATCTTAAGAATGGCTAATTTTTGCTGTCATCCCCCTGAAATCATGATGTGTTTTGGGTTTTTCTTTTTGATGGGGCAGAATTATTATTTTAAAGTTAATATAAATAGGAAGAAATCCGTAATGCCAAAGCTATAAATCTTTTGCTTTCATAAAAATTATGGAATCATTGAGCTATATGGCTGGAGGGGACTTCAAGTGTTCATCCAATGCTCTGCCCAAAGTAGGATTAAGTAACATCTACATCATTTCTGACAGAAATATCTCTAATGTGTTTTTGACAACCTCCAGAAATGCAGAGCACACATCCTATTGCTGTGTTTAACTGTACTCACTTTGAGACAAGGTTTTCTTTCAGGCTAACCCAAACCCTCTCTGATGCAAAAGTAAAAGTTTCTTTTATTCTTGGTTCTACTTAATATAGATACAGAGAAAGATATTGTTTCTTTTTTTCTATCATTAGCAGCCTCTTGTGTATTTGAAAATTCATTACGTCCATCCTCTCTCTTGTCTTCCATAGACTAACCAGCTTGCTCAGTCTGTCCTTAGTCCTCTTCTAGACTTCCTCTAGCTGTCCAAAGGCTTCTCCTTTGCCTGACTCCCCTTTAGCTAGGAACAATCCCTAAAAGTGGATGTGGTACTTCAGATGTGACATACTGAAGCAAAGGAAAGGATTCTTACTCCTATGTTTAAAAATGTGGGTAGGAAATAAAAAATTCACTTGCTATTGGTGAGGACCAAGGAGCCCAGCAACACTTACAGATGGTTCTCATTTGAAACAATGTTTGCAACTGAAAAAGCTAGAAATAAATTCTTTCAGCTTCTCCAAACTAAAGGAACTCTGCAGAGAGGATTTCTCAGCAGCAACGATGCCTTTGTTTTTAATTGCAGAATCCATAGCATCACTAATAAATCATGACAGTGTGACAAATGACCGGTCTCAGCTGAGGGATCCAGCCTGAAATCCCATTTGGTTAATTGTGTTGCACCTACCAAGGTTTCCCTTGGAGTAGTTGGTTCAGAGCTGACTCCAGGGGAAGTGTGCCACCTACTGAATCACCAGCTCTGCTTCCTGAAGCACCCTGGGATTTCCTTGGAGGGCTCCCAAATGCATTTGGCCAGGACCAACCCTGTTTAGCTTATGAGAGCAAAGCAGATCACAGCCTGAGGCTGTTATGGCTGCTAGCCATATTACTCATTGGGGATATTTAGTCATGTATCTCTATGAAGGGAGACCATATTGCATTATATGTCTCGAGTTAGTTCTGCATATATTGTTTGTAAATTGCTTTGTGAGCCTTTTTGAGTGGAAAGAGCTGCATATGTATAAAATATTAAGACTAAATGGAGTGTATATAACATGTATGTATACTTTCAGGTAATTTTTATAATAGCCATTCATGTATAGCTGTATCATTGAAAATGTAATAAATCAGGCTAGGAAGGCAGCCTTTCTTAAGAGGCTTAACTGTTTCAGTTCTGAACTGTTCTGTTTTCACTGTTGAAAGTCTGGATTTGATACTTAAATACCGGTAAATCTTCAGCAAGATGGTTGTTTAAATCTAATAGAAGTGAGTACTAGGATAAACACTGTGCTGCTAACATTAATTGGAATACAATTCCACTTGACTGCAGTAAGTCCTTATTGATATTTTATTACTAATAAATTTACAAATGGTAGGCTGCTTTGCATTAACACACCTAATTTTCTCATTCTAGGTAAGACACTTCCCTCTTCCAGTAGGTAGCTTACAGCAGTACTGTACAAGTCTGCCAATATTAGGAGGAGTTATAATCTGAAGAGGGTGGATGCTGCTGTATTGTATGAGGTACTTACTCCCTCTCTCTGACTTTTGAAGGGGATAAGAGCTAGGCAAAATAGTCATTGGTAGCTGAGTATCCTCACTATAGACTCGACTATTACATTTGGTCTGGTTTTAAAAGTACAGATAAACCCCAAACAACAACAAACTAACATACTTTGTACCTCTGTACAGATTACTAAACCTGGCCTTCATATTTTTTTTCTTTTAAAGATACTAGGATATGTACTAGTACTAGTATATGTCTTGTTTTCTATGAATGGTCTCTGATCTGACATTAATACCCCTAATGACTTCCCTGTCTGAAGTCTTTGCCTCATTGTACCCCTGCTTTGACTGTGTATAGCAGGAATTGAAAATAAAAAAGCATTAAAGAACTGCTGGCACCTTGTGGTAAATGTTTGAAAAACATTTTTAGCAACAGTTTAGACTGTAAAACGTATGAATTTTCTCAGTCATTAAAACTATTCTGATGAAAAAAGGATGCATATTATTTTATTCAATTTACATCCATTCTATGACACTTCAGTCCATTTTCTGCCTGCTGCCTACAATGTTACCATAATGAAAATAAGGGTTTTTTTAAAAGCAGTTTCTAAAGGCACAGTGGGCCTAACTGTTTCCAAATGAGATAATTTGGTTTGCAAGACTACTGAGTGAGAGGTAAGACTACTGAGCCAGAGTAGATACATGTGCAGGAAAGAAAGCTTAGCTCAATGGAAATATGTTTAGGCAGGGAAGTTAACTCAGATGCTTCCTTGTGCTGTTTTTGCTGCCTATTAGCTCAATGCAGATGGGCAATAATGAAGGACATGAGTTGGGTGGGATTTGAAAAAAGCAGAGCGGTGCCTTGGTGAACTGAGTTGGGAGATTTTGCTCAGGAAAAAGAAGAATGAGACTTCAAGGGGCCTTACTGCAAGGGAAGTGATGTGGTGGAAGGGAGTAGAAGGACTAGGGAGGTCACAAACGTAGCCTAGAGTAGGCTGAGAACAGGAAGAATAAAATTGGTATTGTAGACCAGGAGAGCCAACAGATTAGATCAAATATATGTGTGAAGAAGACAAAACAGAAAGTTCTTATATAAAACTTTTCTTGTGAAGGAGCTGAGCTGTTTTCCACACAGTCTGTCTCTCATCTATAGTTGTTTCTAAATTCACTAGCACTCTGCATTTTACAGACCACTTTCTTTCTATAAATTTTTTATAGAAGCCAGGTTAGCTGAAATGAAAAAATAGAGTTGTTTTTCTTAGGTACATAATTTAAAGCTTAGCAAAAAAACTTGGGGAAAACTAACTGGCCTGAACAAAACAAAACTTTCAAGGGCTTTACCAAATAAAATCTAATTTTTATCAATGCCCTCTAAAGAATTTTTTTAGTGCACTGTTTTCTTGATTAAGTTCAACTTAGTTCCCAGGGTTTCTGACTGTACAACTTTTTACACTTTTTGCTGTCCTTATAAATGACAGACAAAATAGTTTAAGGAAATATTTTTAAAAATATTCATTATCTGGCAAAGACCAGGCTTGCAGTATTTCAGCCTAAAAAGGGAAAGTTTTGGAAGTTTTTAAAAGTATCTGAAAAAGGGAGCTAGAATGAAAATGATGATACAACTGTCAACATAAATTTTCATGTCATTCATCCTGCAATATTCTTTTAAGTCAGCTTCATCTTTTTACATAGTCACATTTATTATATATGCATAATACTTTCTGTATGATAATATCTGTTATCTAGGTGTGCATTTGTGATATATATGTGTATTATGAGCACAGCAGTGAGGCAGGTGAAATCCCACCAGTCACAACCTAGAATTAATTCTGGTTTTGCTTTTTGTTTGCCTAATTGACTCCCAATTGACTAAATCCCAGAAGCTGCTTTTGGGTACCTGCAGCTTCAATTTCTTTTAACAGCATTTGCAAGTATTTAACATCATTTTGTTTGAACACTGTGGAAATGCTGACCAATTACGGAATGAGGTGCAACTGAAAAGAGATTTTATGACTTGACCGCCAAAATCTTATGAGCTGTCCTGGGTACAAGTTAGGTGGTGATTGTGAGGGCTGCCTATCTTTATGTTCAACCCCTCTTAAGACTGAAGACACAAAATAACCAACATGGACAATCAAAGTGAAATAAAAACACAGGAATGTGAAAACATATTAACTGACCAATAAAAATAATAACATTCATGATAATCAAGCAAACAGACTGTAACTTGTGCTCTGAACCTTGCCAAATTTGGGTCTGTTGGCAAGCCACCAAGAATAGCACATCCAACAGACAAGGGCCCCTCATCTGAGAAAGCCTTGCTGCAGTCTCCAGAGAGCTTTGCCCCACGAACTTACAGCAGGAGCATCCCAGCTAGTCTGAACAAATGGCATGAGATTTGCTGTGAAGAGAGAGATTCAGCTAAACTTGCTTTCTGTGTGAATTGAGATTAAGTGAAGGGACTCGGTTGTTATTTAGTAAAAACAGTTTCCTAGGTTACCTTGGAGTAATTTTTACTGTGTTGGTATGATGTAATCAGCTGGTTTAACATTTAAAGCTAGTAAAATACGCGCATATAATTTTTTTTTAAAGATGTGCCTAATCACTTTCATTTTGCACTCACTTAACTCAATATTAATTGTTTGCATTGGCTGAGGATTTATAAACAGGATTGAGAGTGTAATGGTCTAGATTTCTACATCTGATGGCCTGAAAGTTAGAGGGAGTGAAGGCTCTTGTCAGGCTCCTAGATCTTTCCTCCCACACATGCTGGCCACCAGATAAATCATGTGTATGAGTTTATAGTGGAGTCAGTACTGGATGTTAAGCAACACCCAGAAGTGAAGTTCTTGAAATAATTTCCTGTGAAAGCAACAGTAGACAGATTTGTAATCACAGATCACGGCATTAATCAAGTAAACAAACCATCCATTTTTTCCTGTGACATTCTTGAAATCTCTTTTAGGAACATTGAAAATTGTACATAATGATACTGCCTAATAACAAGAGTAACTGGAGCAAAATGGCACGCAGTGACACAGGGGGCTTCTTAGCTCTGTGGAGCACAGAAGTAAAATTCCTCTCATAAAGCTGCTGAGAGTCAGAAGAGATCTGAAACGTTGCTCAAATATTCTAGTAGTATTAATACTACTTATCTCCATTGTAGTTAAAACACTTGTCCTCTTTAAAACTTTCCAAAAAGTTGCTTATTCCACTCTGTCAGCCAAGAGAAATTTCAGGCAGGGCTGAGAGTGAATCAGTAAATAAGGGTAAACTTTGTCATGCACTGTTATTCACTCTGACAAATTCCCACTCAGTAAAAGCTGCTGACAGCTGCAGACTGCTCAACAACTACGGCTAATGTGGAGGAGTCTGTCCTAGGGAATAGGACAGCTATGTTTCATTCAACATGTTTAAAAATGAAGTTTGCTGGAGGAGAGAGAACTGGGTGGTGTTGAAAGGGAGAGTGCCAAATTGGAGGAGGCTGCTTGTGGGGCTACACAATGTTCAGCATAGTCCTGATTTTGATTAGTGTTTTCATTAATGATGGCAATGCACGTATAACGAGTACTGCCGGTGATGCACGGTTTGGAGACACTGGCAGTTTGGAGAAGGACCTGGATATCATGCAAAAGAAAACAAAAAAGAAAAACTAACCAAAAAGCCTCAGTGAGCTTTTAGTACCGAAGTAATGGCAATGGAATGAAATTCAGTATTAAAAAATGCAAGGCTGTGCCTGAAGGGACTAATAAAAATTTCTAGAAGCAGAAGAAGCTAGGAGCTCATCATCTGGAAATGGCTATGTAGGAGGAGGGCTCATTGAGGTAAGTAGTCATGGAGTGGCAGCAAGCGTCTGTGGTGATCTGCTATTTTCCTAGGAACCAGTACTCTTAAATAACACTGTATCAGGAAGATGGCTTTGGAGAGGCATTGGGAGGTATTAGACTGGCATGTCGGATTGATCTGGAGCTAACTTTTAATACTGATGAAAACATGCTGGGGAAGATGGGGTGAGGTTGGTTACCAAGGGTCTTGAAACAAAGTAACTTCAGGAGGAAAACTTCGCTGATTAAGGGATACACAGAGGGAGTTGCCATGTTCAACACAAAGCGTTGGGAAAAAGGTCCTTGCAGCAGGAGTCTGGACAGATATGAAAGAGGTACAATTGCATTGGTAACAGCCAGAGAAAACGATGTTGCAACTATTGACGTGCAGGGTGGTGAGACATATGTTCCGGTTATGAAGCAATTAAAAGAATATATAAGCCCTGAAGTGTTTTCAAGCTAAATTCAGATTGGCATCTCCATGCAGAATAATTAACACACAAAAGCTTGAACATAAGGGACAAAGACAGTAGAAAATTTCTAAATCCTAAGAAATTAAATTCATACTACTTGGAAGGAGGAAAGGATGGGAAAGTTTTGGGCAGATGGGAAGAACAGTAAAAGCTCAAGGTTTGGATGGTTAAAAACTCATGGGAAAGATCCCAGCTAAGAGGGGAAACTGATCAAAGCCCTGCTTCTCTTGTATCAAAACTATTAAGGTATAATCACAGAAGTGTCCACTTGTGTTACGTCTTGGACTGTGAGTGAATTGTGCAGGTTCTCAGATGAGTTAGTCATCATTGTTTTAATTGGTTTACCCTGTTTCCATAATAAATATTTTTTTTTCAATTTAAACAACTTAAAAGTCTAGTTTGTTTGTTGTTTGTTTTTATTTAAACTGAGTTGTGAATTATTTTTCAACAGGGTGCACTTTTTCCAATACAGAATTTACAAAAGTGCCTCATTGACATGGGCTGCAATCACTAAGGAAAAGCACAACCATTTGAGTTTGTACAGCAGTAGGAACAAGACAGTGTTAGAGGGTGTCCAAATAGAAGACTGTGTAAATCTAGTAAAAACAGTTTATGTGGAATGTGTACTTACTCTCTGTGTATTTCAGTATACATGCATGTTTTGTAGAGATATTTTTATTATTCTGGAGTTTATTTGTGGGTTTTTATGCAAGAATGGAAATGTTGTATGTTTTGATTCATAGAAACTGGCACTGAAAGTAAAGCATCATCCTGCACCACAGAATGTGAAAGTGAAGTTAGAAATTATTTCTCTTTCATTTATCATTACAGTAAAACTAGTGGTTTGATTCTGATGCTAATGTCAATAAAATACAGATGCTTTCCTTCCAGAGTCCTGAAAGGATTTGTCTGAGTGTCTGTGAGAGATCTGTTTGATTTTAGTATGTTTAGAGTTAATAAATAGCCATACTTTTCCTGAAGAAAAGCATTGGAAGACTAAACAGTATGTAAATCCTAAAACCATAAGTGAGTACAGATGGACCTCACTTGATTTCAGAAAAGATCTATCAGATAATGAATCTGTGGCTGGAGAAGTCACTATAAAGGAAACTGAAAGGGGATTTCCTGTTTAACTCATATTACAAAAGAAAAAAAAAAAAGAAAAATACAATAGTTATTCCCTTTTTAAAATGTTTAAAATATCTACTCATGTAATAACTTTATGTTACCAATAACAGAGTTTTAATTCTTATGGCTGACTTGTTATATTGGAAACTTTACACTACATTATGTTTCAATTGGAGTCACTGCAAATAGGGAATTGCAGACTGGCCCTTAGTTGTGGCTGCATCTCAGTCTCTGTGTTGCAGACTTCTTTGGTTTTTAAGAAACATTAAAAAATTCTAATTTGTACTGAGAGGGACTGGGGTTTAGGTGTCAAGATGCTGGATGTAAATTAAATTCAGATTTTTGGATAAAGCCAAGTTAAAAATGGTACCACTCAGATCATGAATTCTCATCATCCTGATAGTGATTGAATGGTGTAAACCCTGTGTCTGAGGATAAGCTAGGATCAACAGAATTACTTGGCTCCTTGTATTTTGTGGAACTCCAAAATTTAAGTCAGTTTGTCCAGCAAGAGTCCAGAAAACATTTCCTAATGGCCAGTTATAGCTGTTCATTTTCATAGAGGAAATATTGTACTATCAGCTGGTTTACTAACGAAAGAGGGTGTATCTTTAAAAACAAGCTATCTTGTGTATGTGTTTATCAGATAGCACTGTAAATCTGTCCTGTAATGATGGTGATCTGAGTCCCAGCACCTTCATTTCCCAGTTGGAACTGAGTTCCAGATATTTGCTTATTTAAAAAAAAAAAGTTTCATTAGAATATTAATTATTGTTATCATGCTGAAAAATAAAGAGCTAACAAATAAAGGGCTAACAAAAATGCATGGATGTGACAGTTTAGAGGAAGGATAAAATTTGATTTAGAGCTAAAATTTATTTTAGAGCTGTACTCAGTGCTAACCATACTGTACTTCACAGCATTATTTAATTACAGCATATGAGATTTGTATTTTAATCCAGATTTTGCAATTTTAGCTCACTTTTCTGTCTGTTAGAAGCACAATGGGGAAAGAGCATCAAAACCAGATCCTTTTTGCTGTTATAAGATTTGAGATCAGCTATATGTAATAAAGTTTTCACTGTGTCCAAGATAAAGCCTGTAGGGTTTTGCACTACATTAAGATATCTTGCACTAGATTAAGATATCTGAGATCTGGGGTCAAAAAACTTAGTGTAGACGGATGGCAAAGCTTCTTCAAGCAATTCTAAAAATAGCAGTGTCTTCACATTTTAACCAGCCCATTCTAATTATACATTAGAGTAATTAGAATCCCAGTGGGGGAAGGGAACCTCCTGTTCATTATGCATGAACGTTAAAGATTACATGATGGTTTTTACCTAATTGCAGCTGTTTACTTCTGTCCTTAGTCAACATCTCCCCTTTGCACTTCTGTGCTGTTTGCTGGCTGGTTGTGACCTCTCATGTCAGGGATGACTGCACAACGTGACTTTTTATGGCTGGTCTGCAAGATGCTTTGGAATCTTTCGGGGTTAAAGGTTATACCAAATTATAAAGGATTATTTATTATTCTGCATAAATTGATACATTATTTGTCTTAGGTATTTGTGGCTTACATCTGTAATAAAATAGGTGGCTAGTCTGACTGGATGATTCAGTGACATATAATTGGATTCAAAGCTCTTCACTTCCAGGTCATCTGCTCGCCACTGGCCCACAGTTATTTGGTGAGTATATAGTAAATAGGCAATTCTATTTCCTAGTAGTTGAGTGTCCCCAGCACAAAAAAACCATGATCCCAAGTGGCTTTAACATGCTTAGAACTGTTATTGGGGCAGTGTTTCTTATCTTGAGATCATTCTTGAAGATTTGGGTTAAGATTTATTGCCAAAATGTTTGGGGGAAGCCTACTGGCCATCATGCCCATTGCACATTTCTGTGTCCAGAAATGTTGGACTCAAATTTTGGCAGTTCTTCTTCCTTAAATATTTTCAGTAGGGTGTTTCTAATGTAGCAGCATGTTTGAGCACGTACGTGAGAGCAGGAGATCTTTGTTCCAGGATTCATTTAGACTTCATCCAATCCAGTGTCTTATGTTCAAGAAATCTGGGGCAGTTCTCATAAAGGATATTTCCAGATACTTTATTTCATTACAGTTTGGAGAGCTCATAGGAAAACCAGCTATACCTCTGATACAACTCAATGCTGAGCACTTTGATCTGAGTCTCCTTTAACAAAGAATGTCTTTTGCCGAAGCACTGAAGTGAGTTGGGAACATATGCCCCAGTATCTTATGAGCGACTTGAAGAATCCACTCTTAACCCTGCCTTCCTTTAGGTCAGCTGAAATTTTGGACCTTTACATTCTTATGTCCTTGCTAGTGACACCTAGCCTTCTCAGACAGTCTCCCTGTGCACGAACTTGTTCAGACAGTCCCTCTGTCCTCTATGAAAACACAGGACACCCAAGTTGAACTGAATGCTGAATACCACCACATGGGTTTGCAGTGGTCTGTAACTGAAAAGGTTCACTGGAAGCAATTTGCAAAGAAATCCTTAGGAAACCACCTGGATGGTTATTTTAAATTAAAAAAGGAAGAGATGCCACTTAAAAAAAATAATTTTTAATACTAGGTTTAAGGTTCCATACATGTGATAGTCATTAAAGCTTATTTAATCCTGAAATTATCTGGCCTCTTTAATTCCACAGGGACTGTAAGGCTCTTGGGTTAGAAATGAAAAATAATGTCAGAATGAAAATGAGACTTTCCTGAGTGCAGGACCATTATTGCAGAATAGTTTCTTAATCAAGCCTCTTTAAGAGTCAAGTACTGGAGAAAAAAATAATCAGGCTGTACTGCTTTCATCCACAGGTCTTTGCTGATGCTTTGGCCACTGATTGAAATAGGCAAGAGTCAGTCCCAAAGGCTGTATATGACAAACTCATCTAAAATGCTTGTAGCACCGGTGATTTGTCCATCCACAATCTCAACAGTAGTGTTACAATACGCATTTGAGATAATTCCAGTGCACTCTGACGTTTGGGCTCTCAAAATTCAGAGCTTTCTGATCATTGAGACTGGAAACTTTCAGCAGACGCTGTGATTTTTGTCAAGTTTCTGTTACACCAAACATCTGTGGTGTGCCCCACCACCCTTTCCCTAAGGATGAAACATTCTGCAGGGAGGGTGTTGCAAGAATTCCTGAACTAGACAGCTAAGCTGGAGTCATAACTGTGCTGGCCAGGGCCCTAGTTTGAAGAAGGCTCCCATTAGAATTAAAACATCCCATAACTCTCATCACAACAGCTCTATTCTTGAGCGTGGTTGAACACAGAAATTTAAGGCTGGGGTTGGAGTGGGGGGAGAATGAAAAGACAGACAAATAAACAGATAAAGAGGGAGCTCTTGCATGCAAGTGGAATTTCCTCTGAACACAGGACATTCTTTATCATTAACTGGTCTGTCACAGGAAGGAAAATGGGAAAACTGTGTTTCCTGTTAGGGGGAAGAAAAAAATCAATCAATAGGCCTTGGAAATACCTGCCTGGAAAGAACTTTTTGTTTTCCCACCAGCAAGCACAAATAAGTTTTTAACTCCTTTGGTTCATGAGCTGTGTTTTAAAGCAGTTTCCTTCTTGAAACAGGACTTCAGTCTAAACATGTAATTTGGAAATGATCAGCAGTTCAGACTGCTTCGACCTTGTTCACTTCAGAAAATGCTCTTACTCCTGGAAATATCTTCTGTAAGACGAACACTTTTGAAAGCAGCTTAATTCTTCTGAGTTTGTGTCTATGAAGATAATAATCATAAAAAGGGTCATTTACCATGCACATGCAGTCTCTCCTGTGCTATTTTGGTTAAGACACTTGTAGATGGGCAATGGATCTATTATTGCTTCTGGCGAACAAAATTTTCTTTTGGAAAGACCACAGTTGCCAGGCAAATGGTTGAAGCCTCAGGAGGACAAGGAACTACATTGCAGCTCCTGTGTCATCTCTTTGTTTGCATTTTGCTCTGAATACCTGCAGTGGTGGAAGTTAGGGTTTTCAGAAGAGTGAGAAAACTGCAGGAATGGCTGCAGGAATGGATGTATCTACATAAACGGCCCCACGATAACTTGGGTTCCTCATGGCAATCCTTTTTCCTTTTGGTGGCAGCTTCCTTCCTTCCAAAGCTGGGCCTGAGAATTTAAAGCTGTGCCTCAGTTGCAGCCACATTCCCCTGTTGTGAGCCTGGAATCTGTCCTGGGCCCATGACAACATTTATAGCAATGTCAGTGGCATAACTGGATGAGCAGAAGCAGTGTAATCCAGCAGTGTAAATGTAAGAAGACAAAATAAAAAGAAGGAAGGAGGGAGGATGACTTCTTAGACATGCACAGAAAAAGGGCTAGAAGTCTCATTTTTTTAAATGGAGAGGGAGAAGTGGGCTGATCTTAAAATGAAACTATCAGCAAAGCTGGAATTAAAAGAGGGCTTTAGGAATGATCTAACTTTTATTTTATTACATGACAGAAGACAAAAAATCAATAGCTGGTAATTCAGACATAAATGAGTTATACAGGCCATTGACACAATGGACCAAACTTTATAACAACCACATCTGATGCTGTCAAGCCACAGGCTTCAGTGGCGCCAGTAATAATTATGGCTGATCACCTCTAATTCAGAGCTGCCTTGCTTGATAAAGGTGTCACTCTGAGTGGCTGCAGCATCAATATCAATTGAGGATGTCATCCAGCAGGTCAGGCTGCCACAGAGAACTGTGGGGTTTTTTAATTGAATAGGATAAACTCTTGGTTTACTCCTCCTTTTATTCTGTCTGTAAAAATAAATACAACTTAAATAAAATATCACTTGAATTCATGACTACTTGAATACAAGACTAAACCATGACAGAAGCTAATGGTGTCAATCCATAGAAATATAAAGATAATTTATAACCATAAGAGTATGCTCAGAGGAGACTTTGATACTTTACAATAGTCTCTGTTGCATTGCTACTGTGATCAATTAATGAACCCACCCCCAAAAACCCCAGTGTGGTAAAATGGTGCTAGGCAATAGAAATTGCTTTTCCATAAACTCACATCATCATAAAGAAGAAAACATATTGACTTTGCTGTTTTCCTACCGTTTTCTGAATTTTAGTGGCATAAGCGCATCCACTGAGTGCTGGAAAACTGAGTTTCACTCTGAGGCACGGGGTGAAGTGTCTTTGTGAAATAGTTCTTGATCTATAAAGAAAGGATTAATTTTTAAGCACCTGTCTGGTGTTATAGGTGCCAAAAATACTTACATCTGCAGTTTGATGTTGAAACTATTAGTCTTGGAATTGCTCAGGGATGCTATGTGTACTTAGACATTTTTGTTTATTATTATTATTACTACTGCTACTACTTAGGCTTTGCATTCTTTTGTGGACCAGCTGTTTGGTACTGTGTTGACTACAATTAATTGTGAGTGATGAACAGGAAAAAAGCCCTCTGTGGGGGAGGACACGAGAGCTTTTTCAGCCATGGTCACTAGCATTTAACATCAGGAGGACTCAGAACCACACTACGTTGCAGCAGAGCGCTTCGCACCACAATAGCTTTTGCTTGCACTCGTGAAAGGTTATACTAAGTTCCATTTAGAAACATTCTCTATCCTTAAAAAAAAATCACTAATATCAGACTTGGCAGAGAAACACCAGAAAGGCAATAGCAGCAGCACAGCAGTGAGTTAGTTATAACCTTGTAGTGCTGTACAGTTTGGGGCTTTTCTGATACTTTTTAAGTCGTGGAGAAAGAAGGTGCTTTGCACCTGTGTGTTGGCATACAGAAGAATACAAAGCAAGAAACAGCCCTGTCGTTTTCCTTCGAAAACATGGGGCTCAATTCCAGCCACGCACTGCTGAGGCAGAGAAATCCCAATCTACGGCACAACCTGCACAGCACTTCCTTCTCCCCAGACCCACGCACACGCGCTGCGGCCGCTTCACAGCTTCTCCGTTGCCCTCCTCATCTCCTGCTCCATCTCCTCCTTTTCCAATGGCCGGACCTTCCTGAAGCACAGACCATGCGGGTGTTCGGGACCGACTCGGTATCTTCTGATGCTCCCCAGTCAATCATGTCATCCCCGTTCCTGGTCCCTGGGTTTTCCTGCGCTCCGATAGGCAGCTGCGCAGGCCCTTCAGAGGCAGCACTGTTTCTTTCTCTGTTTACCCGTTTCCAATGGCAATTGCACCACCGAGTCTCAGTACGTCTGGAACTTGGCCTGGGGCTGTTTTGGTTACATTGAAGTTTTTGCTTCAGCGCTGCCAGATTTAAATGGTGACTTCACCAGCACTGAGCTAAAAAGGAGAAAAGGGGAGGAGGGAGGTAGTGCAGCGAGCGGGAGCGAGGGAGAGGGCCAGGGCATTACATCATCGCTTGGACGGGAATCAAATGGGAAGGATATGACTCACTCGGGCTAGTTAAGCTTTGGCTCAAGTTCTACATACACTCATTCCAGGGCTCTCATGTTCTGCACCTCAGCAGGGAATTCAGGCTCAGTGATGTCCATGAGGTTTGTTTTTAATTTTCTTTTCCTTTCTGATTTCTATATAGTTTCCCCCCCTCCTTGCCTTCCTCCTCCTCTCCTCCTCCCCTCCCAAGTCCCCCTTTCCCACTCTTTTCCACTTCTACAGAGTTTGTTTTCTGATGCGTGCTACCTCAGCTCTTAGGAGCAGAAGCTGTTTTTGTTGACCAAACCAAACCCAAACAAGGAGTACAGCAAACTTGAGAGAAGTTTTGGTAGTTTGTTGTGGTTTGGTTCCCTACCGCCTCCCCCCATCACTGTGTTGCTCCTAATCGGAGGAGACAGGGAGAGAGTTAAAATGCAGGAACCAATCGCTTGGATGGTGATGTAATGCTGGAACTGCAGGGTTGTTAAGTAATGTGAGAGGAAGGGGGTCAGGGTTGCAAAGCATTTACCTGCTGTCAAGGGGCTTTAAGTTTATTATCAATTGCAGTGACTGTAACTGGCTTCAGACTGCACTCTCTAATTATTCACAGACTCCCCTTTTTTTATCTTTTATTATTAAAAGTAAAACTATATTATGGTATTTAAAAAAAATGATATTATCACAGCTGCAAATTATTTTCCACCAGGGTTTTTTTGATATTTTTTAAATGGCTTGAAACTGGATGTTTCTTTCACAAAAAGCCTGGAGAGAGCAAAAAGAAAAGAGAAAGGCAAAAAGGGGTGGTTCTTCGAGCGTGGCTGGCGAATTTGAAACTGTATGAAGAAAGCAGTTCAGCCTCTGCCTAGCAGAGCGAGTAAAAGCTCCTACTGTTGGAAATCTGCTGTAGAAAATAAAGCATTTAAGGGAGGCACTTAGCAGAGCTCATCCTAATGAGCTTCGGCTTCCTTTGGTTAACCCTGTGCTTGTGGCTGGTTTGGTGGGTGGCTGTCCTGCCGTTGCTGAGACCGCGGAGGTCCTGACTTTGCACAGCAGATCCCTTCCTGTCATGGTTCTGCTCTCTAGAATGACCTGGGAATTGGGGGACCTACCTGCATGGGTTTCCTTTGCAGGACAGAGCACTGTCTGTAAGTCTATCTCCCTACAGACCTTTCCATCTTTCTTCCACATAGCAGTCTCTAGGTCTGGCAGGATGAGAGAAAAGGTACCTCTTTCCTGAGTTCACTGTGAGTACATTACCCTTGGGATGGGCCACAGAGTTTAACACTGACTAAGCCCCTGCTTGGGCATTGCTTGTGTTTAGATGTGGGATGAATGAGAGATATCAGGTGTGTGTTGGTGTCCTGAGGATACCCGTTCTGCTCGGAGGAGCCCTGCATCAGATTTCTGTGTCAAGAGCTGCCTGCTCTTAAGATATGGCTCTTGGAAGTACCCCTTTGAAAGGGAATTTCTGTCTCAGATGGAAGCACTGTATTAGTGTCCACTGGATCAGCAGCAGACCACAGATTTGCTTGGCTAACTAAAGACAGCCCTAAACATGCCCTTAAGGGTTTGGTGAATTTTTTTTTTTTTTATAACCTGTATTGGGGACTGACTGAGCAAAATAATAAACAGTACTGTTCTGTGGTGGTGGCAAAACCTCTGCATCTCTTTCTGAACAAGACAAGAGCCCCAGCCAGCTCCTGCCTTCCCTTCGCTCCAGTAGCCCCCTGCAAAGCTGTCTTACGTCGAGCTGTTATGTCCCTCCACTTTATTCACAGCTTTTCCCTAAGTGCCCTGATTTCCAAGCTCCTCAGTCAACTGCTAAAGCACAAATAATTGCTCACGTGCCAAACTTTTATCATATGAGAGCCTAACGTAAGGCCGCACCCGACTCTGGCCCACGTTGCGGTGCAGATACACCATATGGATTGGATTGCGCAGTGCTCTGTTGAGGATGTGTGGGTTGTGGAGGGAGCTGGGCTGCTGCAGGAGTTCCCGTAGGATTTCTGACTCATACTTTCTCCTAGAAATGTTGGGAAGTGCAGCTCCACGGACCATCAGAATAAAGCATAGTAGATTCTTCCCTGCTTTCCTGCTTCAGGTGCTGAGGTGGACTTGTCTTCACTCTTTCCCTTCCTGCCTTTTCTGGCTGGAGACTGTGCAGGATAAGTCCATCAGTGCTGTCATTGGATAGTGTCTAGCCACACTGGCAAGGTTCTGGGCAGAGGATAACAGACTGTCACACTGCGACTTTGCCTATGCAGAAATGCATCCTTGTTATTTCTTTTATAAAAACACTTGTAAAAGATGCTTTTTGGTACGACCTGAAAGTCTTTGGGTATTGGATTGCATTCTATGGGGGATCAGAGTATCACTTGTCTGGTACTTGCTTTTAACATTTCACCTGTCTGGAAGGGCAGCAAGGGAAAATGTCATGGTGCTCTAGTCAGTGTGGACTGACTGATGACCCTGCCTTGTACTCATAGCTTTCACAGATTATGCACCCTGTTGATTCACGCTCAGTGAAGTTAGGTAGAGGGTGTAAAGATGTAAATCCTTCTTGCCTTTCCGAAGTGCACTGCAACTCTAAGTTACAATTTACCACCGCTACTTCACGGATTTCAACACAGCACCACAGGAAACACAGAAAACAGGCTTCTTTCAAAAAGTTGCAGTTGTGAATTCCATATGCATACACAAAGGTGTGTGTATGTATGTATGTATGTATGTATGTATTTATGTATGTATGTTGGTTGTTGAAGCAATGAAACATATAATTCAGGAAGTATAACTGTCCAGATAGGAGCCAAACAGCTCTAGTTACGCTTGACAGGTGCTTTTGAAATGCACATTCATCTCGGACAACAAAAAAAAAGAAAGTAGCTACCCATTTTGGATTCTTCTCCTGCTAGCTGCTCAGCTTACCTGGGAGTCAGTGTGCAGGTCTGCCAGTAGACTTGAAGCTCATGGTAGAGGTCAGCAGCTCTGACAGTCAAGTTCTACATGCTTAGAGCCGGGTCTTCTGGCAAGAGGATTTTCTTATTGAAGGATGATATCTTTAGGGACCTAATTTTTAAACAGCAGCCAAGAGAAATGTTAACAGCACTATGAAAATGAGCATCAGAAGACATATTCAGAAGCACATGTAACCTGTCAAACAAACCAGAGGCCAAACACAGCAGAGCTAGGGAGTGATGTTTGCACTGGAGTGCCGACTGTGCATGATCAGCCTGTGAAGAAAGGCAATCTGCTCCGAGCAGAGCCTGACTGGACGAGTCCCAGTAAATTTTCCCCACCAAGATCCTAAGTAAGATTTCCGCCTGCATCACTGAATGTGTGCATTGGCACAATATCCGCTCTATAAGCTGTGTGATTTTAAGCCATAATTTGGTGCTCCTTAGCTGGTCTCTGCATGCACAAAAGAACTGGCTCTGTACTTGCGGTATGAAACAAGAGGTAAAAATCAGATAGCTTGTTTTTACTTCACTGAATGTGATCCCTCTGCCTCTGTATTCCTCAGTTTTCCTAGCTCTACAGTGAGACTATTTCCCTTGAACATTGCTGGAAGACTCGGTTGATATTTGTGAAACCCCGTGAAGTTTTCAGGCTGGTGTCATGAGTGCTGGGGTCAGAGCAGGTCAGGTGTTGGACAGAAGTGGTGGCAGGGCTGGCCTCATGTCACGTTTTGGACACATGAGGCAGGAAGATCAAGTTGTTTGCTACACTTGGGTGAGGGTACTGGGGCAAAAGCAGGCCTCCTGCGCCCTTCCCCATCTCTCTCTACTCTCACCTTCCACCCTCTTTTGTTCATCCTGCACATGCCTGGGCCATGTTCAGCCCAAACTGTTGAGATCAGCTTTGCTGAAAATTACACTTCAGATCAAAATATGAGTTAGGTTACTCCAGTGTAAAGTGAATGCTGGGTCTTTCTCTGCAGCTACAGATAAACCAGATAGGAAGGTAATTACATCTCATTCCTATCTGACTCTCTTATTTGCCATAATCTCTTTTAATCCCTTTGATAATCATCATAATAATGTTAATCTTAATGAACTCATTTGGTATTAATGCGGATATGATTTGTAAGTTCAGAGCAGGCTTGCCATTCTTGTTTAGTGTTCATTAATATCCACTTAACTGTGTTTATGCTCTCTTTCTCCCGCAAATGGACTTCCGTATCTTTGTCTTCCACCTAGATGATGTCACAATTCCCATAGTGGAACCCTCTTTCCACACTCAGGTTTGTATTTCCTTTCTCTTCTTCTTCCGACTCAAAAGATATCAGAGCAACGAGCAGTTGGAAACACTGCATCCATCTGCTAGTGGCTTTCTGTACCCCATCACTTAGTCATTTCTTCCTCTTTCAACATCAAAATTGAAGGAACCTTATCCTCTTATTTCTCATTTGTGTGACATTCCTTCTTAGATTGCTTCAGAGATATTACCTTACTGTAGTTCTCTTTTTATTCTCTCAGAGGGTGAACAAGTAAGACACACAACCCCTAATCTTGGCAAAGAGACAAGTTATTCCTTGTTTACTACCATACTCTCCCCGAGCACACTGTTTATGGGTGGGGTACCTTGCCCAAACATTTTCCAATGTGACCAGCCAATTTTCATGAGTGAGGACTACTTTTGGATGTTAAGGATGACCCAAAGCTTGTTGCAGTGAATGGGAGTGCTACCTTGATGGGCTCTGGATAAAATCCATGGAACTATGCTCTTTTCAATCCTTTGAGCACCCACATATTTTTCAACATCTCTAGCTTTGGAATGTGCCCTCTTGAAAAACTCCTTGTTCAGCCACAGTGATCCCAGAGACTGATGAACCTTGGATCTCTATTAATGTGTGATTTCCTCCCTACGTGGGTGCTTGTGTTTGTTTTTAAACGTGGCATGGAATTTCTGTGTTGTAGTGCTTGCCATCCTCCCTCTCCACTTCCTCCAAACACATTTTTAAAGCCTTGATTGTCAAATAGCATGAATTATTTTTCAGTTCTCGTGACACACATTTTGCTTTTTAGGTCTTTTGAATCCTGACAGAGCCAGGAAAGTATCATTTACTTAACAGAACACTGTTTATTCCATCCTCACTTCCATTCTTTATTTTATGTCCTGATGTTTCCTTGTAGCATCAACTTCCAGTGTTAAAATGAATAACTCTATTGAAAACATATAAGTTTTAATTTACTGAAAGATTTCTGCACATTATAATAAAACTAGCTATTGTCTTGGTAAAAACTACTAGCTGGGAGTGAGAATTATAGTCTCTCAGATCAGCACAAGCTGTATTTCTGTGGTACTCTTTATTTTAACATAATATCTTTCATTCAAGAGCACTGCAGGATATTTTGCAAATTGCAACCATTAGTCAAACATATTAAAGCTCTTTATTAGTATGAATACAAGAGGCATTCATGTAAATAACTAGATGGAGAGTTTTACTGCAGATATCTACAACTCTTGTGCTGCTCCATGACCGTAAAAAATACGGACAATGTGCTTCAGTTGGGCACTATTTTCTGCAGATCAATAAATCTGTGCCCATTAGCAGCAACAAAACAATAATTGTAATAATAAAAGTTCATTACATTTTTTAAAAATGTCAACTAGTTGTCATAAGCCCTGTCAAAAATAATATCAGTAGAATGTTTTACCACACTGGAAAAGCCCATCAACACCAATAATCTTATGTCAGATTTAACATGAGCTAGTTTTTCCCAAACAGAGTCTTACAAACTAGAATAGAAAAAATGTACTGGACCAAATTCTCCCTTGACCTCAGTTTAAGGCCATGCAGTATCATGAAAAGTCAGAAAAGTTCCAGTACTGTGTTCTTTGTTATCATTTGGTTTCCAGGTCAAAATGAACTTTTCTTTCACTGCGGCTAAGGATGTGAGCTGTATTTCTCTTGTACCATCAGAGGACTGCAGGAATTCTTATTGCCCTGAATACTTTTTAGTTTTCTGGTATACTTAGGATAAGTGAATTTCTTTTGCAAATTCATGTAGGAATAAGATTGGCTGAAAAATTAAGGTTCAGTTTACAGATTGCCTGAACCACCAGATTCCTTGCTATTGGAATCCAGTGTTGATAAGTATCTTCTGTGGCCATTCATGTGAAAGAAGAATGTGTTGCACAAAGTGCAGATTATTACAGAAATCTCTGTGTGTGTGGATCTGTATCTGCATATGGGGGGGGTGTCTGTTGCCATATTTGAGACTGCAAGCAAAATTAACTTCTCTTATTCCTAAACAATCATATTAGAAATAGTTTATCACATGAATAAGATTTCAAGTTGATGACTTAAGGCGGTGATATCAGTATATAAATTTGAATGACAATTTCTTTCTTTTTGAAATTAACACTCTATTAGCACCCCTCAGCTCTACCTCACATTTCAAATTTTTCCTTCAGAATGAGAAAAGTGAATTTGGGGCAAAAATTCAAATAACAGCTGAAGGGGGACATTGCTGTGCATCACTAAATGTTTAGTTTGGCTTTTTACTTGCCGATCTTGTGCAGTATGGAACTTTTTCCATTCAGAGCAAAACCCGATGCAGCTATTGCAATTCAGTAGATATTCTAATATGTTGAATGAACAAACAATATATAGCAGATTCCCCTTTAGTAATGAATTTAACCAGGTTTTTTTTTTTTTTCATTTAGTTATAAACTACTTTGACAAGACTTTGTAGTGCTCTATAAAAGAACTGCAGTACATACTTCAGGAAAAATATAAAAACCTTACCAGCAACATTTATAAAAAAAATGCAAAATTAAATAAATACTATAGAAAAAAAAGTTAGTTGGAAAAGCATGGATTTATAAGGGTCTACTTAGAAATGTGAAATGTGGCTGATTGGAAAGTTTCCAACAAGGTTGAATAATTGTTAAAATTTGGGGTTTTGATAACAATTTTTTCAAGGGAAATTAGGAATTGTTTTAAGAGAAAATGCTTCTCTTTCAAATCAGTAATTGTTTTTGCTGAGAAATACTTTTTCTGTTATCCAAAAAAGGTCTTGATAAAGAATAAGCTTCTCACTTGCTGTACACTGAAAGATGATTAACCTTTGTACATTTTATTTTCTGTTTGATGTCCAGTGTCTCTTCTAAATTGTTCTGTTACTTCTGATTTGTTTCTCTGGGAAAATGCCCACAAAGTGTGAAGAGTAGCAAATGATAAAACAGGCAACAATACTCTGGCAACTGCATATGTTACATTCCAGAGTTTTAAAATTTGGTCTCACCTGGTCTCATCTGGGGCAAGTTCTTGACTGATAGCACAGCCAGCTGCAACTTTAACACCTCCTTTCCTGTCCTCCCCTCCCCCCCAATATATAGTTCTTTATCTTGGGGGACTTATTTTAAAGATGCAATGCTCCAATAAGAGGACTTAAAGGAGCACAGATCTGATGGAGCTGGATATAGGAAGGATATGAGTCTGTTGCTTCCCCGTGTAGCACTGAGCGCTGAATTTCGGCAGCACATCTGCATTGGTATGTGTCTCTTGTGCAGAGTAATTATCAAATAGGACAAACATTAGATATAATAAATAACTGGTTGGCTCAGGGTCAGATATTTGGGATTGCCCAAACAATCCCCAGAGGACTTAGAAAGATCTGTGTTATGAGAATACAAAATTTCTGCACCCAACCAAAATCTTGGGCAGTTTTGGGTGAAATCTATTTGGACTGTTGAATATCTCCAAGCAAACGAGCACCCCAAAGCTGCACACTGTTCAGCACTGAGCCTGTAATGAGTTATGACACTGCAGCAGAGGAAGATGGGTTAGTTGCTCAGAGGACAGATGCCGTTAGGGGCATCTTCCCTAGGTTGAAGGGAGAGAGTATCCTGAGAAGCAGAGAGCAGGAGAACTTGGTTTATTTAGCCTGGGCAGAGACAGCTAACTGGATCTAATTGCAGCCTTTAGCTACTTACAGGACAGTTACAGAGGAGGCAGAGTCTACCCTGCTTTGTAGTATGAGGATGGAGGGCAACAGTTGCAAGTTTCAATGAGAGAAACTTCCATGAGACCTAAAAAAAGAAAGGCTATCGCAGGAGGACCATGGCAGGGCATAGCAACTGGCTGGAGTCAGTCTCTGCTGCTGTAGATTTTCACACTTTGCCTAAACAAGACTCCCAGCATCCTCCCTGATACTGCACTTAGTCCTGGTTGGAGCAGGAGGTTAAACAAGGTGATCTTCTGAGGTGACTTCTGACTGAAACTATGCTTTGTACTTGCACTGGGCATTGATTGCAGCACTGGCTGTCTGTACAGGGGTTGGAAGCAGGAAGAATTTTGATGAGGAAAAAACAATAAGAAAAGCAAATGGTGAGATAAGAACATAATGTCATCTAAAGCATAACCTGTGCCTGCTTGTGTCCACCTTGTTTTGAGAAATAAAGAGTGTATGCACCTCATGTAGCAGCTGTAACTTTGGACTCTGAATTGCTCCTGCTGGGGAGAACATGAATTATGCTTCAAGGTGCTTAACTTCCTAGGTTTCCCACCATGCTGTAAGTGTTGGTCACCTAAGTTTTAGTAGATGCCTTATAAACATGCAAAGATAAAACAGGAATCATGGAAACCAGCCATTTTTGGCTGAAATGTAAGTCAAAATGAAGCCAAATATCTTTTCAGTTTATAAACAACTGAACAGGTCTTGTTCCCTCACGAACTAATCATCTGTAGTGTTTGTTTATAGTCAAGAATAACAGAATTCTAAAACACCAGGAGAAAATCTGTCTCTGAGCTACTTCCAAACCAATCAGCCATTTAAAGTACCGCCCCCTCACACTCCTTTCTATTTTTTAAAAAATAAGGGAATTAAATCATAACAAACAAAACTTCTGAGCCTTCATGGTAATTTTCAGCATGTTTTACAAAAGTTGGAGACAAACTTTGTCCATAACCATGTGAGAAATCCATTTGCTAATATCCCTGTAAACTGAAAGGTATGTTTTACAGGAACTTAGCTAGCAAAAACTGTCCCCACTATAAAAGTAATGGAACATTAATGCCTTTTTGCAGTGAACTCCCTGTATACCTTATCCTGCATTCATATTTGTCCATTAACTAATGACTATCCAATATGCTGTCGCTACTATCGCACGTAAAATCATGCATGCTCAGTTATTTTATTATTGCAAAATAAATAATTTATTATGGATTATAACATAAAGACTGAGGAACAGTGCCTGTATATGAGTTTTCACCAACAAAAGCCTGTGTAGTGATGCTGACTCAGTCTTATATTCATCTTGAGCTAAACGGCTCAGAGAACGATGTTGTTCCTATTTCTGAAGTTTCCAAAAGTGTAGTCCCAGGGTGTACGGCCTTGCTCTCGCTATGCCCGTGGTACATTCCTTACTGTCATGCATTCACCTTGCTTGCATACTCTTTTCTTGCAATCAAGATAAGGTCTGTCCTTTTAAAGTGCTGCATCTGACGCTTTGGTAAATGTCAAAGATAATTTTGCACTGCTGTCAGACGCAGAGCAAATCACGGAATATGGATGTGTGGTAAAAACTTCCTGGCTGGAAGAGCTAATCCCATTGGAAAACAAAACAAAAAGTCCCATGCTTTCCTGTAGAATATTGTAGTTTCTCTTGAAAACAGCATTCCTACCCAGTTAATTTTTCACTGAATCTAATCAGTCTTTAAGATAGCTTTGAAATACCAGTGTTAGTTCTGTTTTTCATTAATATGTTGATACTGATGTCCAGGTCTCTAACTAGTTGTTAGAATCAGTTAGAAAAAAATCTAGGAAAGAAGACATAAAAGAAAGGAATGAGTTGTAATACTGGTTGTTTTTAATAGAACAGGAAATGAAGAAAAACTGACAGATTTAAGATTTCTTTTGTGTCATTGGTGTACTTGAGGCAGGTGAGCTGTAACAGTTACTAGTTTTATGTGAATAACAAACTTATTGACTTAGGGACTGAAATTAAAAATAGTAATGTAGGCTAAGTCAATATGATTTAATTTCTTAATTATTCTGTGCAAATAAAGAGCAAAGACATTCTCAGGTTTTCAAGAAAATTAACTTTTTTGAATGAACTAGGTAACTTTCCAGAAAAATACAGCATTTCAAACTTGAACATTTAGACATGCTAAAAAATTCTACTTTTCCAAATATTCTATTCTTCTCCACTTCTAAGATTTATTAAATATACCTTATTAGTGAATTTAATGATTTTGGTCAACCTGAAAGTGCTGCTCTATCTTTCGAGCTTGGCTGCAATTTTCTGCATAAATCACATCAGTTACAGGGCAAGTGAATTAACCACCATAGAGTATATTTAATTTGCACATACACTATAGATAATTGAAATCTCTATCCTCATATAACTTCAGGGTTTAAGTTGATATCAGGAGCCTCTCGAAAAAGCTTTTTGTCATTTCTAACACAAGCATGGTATTGTTCCTGCTATGAAGAGTAAGGGGATTGGTGCAGAAAAGCTTTTGCAACTTAATTTTTCCAGTGTTTGTCGTTGCCCAGGGTGGGTTTCAGGGCCAGCAATGCATTGTGCTATACTTTCATCATCTCTGCCCTCACTAGAACTAGCTGCAAGTTACTGTGGCTGAAGAAATCTTGCAAGATTTGTAAAACTGAAGAATATTAAAGTAGGCCCTGTAAATTCGTGTAGCTAGATGCTTTCAGGATTGGAGGCTTGATGTCCATAGCGGATGATTGAGAAAACGTGTTTTTCACCAGTGACAGGTTAAAAATAACTCTCCACTTTTAACACCATTTCAAATTTTTCAAGACCTCTGGGAAAGAGCTGCTTTTTGCAGAAACCTTGTGCACAGTGACCTGTAGAGTTAAATCTTTTCTTTGGTGCCTGCATTCCCTGGAGTTTCAGCGGCTTATCATTTTGTGCGTCTGGGATTTTCATGATTTGAAATACCAAAGACAGCTGGAACCGTTTTCACTGTCACATAGCCCTGGAGACTGGTGGTCAGTAGGGTAGGTGTGATGGGGTGCCCAAAATGATCATTGCATTTCAAAACCATGTTTTTGTTTGCATGGGATATCTCTCAATTATTTTTTCCTCTTCAGGTAAGAGTCGAAAGTTAATGAAGAAGCCCATAAAATTCCATTTTAAGTTTGCATTCTCTAAGTCAAAAATGAAGGTCCTTTGGGTGAGACAAAATGTACTAAATATTGAACACATTACTCAGGATGACTTTTTTTTAAATGACCTTTTTCCTCAGAAAAGAATACAAATGAAACATATGTAATCCTAAATCTAAGAGGAAATCTATCAAAATCTGCCAAGTTTCAGGGGTTTTTGTTTTTGTGTATAGCAAAGTTTTGGCTGTGATATACTTTCAGTTGCTGTACTCTTTATCCCGTAACATGGAGTTCTCATTTGGTTATTTCTCTTTGCACTGATCCTGTTGCTTAAAAAAAAAGTCTGAGCAGTTAGACCATATGTTTATATCATAACCCCTAATGTCAAAATTTTAATTGATTTTCCCACATTCAGGGTTAGGAGGGGGCTGTATCATGTTCCACTACGTCATAAAAACAAAAATATTTAAAATATGTTTCAAATAAAATGAAGGGGGAGAAGAAAAAAATGCTTAACTTAGAAAAGATGTGGGATTCATTAACAAAAGAAAATACTGGCCATGGACCAACGGCAAGCCAAATGTTTTGCCAGCAGTTTGCAGTTCACAGTCATCATTGCATGTCACTCTGCCTCCTGCACCAGCCCCTCCAACCATACAGGTCTTTATTTTAAAGAGAAACCTGTCTGGTTTGAGTTGAATAAATTAATTTGGGTTTACTTAGTTTAAAAACAAAATATAGAGGGCCCAATTTTATTTCATTATGCCCATGGGTAAAGCAGTCCAAGGTAATTACAACCACAGTGCTGGTTGCTCTATCTTAATTAAAGAGGGTTTTTTTGCACAGAGGTTTTTGCACAACATAATAAAATAGTTTGTGGTCTGGCTAGCCTCAGTGTCACAAGAGTGTACTCATTTCAGAAATTGTCCAGCTTTTCCAAAAACTGAGGCCCTTCCATTGAAGAGGAAGCATGGAGCTGCTCAGCAGAGCACAGGTAGTTTACAGTAAGGGCGCTGTCATAAATCATGTAGCAAACAACCTTTCATACAATCTTGTACACTAAGTGGCATGCTTGTCAGCAGCAATGAATTTGGACTTCAGTAAGTCTTTAAGCAATAAGGTACTCTAAAATGTGCAACACTGTTATACATCTGTGACCAAAACTCTTATTTTTCCAAACCTTCCTGGTAATGTTTTGGGCTGTTTGGGATTTTTTTTTTTTTTTTTTTTTTTTTTTTTTTTTTGGAGAGGGGTCTCCTTTGCAAATAAATATGATTTATTGCCTAACAAATAATTTTAAAGAAAAGGCATCAAAGACATTTAAATAATGTACTTGGGATGCTAATTAAAAAACCCCAAACTCAAATCCCAACAAGCATGACTAAGATAACCTGTTATTAGAAAAGTCAAAGGAGGCATGTTTGCTAGCTGAATAAATCAAGTAGTGTTTTAAAAACACTGTCTCAGGGATGATTAAGGGTAAGTGATTTTCATTACTACATTAAGTTCTCCTTTCTGTTGTGGTGCTTTTTATATCACATCAAGCTTAGCTATTCACTTATGCTGCTTTAAAAAGCCCCAGCACCTCACTTACTTAAATCATGACCTGGTGCATCGATTCAGAAAGACAGCAACCCAGGCTTGACTTACTGCTCAGGAACCTGACACGGGTCCTTCCTTTGCGTGCTCTCTCTCTCATACAGTTGGTAAAACTGACTGAATTCAGTTTGGCAAATACCACTGGACCAGACCTTGGGATAACTCCAGTCAGTAAAATTTCACTGCTTCCAACAAGTTCCCCTCCCCACATGGCGGTTTCCTTCAAGTTGCACAACTTTCCCTTTCCTTAGATTATAATATTCTGATATTTAGGGTCACCAGTTGCCCCCGAGCCAGATTGTGGTTGCACTACTTTGCACATATACAAGGGCACAGTTCACAAATATTTGTGAACCTTTCAGGAAGAATCTCAAGGTTGGAATAAGGAACATAAAAATGGCACTAGATGCTTTGCTCAGTGACCAGCAGTGGATTTTGTTTCTTTCTGTTGGGTACATAGATTTTCCTATGAAGGGATAAATGGGTTTAGCTTCAGCTGCTTGAACTGACACAGTTTCACCTGAGCTTGCATTTGTGGAGAAGGAAATGCCAAGGGGATGTGCATTGTATCCCAAGCCAGGACTCCAGCCAAGGGGAGGGCAGCCCTCAGCTGCATTTGTGCTGCTCTGAAGTACCATTAGCAGTGGCTGCCTGCAGGACAAGGGGAGCTGGAACATGTGGTATTTGACAAAACTGGAGTGTCTTCCAGCTTCCCTAGGCATGGCCCAGGTCCTTGGCTACATAGTCCTGGGAGTGTGATTATAGACATCTGGTCTTCCTAGAGACTCCAAGCATAGAATTAGGCATGTGTAAATGGGGAGAATTAGCCTAGAGGTGGATCAGAGAGACTTCCACCCCCCACAATAAAGTTCAGAACATGAAAATACTGATTTACTTCCCACTTAGTGTGGCAAGACTGAAGCAACAACATCCAAATATGCTTCTTGGATGCAGCTGCCAAAGAAACATTTCACAATGAACACAGAGGGGCATCCCTGTGGCAGCCTCAGCTGAGGTGCTAATGATTTCATAACCTGTTCTTTTATTATGCAAGCTATAATACTTGCTGAGACTATTCAGCCTGGGAGTGCCTGCCAGGGCAGGAGCCAGGGCACAATGGTGGATTGATAATGGTTTTGCATGTGGAACAGATCTGTACTGTGTTTTACATATATGGCTTTGAAACTATAAGAAAGCAGATATTTTCTATTTCCATTTGCATTAAAGACTTCTCATGAATATGGACATTTATTGTGATCATAACCCTACTACAAATTAAAATCAGATCCCAAGTCCCCTGTGAAAAAGAAACTCATTACAATGTATGGAGATGTCAAAATGATACTAAATGACACCTAACTTTAAACCCCAAGCACTACATTTATCCATAGCTTAGGGTTAAATCTACAGTGGAAATAAGACCAGGAGCTAAGTAAGGTTTACGGGGGTGGGGGAAGTCCCAGTAGATGTATAGTCACAAACTGAAGAATAAACAGCTGGTTGTATGTGTCTGCCAAATATGAAGTGTCTTGCGTATATACTGCTGCATTTTCTTCTCTCAAGTCACAGATTACCTGTGTTACATATCCTACACGGACCAGGTCAGTTTTATACAAGGCGTAATTTGTTGATTCAGATGGTTTGTTGCTATAGAGAAAGAGATAAAGGCAGATTTCCATGTTGGTCTAAAGGTACACATATGAACCAGTATTCCTAAATACTCAGTTTCTCATCAAATTTTATGTACTAACCATTTTAAGGACTTGTTATTTGGTAGTCTAATACAAGGGCTAAATCCGTGCTTCACAAAATAGAGAGACTAGGGGAAAATAAAACAAAAATATGCTGACCTGAAATCTGACTTTGCCACTATTCTTTACATTAATTTGCCTTTCCTCTTAAAAAAAGTGAAATAGAACGACAACAGAAAATGTGGAGCGGAGTGAGTAAGCCATGGCTTCCGACCCCTGGAAATCGGCCATACTCACTGCTGTGCAAATTCCTGCTGCTCTCTGAGCTGAGATCATACTGTTGGAGATGGCAAGTGTATAGAGCACAGATCTCTATCTTTCTTCCATTGCTAAATATTAACAGTAAAAAATAAATGCAGGTGATGCAACAGGCTTTGACTGGGTCTATTTATGTGATTGTTGAGATATTTTAACCAGATCAGTCAAATGTCTGGCTCCATGTGGCCAAATCAAACAGATCTGATGTTATTGTAAACTGAGTGGAGCTGCCACTTTACTGTTTAGGTAAAGTTAACGTTTTTTAACATATTCACCTGTCATGTGTCTCTGGGCACACGTGTGATATTTTATAGGAGACATCTAGAAAAGGACACGTCTTCTCCTTTCCATTTTTCACCTTCTGCGTCTTCCCCTCCCTAAGCTGACAGTCTTTTTCCTCTGCCCTCCCAACAACTCCAAGTAGTTAAAAAAACAAAACCAAAAAAACCCCAAACCAACCAAACAAAAAAAAAAACCACAAAAAACCCCCACCACAAAACCAACTAATGTTTCTTGAATGTCAGCATGCACTGACTGTCAGACCAGCAGGAGAAACAAATTGCATTGTCAGAGGCCTTCCACTGACAACTCCAGCCTACTCGTTCCCACAGTTTAAATCTGGAAACTCTTAATTCAAATGCTGCAGTTGATTCTGATGGCTATAGTGGAACTTCACTGAAAAGCAGTACTTTAGAGTTGGGTTTTGCAGCATCAGGCAGTCAGTGGGAGTTGAAATGATACTTATGTTCCTGGGAGGGCTGTTTTCAGACCTGCGTGTCTACAGGAGACCTGGGCCATGTCTAGGTGAGTGGCATTACTTCAGCTGTGCAAATGCAGCAAGAAAGGCCCTTCTAGCCTGGTCAGCCAGGTCTTTTAAATTCTTTTATACAAAGATTGTTTCCTCCTTGCTGAATTGTAATATTGAAAACTGCAAGGTGCAAAATCTTAAAGTTATCCAGTACCCTCAGACTTTCAAAATTCATCTGATTCAATTTTTGTCTCTGCTGATCATAAAGCTGCTCTTTTACTTTCCCTGGCATGGCAGCTTTCTAGTTAAAGCACTGTTTCAGTAGCAGTTCTCAAAGGAGAAAAAGTGGAGGAAAAAAGAAACAGTGCAAGCCATAACTATTCATAGAGTATGCATCAACACTTAGGGTTCACGTTAAAGACATTAAATAAATAATTAGCAGTGGGTTAGTTCATAGTGCAGACTCTTGGAAGTTGACAGGATGACCTGAGCTTTTTTACATGGCTGCCTACTGACCATTAAGCTTTTTACTCTAAACTGGTGCAGAAGATGTTATTTTAATCTTCAACACAAAGTTCTAGTTTAGGAGAATATTTACTCTTTAAGACACATATCTTTCAAGATAAAGATAAAACAAACAAACAAAACACCCCTCAGCTGTGAAACACTAAATCAGAAACATCAGTACAAATTGGGAGGAAAAGATGAAAAATAAGCTTTTTTTCCTTAGTATGATGTAGCATATAATTAACACACATAAGTCAGTATTCTGGGTATAATTTAGGAAAGTATCTTCTTAGGGTTCATACATTTTTATGGATCTAGTTCTGTTCTAAATGACTGTATTAGCAGCATTCCTGTGAACTTTAATGGCAAGAGCATCATGCCCAAAAGAACATCTACCATCTCTCCTTGTCTTTCTCAGCTCAACTGTACATGCTGCACAAGGCAAATAGGATGATCTCAAAGAATAGTGGAAAGCTGGTTTGCAGATCAGCATATTGGGTTCAGTGACAGTATCAAGAAGAGCAATGAGGGTAGAATTCGGACAGTGCTTTCAGGAGAAATTCTGTGAATCTTATGGTGATCCCTCTGCTTCACTTCATAAGCTAATCACCACCAGAGGTCAGGAGAATTTACTTGGTAGTAGTCCACAGATATCAAAGTGTAAGATGGGGATTTTTGTTTTCTTTTGAAGCACAAGACATAGATCACTGTCAAAGCTTCTTTTACAACCAGATGTAATGCATGTAATATGCAGTCTGTTTATGGAGTGTGTGTGCATGTGTGCATATGAGTGAGATTCCCAGTTGGTTTAAATCCATTGTCTTTGGCAAAGCTGTGTGCTGTACACCATTGAGAATTGGCTCTATTGCTGTTGATGTATTCATGCTTTTCTTATTGTTTTCTCAAATTATTGTGTTAACTGGGTTACAACTCATGAGGTCTCTTTATTTTTCAGCTTTATATTTCCACAGCAATAATTTGGTCATAAATGAGCATATTTTGAAGATCACCAGGTAGACTAATGTGGAAAGCTTTTTAGGAGAAAAATTTTGAATATACTTCTGATTGTTTCATTTCAAAGAACGGTTCAAAAGAGAACATCAAAATCCTGGTAAAAAACCAACCCCTAGAGATACTTGTCTTTTCATATTTTATCCCACTTCCACTCGCTACTATTTAGAATATTTCATAATAGTAAGTAACATTTCTGCTTTAAGCTGGAGGGTCTAAAAAAAGTGTGCTTTGGTATTTGACATTACTGACCACTTAGACTTGCTGCTTTTTATTATAAGCATTGGCTGGATTGTATGCATATTTTTAAAACTAAGATTTGAGATTTACATGTTATCTGGAATTTGATCTCTAACTTGAAAGGCTACTGTAGCCACAATAAGAATGAAAATAACCCTGAACTGTTGAAAATTCAACTCTGAGCACCCAAAGTGGTAATGACTGCAATAGTAGTTTTGTCGATATTTATAAATCAATGCAAACCAGAAACTGGATGTTTTAATTTACTACAGTTTCAATGTAACTGATACCCTCAAGTTGAGAGCTTTAAGCTTTCTGAAGTGCAATGTTATTGCAGGGCATGCATCCAATTTTTAAAACATTATATAGATTGGAGACAGATGAGCTTTTCAAAATTATTTTAGGCCTATTTTGATTGAATGCCTGAGATGCGTTTTCCAGTGGAAATTAATTGGACTGATGTGAAAACAAATGAACTCCAACCTCAAAATTAGCTGCAGGTTCATGCTTAAACCAGGACTTAAAAGGGAGGGAGTGGGCACTGATAGTGACTGGAAATCACAATGACAATATGCACTTTGTTGGAAGAATAAAATAATGGTTTTTTCAATGCTTGCTCTTTTTTGCTGTCTCTCTTAACATGCATGCATGTGTAGGGAAAGAAATTTTCCCATGTATCTGTGGTTGCGCATGAATAGACAATGGCTTTTACTAGCTCTCACTGCTTCCCCTTGCATGCTGCTGGAAACCTCTGCTGGGCTGTGTCGGCAGCTGAGCAGCGGCAAAATCTCCGGCAGCCACTACCTGTTGTCACAGGGAATTTCTGGGGCACACCATTCATGCAGATTGTTCTGGGCAAAATTATTAACAAATAGCAGCTAACGTGATTTCCACTGTTCAGTGAAATTTGCCTTAGCTTTGTAAAAACTGCTGTAGGTGAGGTTGGGATTCCTGTTTCTTCAGCTGATGCTCTCAGTCAGTGGATTAACGAGACCATACAGCACTGGCTCAGAGCTGATCTCTCTGGAAGTACAACTGCAGCAGTTCTCCATGACTTTGTTCTATCTGCCTTGAAATTCACCTCTTCCCCGTGCTTTTCATCGTTTGTACTGATAGAGCTGTCAGCTGGGATTTTTAGCATGTTTAAGAGATGAAGCACGTGCAAATGTTCCTCCCAGGAAATGGCATATATTCATTTTGATCAGTTTGAAGGGAATCGGTGGAGTGAGTTGGGAGTGGGAAGAAGGTCACTGAAGATATAGAGCTATTTGGCAGCACTAAGATATTTTTACACCTGGAAATGACTTGCTGAACACATAATGGAGAGTACATCCTCATGTATGTGCTCCTTTCCCTTCTCCCCCACTGCCACCCACTGAAACAACCAGCAGCTTTGAGATGCTGAGCACATTTGGGGCTGTGACCCTAGTGGGCCATGCACAAGTGCTAACTTTCCTCTGGGCCACAGAGAGATATTGGCACCACAGGAGCAATGTGCTGATGGCAGAAGTGCTCAGGAAGCGATGAACATTAAAAAACACAGAGTTTCTCTATGGTATTCTTGTTAAAGGATAGGATTAAGAGCTGGATTTTGGTCTGCTGCTGCTGTCATATGTCATCTCAGAGTTTTTCGAGCTTCCAATTCTCAGTTTTACTTATCTGCCATTTTGTTTAAGAAACCATGTATTATTTTCTTATATAATGCCTTTCTTAAAGATCTCAACAGTAAATCTCAGTAAATAAATAGTCTCACACATTGTCCTGATTAGTGACTGTGCTCTGCTAACTGTAGCAAACTCTGCTTTCCACAGTGCATACAGCACACTTGTGTCTCGTCAGCATTAAACAGACTGAGTCTGCCACTGGCAGATATTGGAGTGTTTTTTTTCTCCTTTAGGCAGTTTTCTGTAGTCAATCTTTTTCTACCAAAATTCTGGTCAAATTGTTGCTTCCTGTCCAACCACAGCTTTATGGCTACATGTGCTATGAGTTGTATTGCCACATGGTCTTGAGACTCAGCAACAGTTGGAGCCACTGTCTATGTCTTTGTTTAAGCTCTAGACTGATGAAAATGAATGAGAAACTGATGGGTACAGTTTTATTAATTTATTAATATGGAGATGAAGAAATGCAAAGATTCAGATTAATTTCTTATTTATTAATATTACTTTATATTTAAATTGCTGGAAGCTTCTTTAGATGTGTACTACGTCTGTTGACTACCCACAGCAGCTGTGTTTCTGTGGGGACCTAAGTTAGGTGCCTGAAGTGAATTAGCCACGATCAGAAACTAGTCTGCAATTTAAGGCCTTCACTTAAGTAGCAATCTTAATTTAATTAATTAATTCAGGACCCTTTTCCCAACCTCTTTGGGCACAGCAACCTTCCTGCTCTAATTTTAGAATGTTGGATGTGGGGACTCATGGAGGGGATGTTGAGGAGGAAAAAGTCAGGAGATATTAAGCCACCCAAATTATAAGTATAGCAGTCCTGTCTGCCCGCAGGCATATGAAGAGATCAGCAAGTACATCTTGCTTAGACACCCAAGCAGGCAACATCTCTGAAACATGGGGGCATAAAACTGCTGCTGCAGCATCCATCATCCTGTGAAGAACAGTGAAAACATGTACTGTCATCTTTGACATTTTAATTGAAAAGAAAGCTTACACAGATTTCGACCTTAAGCAGTGTGTTTATACAAGTGTATACAGAGAAATAATCTGTCAGTTCAGTGCAGGCTCATTGCTATAGGAGTTGGTTTAGTAACTGAACAATCCAACATTAGCTCACACACCTTGCCTTGTTCCATGCCTCAATAATTTTTAGTAGAAATACTTTGCCTAGAGGCATGCAGTTATTAAAAAAGAGACTCAGCTTGCTTAAAGTCTGGAATTATTAGCTCATGGTAACAAGCCTGCACTGGAGAAACTGTTGGTTCTTTGTTTTCATAACTTTGCTGTAATTCACCATCTTATTTTCAGAGACAAACTTCTGCTTTGTTTGGGAAGTTTAAAAAAAAAAAGAACAAAAAAAAAAGAAAAATAAAACACTTCAAAAAGATTATATTTTTTTCATTTTTATTATAAATAGAGTTTACAAAGCTCTTTTATCTTAGTATTTCTATTAAATTGCACTGGTCCAAATAATAAAGGTAAATAGAAAGACTTTTGAGAAATTTGTTTTACCTCATTTCCAGTATAGGGATATGTTGGTAGTGAGTATTCAGTGAGAGCTCTCCAAAGGCACTCTCAGCCTTTTAGGAGTAAAAGGTGCTTTTTCTGTATCCTTTTTGCAATCTACTATTCCTTTCAGATTAAAAGTTATGAAGGTCAAATAAAATCCATTTACACTGCTATGACGTTTGTGGAAAAAGTCACTTGAGCAAATGAAGGTTCAGCACCTTTCGGTAGCACAGACCTGGCAGAAGAATTACTTGCTGTTGAGTTGCCTTTATCTGGATGGTAGGGCTAGATTTCTTTCCAGTTGTTTAACCTGTTGATATTTTTCCTCAATGAGCCTCAAATTTTCAAATTTTCTTGAATTTACATGCCAGGCTGGAGTTTTAAGGCCAGACTTTAAAAAGAATAGGCATGTTAAAAAGTGTTTGTGTAAGCTTTATTGCTGTTATTATTCCTGGTTTTAAATAAGTTGCCATTTGGTGCATTTGGTATTATTGTTACCTTTTTTTTCATTGAAAACTGATACACCTTTATTTGCAGTGCTGCAAAATCACTTGTTTTCCTGAAGAATTAAGCTTGGTCCTCTCTGAGCTAAGAGACTGTGGTGGAAGTGGAATCGCTTTGACATTGTTGCTTGCTTTTATGATCAAATCATGTGTATGCTGCAGTTTTTTTGGTTTTATCCCACTTTTTTTTTAATTTTATTACACGACCATGTTTTATATGGGCTAGTTCTTTATAATCCCTTGAACCTGACTTTTGCAGTGTTTCCCTGCTTTGCTTTAACTATGCCATTATCCTCCACATATCATTTGTGAGTTCCAGCTGTGTGCATAACACTGTGCAGAACATAAACTTCTCCAAGGAAGTTATAGTCTAAGAAACCATTCTAGCTTTTCTTATTTTTCTTGTAATGGGTCAGGCAATAAGACCCAGCGAAATAGAGGGAAGGGAAGATTGAAACCAGCAGTTTCTAAGACCTGTAAGAGCCAAAAGGCAAATGTTAATGGGTTCTCTGAGGCTACCAAGGACCTGCTGGTCCTTATACTTGTGCTGAATTTGCAGAGGTTCCTTAAACATATGTTCAGGAAATATAAGTGACATTAGCAAAATTGGAGTTTCTAAAGGTAAGATTTATCCTTGACTAAACCTTTAAATAGACTTTGGCCCACTAAATACATGATGGGGCCACTGATTCATAGGGCTTTTCTCCTACAAGCTCGGGTGAAAAGTACAGAATTCTTAACAAATTTTGGAGGCATTTTTCCCCAGGTTTATAATATTTTACTATATATATATCCATTCACTTGTTGGTTTTTTTTTACTTTCCCTTCATTTAAGTGTTCTTGTCCCTGTATTTTAGAGCAAGTGATCAAGAATGCATTTCTGATGGAGTTGCTTTGTTCCCAGTGAACAGCTTCTCCTTAAGTGACATCAAGGGATACATGAATTGAGAAGTAACATCTCTTTGGTTGCTTTTGACTTTTTCCATATAGTTTCATATCTGTACGCTGCATCTTGCTCTTTTTGTGATGCTTGTTGCTGAATTCCTTCTTCCTGTGTGCTGATGTTTATCTTGTTATCTTAATTGTGCCAGCTCTTCTCAAGTACTTACATGGGCTTTTCCTTCACTTCTGAATCAAACTTCTTGTCTATAAGACTTTTCGCAGCTTAGCCTTATCTAATCGCAGTCCTCCAGTTTCTCATTACAGTGTCAAGAATCACTTTCACTTTGCCAACGTCTTTACCAGCAGCTAGTTTCTTTTTCACAGGCTGAAATCTCTTCTTGTGCAACACTGGGAAAATACCTAAGTGTAACATATATGAAGATATATGAACACTCCATTTAAAAATCTCTACAGAAAGCATATCTTTGTCTAGATGCTTCCCAAATCCTTTAAGTTACAAGCCATAATTTTCCCTCTCCTAGAGTGTTGCCCTTCCTGTGTCTCAATCTAAGTTACTCCCTTCCTCTTGCAAACTTCCTCGATCCTGTCATTTCTGAGCATACCAGTTAAATAAAAAACATACAAAGAGACAAAAAAGCAACCAGAGGAGTGCCTCTAAATTGTCTCCAATTCTTTAGCATATTTATTTGCTTGTGTGTTCTATCTCTGTCTTCTACTTTTCATCTGGTTTTTGTCTCTAGATTGTAAACATATTCTGTAAGAATTGTCTCTTATCTGTGTTTGTACAGTGCCGGGCTCAATGTGGTCCTGCTCCCGTCTGAGACCTTTGGGCACCACCACAGTATAAATGTCTGCTACTGATAATAATAATCTACCCACATCATGCAGATGTCTGAATTATCTGAGAAGTACAAAAAAAGCATCTTTACTAGGTTGGCAGGGAGCCATGAATTCTAGGTGCCAGTTTTCTTTTCCCCTGAATATGGTTTGGCTCTCTGAAAAATCTGGTGACACAAACCTCCCACTTCTTGGAAAGCTTGGCTCTCTGGTGATGCTGTGATTAAAAGACTGTTAAACATGGGATACAGCAGGTCAGGTGAGGTCCCTTGCAACTATGCGAGGTATTCCAAGTACTCGTCTGATGCTTTGTTGTTGCTTTCCTTTGTGTTTATTTTTTTCTTTCCTCCTCTGAATGACAAATGGATAAATTGAAATAAGACAGAATTGCCCTGCTTTAAGGCTGGGAAGGGGAGGAAATAAAGGACCACAAATGAGGAAAGCTCTAGTTGGATTGATAGGCTTAAATAATGGCACTGTGGATCAAACAACAGCAGACCAGCAGTAAGTGAGGCAACTCCAACATTCAGAACACATCTCTCAGATTAAAACGTCCCCTTCATGTCTTTGCCCTCTGACTGAATTATTTGAATAGTAAAGGCCCAGGACAGCACTTGGGCCAGGTACTCTGTCTGCAGTAGCTGCTGTAAAAGCAGCTTACGGCTAGTCTGTAGAATCACATTCTCCAGTGAACTTACTTTTTAGCAAAGGAAAGTTTAATTGTGACAATACCTGGTTGTCAATGGGACATTCAGAGGGTAGACTGTAGCCTATTCATTCTCATTATGCTAGGCTACTTGGATCCTTCAGCCTGAAAGCCACCCTAACCACATGCACATACTGACATCCCTTGAAAGGATGAAGGCTGCTGGTATGCAATGATTGCTCCTCATTATATTGATCATAATGATATCATTGCTACCTTATTCACCTGTGTCTCCCTATTCCTTCCACTCACTTTCCCTCATTTTTAAATTATATACAAACTTTTTGGGGGAGGACCTCACCCACAATTTTTAAACCATTGCTTCTAGGCACTGTTGTAATAAATATATATATATATGTGCATACATACATATTTTTATATGTATATATATACATAAAATGGTGAAAGTCTGATCAAGTCTGTGTTGTGTAACTGGAGAGTGCTGCAGAAAGCCTTCAGCCAGAGCTGACCCGATGTGGTGAATTGCCACAGCACAAACAGCCACTTGTGGGCTGCTCCACTGGGTCTGGAGGCTGTAGACAGTCAAGAGATGAGCTCCTTTGCTCCAGTGCAACTCCATATACTTTGGCTTAACTTTCTTCACACCAGAGCGAACTGAAGTGGAGCAAACATGAATGTGATGTAGGTATTCTCGATGACCTTGCATGAATGCTATGTGCAGGGGAGTAAGGAGGAGGAGAGAGGTCATGGTAAGACCCACTCACCTGGAATGCTTTACCATAATAGAAAACATATTGCAGTGATACTTTAAATAGCATGTAGCCCCAAATGTAGCATGTAGCGTTTTGCCTGTAGCCCCAAATGCTCTAGTAGGTTCATTCAGCATGAACCTACTCTCATGAGACCTCAGCAGCAAATTGTCATCCGCACGAATTGTCCTTGAAGACTTCCAGTTAAGGGAAGCCTAGTCTTTTTATAGACGAATGTAGTGGTTAGTCATCAGACAGTCCAGAAAACTGGGTCAAATAGGTGTTGCATCATATCAGACAGAGGATTCGGTATTAATCAAGGAGTCGCATAGTGAAGTATATATCATAGATATTTGATTACATTAGTGGAGTTATCTTTAATCATTGGGTAGAGTCATATGATGGAACATGATCGAGTCACCCTGGCTTAGCGGGGTACCACCCATCTGTTTAAATGTTAGTAAGGATGACTCATGGTGTTAGCACGACCATGTAGAGGAAGAGCCAACGTGGTCAGTTACAGCAACTTGGCTAGTGTGGTATTTTACTAAGCCAGCATAACACTATCTATCCAGCCCTTGTATGCCTGAAGGGACGGTGTACGAACACTGACCAAGACCCCATCATATCCAACAGCAGGCTTCTGCTGGAATACAATGAAAATTCCGAAATTTTGGGAAAACACCATGGGTGGCCATATTTTCAGTGAGGCTGAGCACCTGCCAGTTCTCTATCTTATCTGTCCTTTATTTGTGGGCTGTTTGCCCAACAACCCTATTTATTTAGCAGCACAGGTGCCAAGGAATGAAAACCCCACAGTCAGCAATATTGACTGACAGGCTGCAGGCAGCACCTCCTCAGCATTTACAAAGAGAGGAGCGGAGTTGATATGTTCAACATCAAAAATAACCATTATAAAGTTTCACTGACTTTCTTTGCTGCTGGTTAGAAAGCAACGGCAAAGGAGATTGTGTTGTCCTTGGAAGAGGAAGAAATGTCTTAGACAAACTGAGTATATCAGCCTGTGCCATACGCATGCCCCGAGCTCTGTGAGAGTGAATATGCACAACCACGTGCTAATCAATGACCTGCATTCAATGTAGGAGCAATTCAAGTATCCATGAGTAGTAGCCAAAGTTGGTTTCCCCAGTGGGGGGGGGGATCACATGAGGATTATGTAGCATTTTTATTGGTGGCAGAAGTGCTGCAGGTTTTTTGAAAAGGAGGACCAGCCTTGAAGCGCAAGGTTTCTCTGACTGCTCTGCACCTCTTTGCAAAAACACACCTGGGAACAGACTAGCAGGAGTGCAGCAAGAAAAAAATACCTCAAGTACTAAGGATTTTTTTTCCGCTCTAGCTGAGTGTAAAGCATATGGCCTCCCCCAAAACAAAGCAGCGTTAAAGGTAAAACTGGGGACAGCAAGGAAGCTTCTTTGCCATTTTAATAAATACCAGTAATTCCCTTTTGCCCAAACTGCATATTCCCAAACTCATTAAAGTAATTTTGGAATTTTTTTTGGCTCTGGAACATATAAGCAAAACTCAAACTGTGCAGTCTCTTGAGAATCACTTGCACAAATTGTATAGGTCAGGCCAAAATAAGTTTCTGTCAAACAGCCTAACACCTAAGCTTATTATGAAACTGGTGACTTGTACAAAGGGTCTGTATGTGGGACATCAGAATGAATAAAGGTGTGCGGGGGGAGCTGTTGTCATGGTACTTGTTTTACTTTACCACTGAAAACTCAAGTGGTATTTTTGATGAATGCATTGCTCTGGTTAGCCAGTGCAGTTCCTGTAGACTGTGTCTAAGCCAGTGGACCCAGAGGGCTCTAGAACTCCAGTGGGCAGGTAGGTGCACACCTCAGTCTTGTTCCAGTACAGGTGTGAGAGTGCGCTGGTGCTTTCTCCTTCCATGCCCACTCCTCCTCGCCTGCTCTTTGGGAGGAAAACCTGTGTGCATCCCCAGCAGGGGCTGCAGCACACTCTGTTCATCCCCAGATGCCCCAGTATGGGGGTCCCAACCCTTCTGTCTGGCACATGGACTTTAAAGCACAAGATAGAGAAGACCTGTTTGAACTTGTCTGCTGCTCTGCAGGACAGTAGTGTTGGTGGGGATGGGCCAGTGGGAAGTGGACACTGCCTGTGGGGGTCACCACAGCCACTGGAAACCAAACTGAGATCGTTCACATTCAAACTGGTATCTCCTCACTTTTTTCTTTTCAAAGGAGTATGTTTTTCATGCTATTTTGACCTTATCCTAATGATTTGTCGGTTGTCTCATGTGAATGAGTGCTGGTGCGTGGCTGTGTTTAAGTGGACAGTAGAATGGGTCAGGGTCTGTGTATCTTGAGTATATTTTCTGAGCTCATTTTTTCTGCACTGTATCCTTTCCACTTACACCACCTCCACAGCTCCCAAGACTTACCCTTATGCTGAGCTGACCATAGAGTCTCCCATCCCAGAAGCTCATTCATGCTTCCTCACAGTACTTATTACACTTTCTCACAGGATTACACCATATATCTGGGAGACGTTGTCTTGAGGTTTTTTGGGGTGATATGAAGATGTAATTACATTCTATTCCTCCATCAACAGATAAACAGGGAGGCATAGGAAGAACTCATTGTTTGTATCTGAGATATGTTTGTTGCTGCTTTGGGATTTCTTTTTTCCCCTTCTGAATAAGTACTGTGTGTGTCTGGGAGGATTTTTAAAACACCCTTCAAAACACAGGCTTTTTCTCTCCATGGAGAACCAAGACAAAAGGACGGGTTCAGTCGTGTGCAGCTGCTAAAGAGAGGGCAGCTGAGGCCAGAGGGGTGGGAGGAGTAGGGTGTCTGAGTATGAAGGAATTGGCAGGGCAAGGATTTTGAGATGGCATTTGTTGGGACAGAAATGTTTCTGGGGCAATGGGTTGAAGAGAAGAGGGTTGAAGGACTGCAAGTCCAAGGATGGGAAATATTGGGGAGTTTTAGGGACAAGTCAATTAGGTTGTTTGAACTCTTGGTAAAAGAGTATGAGACTTGTAGGTCAGAAGAAAATGGTTTTGCCATGAGACAGGTGCCTCCACTTTTCGAGCCTGGATGTGGTGTCCTGCATACTGGATGTCTGTGAATCCCATTGCTCACAGCCTTTGGAGTCTTTGCTTGTTGTTAGATTACTGGAAGTGACCCCTAAAGTTAGAGAAGGGGTGTACATATTCATGATTGCCAGTACAACTTAAAACTGGAGGGCCAAGATGTAAAGCCCTATCATGTGGTGTGACACAGTTCAGACCAAGTGGGATAAACAACTTTCTCCTTTGCAGCTCTAGGGTTATGACTGTTTCCCTGACCATGTCAGCCCCGTTTTGAGGCTTTCATGGCTAACCGTGGATTCATCACTGAAGCAAAGGATGCTTCTGCCAAGGCTGAAAATCAATTGTGATGGTTAGAGACTCTAAACATCTTGGACTCTTTCCATGCTCCCCCAGTTGAGGCTCTTCAAGCTCCCAGACTATGCTCCCTTCTCTCCAGTCCTTCTTGTACCTTTTGGGGTAGCTCTCCTTCCCAATAAACAGTGTAAACCACGTTATACTGCAGAGCAGTTCTCTATTCTCTGAGAATTTAACATAACGTACTCATACTAGCAATGTTTGTTGAGGCACTGTATGTGAAAACTTTCTTATTTTCAAGCTTTTTGAAAAGGTAACAAGTTATACTCACCCCAAACTTCAAGCAACTCATACCTTCTTCAAAACTAAAAAAAACCCCAAAACAAGAAATAACTGATTAAGTAACTCCCAAGACCACATTCTTAAAGGCTATTTTTAAAGTGTAGTTTTGTTTAACCTGTTAATTTTATGTTTCTTCTGTGAGTGGGCCTGCTTTCTCACATGCACTCTTTTCCCTCTGCTGTACTTAAAAAAATCCTTCTAAATCTTTTGAACCCCCTTTGCCAAAATAAGTCACTCTACTTTTTTATAGTCCGTACGTTTTGCTTTTATAAGCTGCTTAATCAGAATGTAATTTTCCTAATTTTCTTTCTATTTTTTTTTCCATTTTCTGTGTCCTGGTAATGCGCTAAGGGGTAAAATTAGTAAACCTAACTTTAGAACAATAGCTTGGTACAGTTTCACAGGAGAGAATATCAAGACATGAAATACTCATTTTAGAGTAGTTTATTTACAGGTGATAAAGATTAAAAATTGATTAAAGAGTGGATAATTTTCTGTCATAGCCTGCAAAACTATAATCCAGATATTTTTGTTCCTGAGGGCTGAATTTACAGCAGTGCACTGATGTGGTATGCCAGGAAATTTTCCTGCCTTGTTTGTAGAAATCTTTTGCTGGCCACTGTAACGTGCAGAGGTGCATAGACTGAGACCAGATGATACATTTACACTCATGTTATATCAGATGAACTATACTGGTGCTTTAACTGATAAACAGCAGAAGGAAGGTGATTCATCTGCTTCTTCAAAACTTTATGTTCCACTGATTTATGCAGGAAAGGACAAATCCTGGACTGGTTTATCTGTGCCTGCTTGTCTAGAGTTGCCTGTGCCTAGCAATGGCTGGCATGGTAAGGCTTGTTTAGGTCTCCATAGCCCATGACAGCTTTTTTACTTTTCTTTTCTTCTCTTCTAGGCCTGTCCCAGGTTCTCTGTCTTCACTACTGCACCTACACAACCGACAAAGACAGCCTATGCCTGCCTCTATGCCTGGCACCCTGCCCAATCCTACCATGCCAGGATCTTCTGCTGTACTCATGCCTGTAAGTTTTTTGGTTTGGATTCTTTTAGCGGGGGAGGAAGGTTGTTTTGTGCTTGATTCAATCTATGCAGAGGTGAAAGTCTGCTGCATTTTGTAAAAAATCAAAGTGAAATGTGTTAAGGAAGCTGGGCCTTTTTCAGTGCTTCATCTTACACAAGAGTATCTCTGATGCAGTTAACAGCATGCTAATTAGTGTGAGAGTGATTAGAAGCAGTTTACATGAGACTACAATTTCTGATTCTCACACTTGGTCACATAGGTGAGGTCAGCATATCTGTTCTGGAATGAAAAGATTTTTCTGAATTCAGACAAGAATGGAAAAGCCATTTACATAAGTTATATCAGTGAAGTCTAAGTAATCTTTTTGTTTGTGAGAGATTACCAATTAACAAGAAAGAAATGTGATTTACTTTTCTGACCTGTTAACTTGCACTTATTTAGATTTAGGTCATGATCACTGCTCATCTTTCACTCATTTCTGCAGGGATGGGAATATTTCCCATCTTATTATGGGAGCTAAAAGAGTGCTTTCCAGTTGTAGCTTCAAGTTCTTAAATGATTTTAACAATCTTTTCTGTATAAGAGACTTGGACAGGTTAGGAGTGGAGATGAGTAAGGATGCCATGGGGAAGGAGAAGTTTTTGTTTCATTTCACGATATTAGCTTTGGAAGACAACCTGGGAGCAATTGACCAAAGGAGGGAGGAAAGTACTGCTTGTTCTGGATTTGCTGGAGCAAGGGGGGCACTCCACACGAATACAAAGATTCATATTTGGCTGCTATTTGATCAGTCATTAATAAGTTATTACTTAGTAACTTGTCAATAAGAGTCTCCTTGAGTACTGACCAGGAGAACAACAACAAAAAAATAAGACTTTTTAAAAATAAGATACTGTGGGAAGCTTTTTTCCTGGCATAATTCCCAAGGAACATGAAATGGAGCAAACATCCAGCAATAGTGTAAGTTCAGTGGCTTCAGGCTGCTGCTGGGGAACCCTTTGGGCAACTTTACTTGCAGATGAGCAGGTGTGCTGTGGCTGAGAGCCACAGAGACGTGAGCTCGGAAGTGAGACAGATGCAGTCAATGCTGGCTGCCCCAGCTGCAGCTCCTGCCCCTCCTGAAAGGGCTGCAGGGGAGATGGTAGTGGGAGGTGCTCCTACCCCATGGAGAGGGGGTAGGAGCTTTGGCAGTGGCAGCTGCGCCCCGCCAGAGAAGCAGTGGGATATTGACATCTCCCCAAGGCCCAGCACCCATTCTTGCAGGCATCATGGAAGGTGGGAAACAACCTCACCACAGGGCACAAAAAGTACCCCTCCTGCCTGGAGACCTCAGAAGGATTCAAAAACTTCTTTGCAAGAGCCAAAGATTTAGGGGACTGGCCCAAAGCACAGCAGGATGCTCAGCTCTGGCTGAAAGCAGCACCATAACCCTGCTTACCAGCTCTGCCAACACCTAGCAGTGTATGGGGCTTGCCTCTTTTTGGGGAACAAACTCCAGGAAATGATTTTAATACAGGACTTAATACCATTAGATTTTGTTTGAAAAGTGTATCTCTCCCTCTCCACCTGGTGAGATTAGCTTGCAGAAAGGGCTCCGAATAGCCAGGAGGAGTTCTGCTTTGTTTTTTGCTATCTCAGCAGTGCATGAAAATTTCCCTTACAAGACATATGGAAAACTCTTCTCATCTGAGTAGTCTGAGTGAAGGAAAAAGAGCCAACTTGTTTTCCATATGCTTGAGATTGTAGATTTTTATTTATGCTTTTAACAAGCTAATTTGGGCTGCGCTGGTAGGGGAAGCTACAATTTTATACAGTGATGCTTTTAAAACCACTTAACTCTGAGTGTTGTTGCACTGAGAGGGAGAAAATCATTACAAAAAAGCGCAAACCTGGGTGGCTGCTACATTTGTTTATTAAAGAACCCCTTTCTTTATAATTGGCTGTGAGTTTTCAGGGCCGATTCTGATGAAACACACGCCTGCGTGCATACACACATTCAATTCATGACACAGATTGTTATTTTTTCAGTCATGACTTGAAGAAATAAAGCTGAGTCCATTTAAAAAGAAACCGAGAGTAAATTCTTGCAAATGTCTCCAGATGTTTTCAAATATTTTTTTTCTTTTAAAAGATGGAGCGACAAATGTCAATGAACTCCAACATCATGGGGATGCAGGGGCCAAACCTCAGCAATCCGTGTGCTTCACCTCAAGTTCCCCCAATGCATTCAGAAGCCAAAATGGTAAAAAGACAATTTTTTTAAAATTACTGTATTTTCTCATATTGCTCTTGCATACCAGTTACCCAGACAGTGGGGGATGTAGCCAGACACTGCTTACTTCATTCTTAGTCATACGTTATACTCTCTTTTAATATGCTGCAGTAAATTGCCTTTGTTTGTATGAACTTTCAAGATGTTCCTAGTCCTAACTGAACTCTCAGTGAGAGGCAACTGAAGGACTGTCTGATCTATGCTGTGTTAAATAGGACTTTTGGTACAGATTAGTAGAATTTAGGCAAGTGGTCTGTCTATTTCTCTAATGGTGTCTGTGCTCCACAACTTGACTTAAAGAAAATTGTCAGTCAATAAAGAGTGCAGTAAAAAGTGTGCACTGTGGAGGGAGTGTATATAGTCCTCATTTTTTCCAGATAGGAGCGTGGCGTGTCAGGGTAGTGGCAGTACTAGAGAAGTACACCAAACAATATGTATAAAACTGGGATCTTTTTCTAGAGCGCAACAAGGTAGTTGCCATCAAAAAGAAGTGTCAGAATTTGGACAAATGTAGTTAATTTATACAAAAATGGTTTTTGAAGTTGTTCTACATCTTACAAGTCTTCTCATGCATATGTACTGGAATAGGATTAGTGTAGGTAAACTAAACTACAGGTGGGCATTTTTAAGTTTTCCCAGCTTTATATGCACTTTTGTGGAGGTGTTCAGCACTGATATCCTTGAAATCAAGTTCATCAATGCAGAAACATTCAGGGGTTTTCAGTTTCAGAACTGCCATTTGCTGGCTAGTGGAAATATGAGGACAGAAGTTTTTAGTTTTAACTCTGCAGAGTTTTTATCCTCTCAGGATATCCCATAGTAGTGGAAAACAAGAGTAACAGAACTTCTTTCAGTGATATTTTGCCCACTTAACATTGTCATTAGTGAGACAATGAAATCAAACTGACAAAGATTGGGCAACCACAGGTTTTTATATATTTCTACTTTCATGACTGGTACAGCTTTTAAAGTTGTTGTCATTTATCCTGAGGCAAAGAAAAATATCTTCTTGTCTATAAGTATAAATGCATGCAAGAGAGTCTGGGTTAAGAGTAACAACATATACAAGCTTATTCTGCCTCTGTTTTCTTAGATTGGATAGGTCATGCCTTCGTCTCAGTGTTGGTCTGGGTTAGGCTGTTAACCCAGCCTCTGTTAACACTCCATCTAAAACCACACTGCGTAAACATGCAGCCAGTTGGCCAGAAGAAGAACGATAGCCAAAAACACTGGCTCCCCCAGCCAAGGAAAACCTGTGGTCAAGAGTTCTCTCTGCTGTACCACACAGTGACGGTGACATGCCAAATGGCAACAGCATCTGCAGCAGAGCTTGTTAAAAACTTTTTGGAATAGGCAAGTGTTTTTTCAATGCAAGTGTAGCTGAGCCAAGCTAAATACTCCTTGGCTGAATAAATCCAAAACTGGCATCTGTTTTGGGGACTAAAGGTTCTGTAGTTTACTCTCTCCCAGCACCCCCTGCCTCTTTTTTACTGGAAGTGTGAGGCTACTTAAGAACAAGATTAAATTATTGGTGCATATGGTGAGAATTCTGTGCTTTAATAACTGAAACTGTACATTAATATAAATTACTTTTTAGTCTGGGTAGGTAGGTTTTATCCCTAAATCTAATATATGAAGGCATGGTTCTTTCAGATAGAAAGTGCTATCCAAAACATGGTATAGTGAACAAGCAGCACCTTTGCTTCTCAGAGGCTTTCTGCCACTCTTCCAAGGTTGGAAAAAATCTGCACACATTAACTCTTAAGAGTAAGAGGTAAAATTCAGAACTCTGAGACCCTTCTTATTTTCAAATGCAGGTGGTTTGTTTTTTTTTTAATATTCCATATTTCTATATTCTAGTTTTATAGTTTATTTCAGTCTGAGCACACATGTAATGTAAAAGACCTCTTCGTTTCGTCACTGCTTTGAGCACTATGAAGCTATTAACAAAACCTAGTGTAAACACAAAGTTGAAAAAAATGTGGGAAATATTTAGAGAAAAATTATTTCTTGCATGTAAGTTCATGGATTTTAAATCAGAATCATCTGTATTACAGGCATGTTTGTTCTTATTATTAACTGTGTTTCACTTTTCTTCATGCTTAAAGCATGAAACTTTCACATACTCTGGCAACTTCTTTTAAAAAGTCAAAAGTGAGGGTGCTTAGTACCTTACTGGACTGTGTCCTACATTAGGAAGGAATTTTAGATTTCCCTAGATTCTGCTAATGCTATTTCTGCTGATGCATTCAGCACTTCTTATGTTCTCTTTGGCTGGCCCCGCTCTGAGAAGAATGTGTATGTCAAACACTAGATAGAGTCATCTAAGATGCTTTCAGCTAGTGACTGAAGTAAATGAAGTCTGGGGAACCTTAAGCCTGATTCATCAGCTGTCCAAATCCATGGGAAATAGATCAGCACCTTTTTAGGGCCTACATGAGAGAATGCAGGATGGGCTCCTTTAAACGTGAGACCCAGATGTGAGACTAAATCCTTCTGGCCTCATGAAAGTATGTACCTGAGTAATGCAAGCATGATTTGGTATGCAGCAGTCATAACACTATTTGGTGACTTAATTTGCTTCCATAAAATGCATATGAATAAATAATACCAGTCTGGATGCTGTGTGATGCCAGTTTTTTTAAAGAAAGCAGATAGGCGGCAAAAGATTCCCAGCCTTGATTGGTTCATAATTTTTTTGTAGTAGGAAATGCAAGCAAATCTGATAAATGTGTGCACTGTCTCATATACAAACACATATACACACACATATGCAACATGTAATGTTTCTATAATAAGCAATTTATTTATCTATATGTATTTTAATCAGCTTGTGTTAACTGGCATTTATGGAAAGCCACACTCTGCCACACAAGACACTCATTTTCTGGTTTATTTTTTTTCTGGAGAATGTTCCATCAAGTATTGCAGACGACATCCCAGAACTGATTTAATTTATCACAACAATCTCAATTTCCCTCACAGTATGCCTCTCAATTAGGTTATCACCTAATGCTTTAAAACTGTCCTAGTAAATGAATGAGTGAACATCTAAATCAATACTACTTTCTTCTTAGATTCAGAGCTGAATGGATCAAACCCTTATGCTGCCTACCAAAAACATACATTGATTTTGTGTTAAAATATATTGCATTGGAAAGAGGATGAAACATGTAGCTCTTAAGTGTATGTGGCAAAAGTACACAGGGTAGCATGTGTAGTGTATTAACATGTGGTTCAGTAGCCTGAGAGTATTATGAAATTGGAATTGTTGGTGGTGCTTTTGCCTTAATATACTGCTTACATACAGTTCGGTTTTGCAGTTTCAGAGTATTGGAGGTTTTAGAACTCGGAAGTGCAATACTGTGTGGATTACTGGAGTGAAAGATAAATAGTGTGCACTGAACTGCTGGAAACCTGTGTGACAGCAGGTCTTTTCGATGGAGCCGATGCCTTTCTATCTGAATGTTGCAAGGCATTGATCTTTACCTGCAGAAATTTATGACCTCCGAAAGGAGGTGTAAAAAGCAGGCTGGCAATGAACATAATTGAACTTAAAAATACAGTTTTAAATTTGATCCGGTAATTTTTTCTTTTACCCTTTCTGTCTGTCACTTGCTGGATATGTAGTTTTATAAAATTTAAATAAAATATAATATGTATAGCTTGGCTGTGCTTATATTCCTGACAGAATATGTATGGTTCTTTAAAAAAGAAAATATTTCTACATCAGAAGTGTGTAGGACTCTGGGCTATTTTTTTTACCTTATATGCATTACTAAGTTGAACAGTAATAATAAAAAAAATCAATTTGAAAGTGTCTATCAGATGAAAGAGTGAAAACATAACCAGAAAAGAAAAGTAATAAATCGGTGGTGTGCGTGTTCCCAATTATAATAGTAAAATAACTGAACCTCCTAATTCACCTAAGAATGCCGAACAGCTTTGGCAGAGGAGGAGGAGAGAAGTGAAAGAAATTGCATTGAGCCAGTTGTCATCAGCACTGGTTTTTATTCAACTTAATGAGAGCTAAGGGTCCAAATCCTACTAGTGGCTGTGAAAATCCTGGTCCAAGCATCACTCAGCTCTCCATCTCAGAGGAAAGGCAGGACTGGCTGTGGGGACCTGGGTGCATTTCGTATGGCTTTAAGACAGGCACAGCTTGCTTTCTCCAGGAATACAGTACGTCAGCCAAATGGGAAAGGCTTGGCTATAAAGGTGGAGGGCTTTCATCGGATGCGGATTGGGGTCTGAGTTTGGATGGAGCCTTCTGCTACTTGTTTTACAAATAGCCTCTGTTTCCATGCTGGTTTATTGTGACTGTGCAACTGGTGCAAAGTGAGAAACAGCTGGAGTAAGCTCTTACCTTGGCCCCACTTTGATATTCAGCTCAGCCATTGCAGCAGCCGTTGGATGTGGAAATGAAGAAAGAGTGCTGCCCTAACAAGCAATGGTGTGCTGGGACAGCTGGTGACCTTGGGAAGCCCATGGCTCTGGATTCCAGCTCTGGGCCCAGGTCTGCAAGGTTTCCATACTGATGTGAGGCAAGAGGCTAACACAGGCAGTCCAGGCAGGATCGAAGCCACTGAAACTCTAGGTTGAGCTACTTAACACTTCATGACTGAAGATACTTGGTTAAACAAAATAAACAGTTTGAGGTCTACCTTTTCATATCAAGCTAGCTGGGAAAGGAGTTGCTTTAATAGAGCAGCATGCACAAAGAACAGAAAGAAAAATATTGCATCTCTGCAGAGTTTCAAAAGCAATTGCTTATCTCATCCTTCACAATAAAGCAATGAAAGCAGCGTAAGAGAAGAAAGAATGTGTAAAGCAAAGTCTTCCAAATAAAAAGTGTGATGAAATTTCCTGTATTAGTAACTGAGAAATGTTTTCACAGAATGGACAGTTAAATAGTTAAAAACCACGATGCTTCTGCAACTGTTGACAAAACTACCTAATCTGAAATTGTATCTCCTGTTATATTTGTTCTTATGTTTTAAAGTCCCCAAAGCCAAACTTTTAGTGTGCTCCTGATCTGTGCTTTAAAATCTTGCCCAGAAGTAGCTTTGCCTGCAGACAGTATGCCTTGCTGTGGATTAAGGTATTATCATGATGGGTGAAGCTAACCGTATTCTGCTTTGTTTATTGAAACAGGACCTTGTACTCGTCATGCCTAAATTCTGGATTATGAACTAGACAGGGTAGGAACTAATTCTTCTCAAGCTGTCAGTGGCTCAGCAAGTTCACTAGGGAAGCAAGGCAGCTCAGTTACTCATAGCTGCTGCAAATATGTGGCGAATATCTGGTCTTGCTTCTCCTGAGTGCATATGAATTGCGTTGCTTGTTGTAGGCACAAGTTGTAACAATTCCTTGCATTTTTCTTTCTTTGTGTCACTTTATCCTGCCGTGATCTTATCAGCACTATTTCCCCAGAAGAACTTGGATTTTTATTATTTTGTTTTCCTTGATTCAGCTGGGTGTTAAAGTGACCTCGCTTTCTCCCCCACCCACCAGCCCTCACCCTTTCTCTTTTTCTCTGTTTCTCCACCACCCTCACTTTCCTCAGAGGATTTATCGTCTTTGTAGATTTGTTTCTCTTTTGCCTTTTCCCTCTAGTGTCCACCCTGATTTTGTAACCATAGCAATAACTGAAATACAATTGTAATATTTGCTTGCTGTAGCTATCAGCTAGCCCAACACATGAACTGCTGGCTTTTGTATGTCATAAGATTTTGAAACTTAAGTCTGATGCATCCATATACGTGAGGATAACTTGTTTGGTGCCTAACTGTACCCTAAAGAAAAGATTTTCTTTGTGTAAAGTTGTGTGTCAGTGGGCACTGGTGCAAGTAAAAGCAAGTCCTTATGGTAGTGAAGCCGGGGAAAAAGGAAATTGTAAAAATAAAGTTAAGGTTGCGTTACAGGGAAGTTCTGCTTCACATAGATATATGTGATATTTTCAGTCTTTTGCTTGGAATATGTACAGCTTTCATTTTCCAAGATTTTTGCAAGACCCATGAATAATGTAAATTGTTTTGCACTTCAGGCCATTGCACATTAAGCCCAGTGTTTGATTGGGATGTGCTAGTGCATCTCATAACAAGCAAGGGGCTTTGGGTTGGAGGAGATGGTGTTGCACACTTTACCAGCCTCATATTTTAACCACTGAGGACACGAGAGCTGGAAGCAGAATTCTCGTGGCAATAAATCTCTTCTCTATGAACAGGCTTAAAAAGCATTTTCTAAAATCTATATAGTAGCTAATGAAGCAGTTTATTAATTATGATAGCTTTCCTGTGAGATAAATAATTTCAGACTTGAACTGAGAGAGAAAAGTGAAGTGACTCACTAGAGGCCACACAATTTGTCAGTGGAAGAGCTGAAACAAGCACGGAAGAATTTCTGGCTGCCAGTTCAAGGAAACACAATTTTTGTCTGAGTAGAATTTATGTATTTTTTTTTTCAAGTTAATATTAATGTTGGTAATATCAATATAGTTGTTGAAATATAGTATTTTTTCAGGACTAGGAAAAGAATGGGGAGACTGAACTCAAGCTTACAGGGGACGCAGGCTCAAATTTAGGATTCACATCCAGTTGAAGGTGGCGGTTTGTGTTTGGATTTAATACCCTTGAAATTTCCTGAACTTTACTGATGAGATTTTGGCTCAGAATGACAAAAATTAACTGATCTTCTGAGACTTCTGTCATCTGAGATGATGGAAGCCTTGTGAGATCAGCTTCCCTGGCATCATGGCTTTCACTGAAATCTCAGGAGAGCACTTACTTTCACATAATGTCAACCATATCCAAACCGGGACTAACGAATACCCCTGTAGATCTTCTCCTAAGATCATAGGCATATTTGAAACACTTCTACAAGCTGTGTGCAGCCTGAGGAAACGTTCACAGCATTTGTTGTGTCCTCTGTCAGATATGGCCAGTGACACTTTTCAGTGGTGGGAGGGCTATACATACTGTCTTCCAGATGTTCATTAGTACAATTTTTCTTATTTATGTTCGGAGAAGTATTAACGAGGTAATTTAAAAACTGGGACAGGCTGAGTCTCCCACCCTGGAAATACTTATGCAGGAAACTTTGCTCTGCTCTGGTTTTTACTAGCAAATTGCTGGCCAGTAAAGTTTATCTGAGATTTTGGTGTATAAAATGCAATGAAAAATCTTCTCAAATGTGCTCTGTAGTCAGACTGCATGGGATGTGACGTAGTTAGTTGTGTCCTCTGCACTCTGTATCCTCTTTATTCTACAATTACTGCATAGCCCACTTTACAGGACACCCCCATTATGCCCCTGCTTTACCCCAGGGAACCTGAGCTCTCTTTACTCACAGTATGTTGCTTGTGTGCTGAGGACTAAATGCAACTTCTCTGGCAATGTTACTCTGCTTTAGATAGTTTCCCCCGTTTAAGTAACTTATGTTACGAAGAAGACAGTGAAATAACTGACATAGCTGGAATATTGCAGAGGCAGGGGGAACGTGGACTTTGACCAGCCAAAAATGAACTAGCATAAACAGATGAAGTTTTGAGTAAAAGATTGTTAGGGTTTTTAGGTAGAGGATTAGATTTATGCAAAATCTTCCTCTTCTGGTCATGGATATGCATTTTTTTCCTGACATTTAATATATTAAGGTCACACTGAAACCAACTCATTTTCATATTGGAAAATATTCTACAAATCTTATTTAAGATGGTATCAGATTCTTCATTTAGTGACAGTATCAGTGTGGAAGTACTTTAATTTAGGATTATTATCTTTGTTATCTTACATTTTCATTCATGAAAACTTGGCCTTAAAATTATGTTGTAAAAAAAGAAAGCTTTTGTAAAATATTAAAACAGTGGCCAGGATTCCTGTAGTTTTGTTGCTCATTCTACTGAAATTACTTAAAGCAAAATATCCACTTTTTCACTACAGCTCCTCTCCTCTCCCCTCCTCTCCTCTCCTCATTTTAATTTTTTGAAAAGAGTGTACAGAAAGGAGAGACAAGTCCCACAAACAGCTTAAAATAGAATTTCCTAATCTTTTATCTTTAAAAAATCAGAGGCAAGATTTTTGGTGTAGTCAAAAATTACTTTTGAAATTTAGCCCTGATTCTCAGCTGGTGTAAACCTGTGAAAGTTGAATTCAAAGGAATCACATGGTTTTTGCATCAGCTGAGGACATAGTTTATACTTCTAAATCTCAAAATTTCCTTTAGCCGGGCTCTGGCCCTTCCACAGTTTGATACTGCCAGGTAAGCATTTTGTTTATTTTGGCTTTAATGTTATTTTATTTAGAATCCATATTTTATATTCTACAGAATGTTCTACAGACTACATACAGTGTGACTACAGAGCACATTTGGGAAGATTATTCATGGCATTTTATACACTAAATATTTAGTACTTATTTGCCTCTTTTTTTTTGCACACTGGTGTTTTGACCAGAATCTTATATGAACTTTTTCTTCCTTAATTTTCTTAACTCTGCTTCCTAGAGGTGTTCATTACATAACTTTAAAGGTAAATTATTTACCCTAAGCCCCCAAATAATATCAGGAGTTTTTATGATGGATTCATCATACCAAGCAATCACCTGGAGTTTTGTGACAGGTATTGGTACCTGTCCCTAATGATTCATAATGAAAAATTGCCAGATATTTCTTTGAAAATGATGGATGATTCATGTTGTTATATTTAGGCCACATTATTCTGGAATGTTTAAATTAGACTAAAAGCCACCTCTGAATATACATGTGCAAACATAGAGTACATTTTTAGTTTCCCATCTGGAAATACATATGAAGTCCAGGACTGTTTTCAAGTCTCAAGAAATATTGTTATATTTTTATTATGGTATTTCAGTTCACACTCATACTAATATGAAAAGTTTAGTAATGGCATATCCTCAATACTGCCCTCAAATGCCAAGGTTACATATGAAGTCCAATGGGATCTAGCAAATGTTTAAACTTTTATTAAAGCCCAAAGCCCAAAATAGACTTTACTAGACCTGTACAAATTATTTTAAATTATGTAAATATTTTTAATATGTCTGGCTTCTGACAGAACACTACTATACACTGAAGTATGACATTTGCCATACTGTGCCAACTTTTTGCTTTTTTTTTTTCTTTTTTTCCCCAAAATACCTAGCATCATTACTGGATTTGACTAGAGCCTGCTTTATGTGCTGCTTGTAGTTCAGGAGAAATGTATGTAATGAGGATGGACTGTGTTCTCCGACTGTTAACAGAGGCTCTTTAGCATGAGGTTAAGCGTGAACTTTGTTTTGGCTGCCAACATAGCAGCCAGGAGATACCCAGGATAAGGGTGGGGGAAGTCCTGATCTGCTTTCCATCTAATGGACGTGTGCAGCTGCTCTGCAGGCTGGTGTCAGTGTGCAGTGTGTGAGTGTGTCAGAGAGAAAACTATGTATTCAGGGTTTTGTAACAGATACTGCTCTAACTTCATCTTCTAGGAATTTTCTTAAATTAAAAAATCCTGCCAAAACATTAATATCTGGATGTGTACAAAATCTGAACTTCTGAGTACTTCATTTAAACAAGAGGCAGTGTAGGCAATAGTGACAGCTAACAATCTGAAGAGCTCCAGGTTTATTGGTCAGATGTTTGCAGGTATGTGTGTTTGTGCACATGTCCATTTTTTTTTTTTTGTGGTTTTGGTAGGTCTTTTTTCTTCCTCTGTTACATGCAGTTTTACTGAGCAAACATAATCTTATCTATGCCTATTCATCTAACTTTGCCCATCTCTTTATTTGTGTATTACCTTATCTTGTGTTAAGAAACTACTTTTCCTGAAATACTTTAGAATGCTGCAGAACAATAAATGTCTGAAAAATCCATGTGTGTTATCCAAAACCCACTTACTGACATTTAAGGTGACTAGCATTTGCACAAAGGAAATTTGTTCGGCTACATCAACTTGCAGAGGCTTGTCAGTCTTCTAAATCATGTTAGTGGTGGATTAGTTTGATTGGAAACTTGATCCAAGCAATGTTTGAATTAGTTGCATGCAGAGTTCCCAGAGGTAATCTAGAGTTTATGTGAAAAATGGTGTATAACTGCATCAGTATTGAGATTAAAATATGAATGAATTGCCCTTGGTGAAATTTGTGGTTTCTGGATTTGTTTAAGAGTATCCAAATCCTTCATTTAAATAAGAAAATAAGGTAGCTTGATCTAATTTTAAAGATTTTAGAAAGTAAAACTTCCCTTTCTACTACACTTAAAATTCAAGATGTTTTTATGCTAGTCTTAGTATAACAACTGGTATATGTGACTCATGACGTTAGTTTAATGCTGCCCACAAAAATCCAACTCGTAGTACCCATCCAGCATGTGCTTTCCTCCTATAGGACGAAAGTGTCTATAGGGCTTCTGATCACTGCAACCTGGGCAATGACCAGCTGGATGAAGTAGCTCTAAACTTCCTCACTTTACTAGCTCTGATCTTTTGTTTGTTCCCACCAAGGTGAAAACAAGAGATTATGAACATGTATTTTTCTGGAGCATGTAAGATCTTTCTGCAGACTTCTAATGTCTGAAGCAAAAGAAACTCTCTTGAGTTGCTTGTGTGAAGGAGATGATAAGCAACCCAGATTAAGTCCTGGATGCCTTTAAACAAATTCTGTTTAAAGAATCTAAATTCTGTTTAAAAAAAAAAACCTACTGTAGATTCTGTCCTGCCAGTTACAGAAGAGATCATGATGTGCATGTAGTTGGGAAATGGCATTTGCCTGAAGTGATGATCTGCCTGCCTGTCAATCTCTATCCTTTGTTTCTCAGTGGGATGTTAGCATCACAAGTGATGGACCTATATCCACATTAATGAGACAGCATTGTATGCCAGGAGCTCCCTACAGGAGCCTAGGCAAAAGGGAAGGACAGAAGCACAGCAGGCTCTGTCCAGGCTCCAGGCACTTCCAGTGTTGAAACTGGGCTGCCATACCCAGTGAGGAGAGAGGGTCAGCAGTCCTGGTGCTCCAGAGGTGTAGGAGCATATGTGCTCTGGGGAGTAAAGCAGGACCCCTTCCCCTGTGGTGTTTTTAAAACACTGTGAGAGCCCAGTTCTCACTGGCAGACATCTCCTGACCCTTCCTGAGCCTTGGTGTAGGGTAGGCAGGTACTGGGGTGGACTTTTCTTTCTGTGGAAGCACACGCAGAACAGCCAGCAGTGCATCCATGTCTGTTTGGCTGCTTGTCTGCTCTGACAGAGAAAGCCACCCATGACACACCCCCAAGCACCTCTCCTCTTCTTTTACACACCCAGTAGGTAATGTTAGCATGGTATCAGTGAACAGTCTACCTGCCCACTTGAATCTCCATGTAGCATTTGATGTATCTCCCTTAATAAATTATGTACTTGGAGGAGCAATAACAATAGCTGAGATTCTTGAGACAAGAAGAGTCACGTTACCAGAAGAACCAAAAAGGCTGATTAAAATTAAATCGTAGCAGACAACAGTTGTGTTACAAAGGAAGGCTCGATTACAGCCAAATCACTTTCTTTGCTAACCTCTGACTTATTTATTTCTCCTGCATGCTGCAGTCTGCATACTCTTTCTGGTTCTAATGAGCATTAATTGATTAGCTGGATCTATGAAGAGCTTGAGCACTCGTAAGTACTATCCCAGTGGGTACACAACTAAATAGTTTATGAGATAATTAGTATTTTAATGCCTTTTCTAATGAGCCTTTTCAGTAATGAAATCTCATGAGAACATTATTGGTTCATATATATTTCTTCAGACAAAGCAGAAGGTAAGCTAATGCTATTAAGAGATTTTAAAGCTGGTTTATAAAATGGTTTTTAGTAACTTATTTTTGAATACTTGCCTCGGTTCATTTTGCTTTATTAAAAAAAGAGCCATCTTAATTTCTCCCGCTGCTCTGCCTCTTGCACTCCTCTCTCTTGACAGAATTTTACACTATACTGCAATTTCAAATAATTGGGATAATTTTTGAGGCTGCTACACGATCTCCTAAGCTCAGCTGTAAGTAAATAATACCATACTGTCTGAGCGTGTTGTTTCAGATGTGTTCTCATCCTGGAAAAAAAAACAACTCTGTGCCTGGCTGCACAGTGCCTTGGATTTATGACTGTGTCAAGTTTGAGAGAATGACCAACCTCTACAAAGCTTTTCAATGTCAAGCTGAGTGCTATTTGTAGGCTTGAAAGCAGCACAGAATTTGCAACCATACAGGCAGTTTTTACTTCACCTCCTCCTTTGGCATTGTTGGATATATTCCATTTTACCTAGGTTTAACCCATAGTGGGAAGGACAAGTCCTGTGCCTTGAATTTTATTTTTCTGGTACCTAAAGAATACAGCTGAAGATGGCTTTTCTGGGAAGAGTTTTTCAGTGTGTGAGTGGCTCATTTTATCATTGGTCACAGGGATTGTCCTTGCTTTTTGTTCTCTGGAGATCACAAGATAGCAGCAGCTTCTATGTTCTCATCTCTTAGGGCTCACTTCTTCTATCTGGGAAGCGCAGTCTTGTCCTGAGTGGCACTTGAGCTGCAGTTTAGCAGCATACAGAAATGAAGGGAAACAGCCTGGACCAAACAATGAAACACCTGTGCTTTGGAAGCCTGTTTAATAAATTAGTTTTACATCATCTAGGTGATATATACCTTGAAATGCTTTAGAAACTTCATTTTAAGTCAGGGATGTACAAATCCTATTTAACACTAGAAGCTGTAGGACTAAAACTGCAAGAAATTTCCCTATACAGATCTCATTATGTAACGGAAGATGCAATGAGTCTAATTCATCCTTGGGGTGTCTTTAATGGTGTCAGCACAGTTTCGCAAAGGATGGATTTGGCCTAGGGACATTTCCACCACAAAACCTCACTGTCGTCTTCTGGTATTTCTCTCTTTGTCTCCAAAACTTTAAGGAGACTTGTCACTTTGTTATATTAATAGCTTAGTCCTTGTTAGTGAGTCTAAGTTATTAGTAGTATGGATGTTGTTTTCTTCAAATGAATATGGAAAGCTACATTTCCAGTTCGGGTAACCCTAAAAGCTCCCTCCAGAACACAGAGAAATGGTGTCCTTAGACTTTGTGTGACCTTGCTTGCAATACACGCGTTAGCAATGCGTAGGAGATGAAGAACGCCCAATGCTGACCACTGCTTTCCACATTGCCTGCCATCTCCACACCCTCTTGCAACACAAGACCCAACTGCACAGGGAGGCTAATGCCTCCTGTGTCAGCTCCTAACTGCATCTGCAGTGTCTTGGGTTCTCAGTGCTCACCTGTGCAGCGGTGGAGCCCTCTTGTCAAGGTGCAGTCCAACACTGATTTAGAATGGAAGCTAAACAGCCTAATCTGTTCCCTTGGCTAAGATATGGTAGCTTCTTATGTTTATTGTTTGTTCAAAATGCAAAATAAATCAGATTTGCCTGCCTTGTCTTCAGAGGTGAGCCAGCACCCCAAGCTCCTCTGAGACCCTCTGCATGGTCAGCAACCTGACAGGCTGCGCCCACGCCAGTGCCCAGAGAGGAAAGTTCAAGTGAGAAGGTGCACATCAGGTTACTAGTCCAAGAGTAGAGGAAAAATATCCTCAGATAAATATTTTGGTTTCCATTCTGGAAACTTCATAGAGGGTGTTGCTGCTCTGTAGTATTCAGAAGCTTCCTTAGAGGAGAAATGGTCCCTCATCTGTCTGAGGGTAGGAGCACCTAACTGACTGTCTTTCATGGCCTTTGGACTTTGCTAAACACTAATGGAGCACAGTAAGAATTAAGTTGGGGTGGTGGGCAGAACAGGTGCCAGATGTTGGATTTGATTTGGTAATATTTCTTTTAAACTTGGAACAGGCTGGAGTTGTTTTCCTTACTTTTTCTGAGACTCTCTCTATTTGTTTGTGCTTTCTGAGTCATCACCTGTCTTTGCCAAGACTTTATTATATCTAACAAAAGGTATATTATTGATGTACTGTGGCATGCACAAAGCCTTTCTATGAACTTTGTTGGACATATGGTCCTCCCAGAATCATTTTGCTTCCTGTTTCTGCTCCTGAACAAGGAGGAGAACAATGCTCCAGGCTCTGCTCTGACAGTGTGTAAATGCTCAGCAAGCTTTGGCACCTCATCTGCTTAAAAGCACAGCTTTTGCAGCTTCTTATGTATTTAGATCAGCCCTCTTACCTTTCATTCTGTAGTAACACGTATGTATATACATACATACATACATACATATATATATATATATATATACAGTCTCTTTGGTAATTGCTAAAAGAACAGCAGAGAGGTAGGCACTGAAGAAATGTCTCTATTAGAAATACCTGGAAAGAGCAAAAGGCATTTAAAAGTTTTGACACTTTCTATTTCTTTCTCCTCCTTGTGCATACCATGAGATCATGATTAATGGCTTTGTTGATGTTTGGAGGGCAGAAATCACTTATATGTTCAATTCAGGAAGACCTCTGAATCAGCAGGGCCCAGGGGAACAAGCAGTTCTGGGTCTGGAAGGACCCATGATGTCATCTCATGTAGGCACAGGGGATGCAGCTATTACTTCTTTAGGCATTATTCTTGGATAGGACTAAGGCATGTGGGGTTTTTTTGGCCTTGCAAACACGTTAATTTTGCCTTGAGCAATGGGAAGATTCCCCACCCTCAGGGGAGGCTGTTCAGGATGGGAAGAGTCTTAATGTGCAGGATAGGGGACTGTTGGGGGTGTACAGGCAGAAGGACAATCAGAGAGGGTTCTAGACTTTGCAGTTACTCTTCTAGTGATGCAAACTGAGTTCAAAGGAATGGGAACCTCTAAATGAAGTGTACTTGAAATAAAGCTACTATGAGATAGAGAAATATACACAGTAGAGAAATAGGATATCTTGACACATTCATGGCTTTCCTAGGGTGTCTTGGACTGTATAAACTCACTGCTATTGTGTTAGTGAAACCCTAGATTCCCTGAGGCCATAACTGTTACTGAAATTTAACTTTCGCTTTGAAGAAAGAATAGAAAAAGTAAATTTATTACAGTAGTGTAACTCCTGTCAATCCCATACATAAAAGAGTATGAAAAACACATAATTTAAGAAATTATGGACAATCTTGTAATTTCATAATGATTTCTTTCCAAATAATGTGCATTTTAAGAATACATACTTTCTGTATAGAAGGAGGAGTGGAGTTGAATGCCTTCTTTTTCTTCAGCCTTTTGTTTCAGTAAAAGAAGATACTATTGAAGACACATTGGGTAGTCTGTCTGGTGTCCTTGATGAGCTCTGCAAGAGATACGCTATCTCTGTTTTACTTTTAAGCTAAATGAATACACTCAGAAGTCATGGAGACTGTAAGCATCATATTCTCAGGATATCTTATTTCCTTACAACCTACTAAACTTTAATTGAGAGTCATTGTGCATTGTATTTATGGTTCAATTTAGGTAATGTTTACTTATGTTTACATATTGTGCCTGGCTAATAGATGGCAGATACAGAGTGAAATTAAAATACAGAGAACCCAGACAATAAACATCCCCGTTCACAGTTAGACTATGAGTCTTTGTGCTTCTTCACAGTGTCATTTCAAAATCTAATTAAGCAGATGCTTAAGGAGTTTGAGGATCCAAGCCTTAAATTGCTCAATTAAATTACTTTTTCCTATCAGCATGAGCTTAAGTGTCAAAGATAAATTTACATTAAGGAACAAATATTTAGGATGAAAAGTATGACATAAATTAAACTACCTCAATCCAGAAATAAACTGTTAGCTAACAACACAGTATGCAAACTGGAAATCTAGGGAAGTGCAGTACATCTTACCACAGGGTTACCTATTTTGAAGAAGATAGAGCAAATGTCTGAACTGTTTTCTGGCAATATGCTACTATTTTGCATGTAGATGTTATTTTCGTTACTAAGTAGGAACATTTCCTTTCCCACCTGTCAGTCACATTTGAATCAAAAAATTATCCCAGTGCATTTGGGGGGATAGGGAACAGCATGTAGTTTAAACTAAGTAGGAGGAATATCCTACTTTATGTGTAAATAATGTAAAAAGCAGGGATGTCTTACATGGTTAAGAAGTTAAATTTCCTTATGAATATCACTGCTCTATTTCAATAACAGTGTTATTCCTGAGCAAAATAAAAAAGATTTCTGGATTTGTAAATGAAGCTGAAACCATGGGGTTCGCAGTATGAGGGCCACCCTGAGTACAATGTCTGCATTAATCTTTGCTCCTTGCACAGAAGGCTGGAGCTGCCTGCCAGAGCTAATGAATGGATTCTGACTCTGCCACGTTAGGCTATTACCAAATACAAAGGCTGGTCACAAATTATAGTTTGTCTGATGGCTTCAGATATAAGCATTAGAAAAACATTTGCTCAACAATAATAATTAGTCAGCGATAGAGGCAAGTTTTACAGATTGCTTTAGAGCATTGAGGCAAATGTGCCTTTCTGTGGGAAAAAGCCTGTTGCCTGTCTAGTGATTCATAAAAAGCAAAAAAAGGCACTTTAGTTACATCTTTTTTAAAGGTGAGACCAAACCACAGCGTTTCTACAAAACCCACATAACCTCAGTCTTTACTGCAAGCACTGTAGTGTTTCAGAGCACTACTTTTCCTCCATTAAACAACAACAACAACAAAAATCTTATTAGAGAGTTGTTCCTGGCTTGTATTAGGGTCATGCTTGCACAGATACAGCGCTTCACTGAGTGGATTCTATTTAGCTTAAACCTTAATAGTTAAATTAAACAGCAAACTCACAACTGGCTCAGAGGAGCTCAGCAAATCACCAGGCACCCTGGGCTGCTGAGATGCTTTCGTTCTTTAGCAATGAACTCATACCTTGGGCTTTTGTATTCTCGGAGAGAAGAATCCATAGTTCAGAGAACTGCTAGAAACAGGATGGTTAAATGAAGCCCAACAGTAAGCAATTCGTGTTACTGAAGCATGTCATTGAAACTTGGCACTAGTGCTGGGTCGGAGCTTATGCTGTGGAATGGCTTTAAGTGCTTGTCATCCCATAGATACCGCTGCAAATGTTCTGTACTGTCTCTCCTTTCCTGCGCTGTCTGGGAGAGTGAGTACAAGAATAAGTCTATGCATTTTCATTTGTTTGAGTTTGAGTTTTCTGTGCTTTGGTTTCAGTAGCATGGCTATTAGATGAATGAGGTTGAATCCATGCCAGTAGAGATGCAAAACAGCCCATTACTTCATTGTGTGGTTGATTTGCGTGTTTGTTTTAAAAGTTTGCATGTACTAGTGAATGCAAGGGGATGATAGCATCTAATAATTGTAGTGCTGGCAGGAGCAATGCAAGCTTACCCACACAGCCTGCCAAGGTACCTCTAGTCTGGCTTGCAGCACCTTTTTTTTTCCAACGGTTGTCCTGCTGCCTTAGCACAGACCCAGAGAGCAGCTCTAAAGTACTTACAACTGGCGTATGCAGGGAGACCACCAAATCAATTTTCGTTTTTGATGTGATTAGTTTTTGACTGCTATGTTGCCATATCTTGTGCCAAGGTACTTAACAGGGGGTTCCTGCTGTGAAAGTCCTTGTTTCCCCTTTTGCGCTGATGCAACTAAAGGGAAGTTATTCCCTTCCCAAGCTGATAATTCTGTGAAAGATTTTGAGAGGGATCTGCCAAGAACAGAAAGTATGAATAGATTAACAAATGCTGGTAATCCCTGCATTGCAGAAAGATGGAGTTGATCTCTGTATGTTTGCAGGCTTGCGTCAATAGTGCAGAGAATATAAGACTGTCCTACAGAACTGGTAATAGTGTCAGTGCATACAGTTTGCTTCAGTTATTGTCGTTCTACAGTACCAAGTGTTAGTTAAAGGTATCATGATGAGGGCTACCTCTGGTGCCCATATCGCCTTGACATGGACTCAGACATAGTAAGGACTTCAGTGGGACAATCTGTAACAGGGACTTCTGTCATCTAGAACAACAGAGCATGGTTGGTAATAAAATAAACAATTTTTTTAAGAATGTCTTTACCAATGCTAATTAAAATACCTGTAATTACTAAATTATCTCATTAATAAAGATAAATCTCCAGATTATTTTCTGTTTACTAGGTTGCTAGGTGTACCTAATGCATCAATATGTGTAGAAGTATTCAATGAGATTGCCAGGTTTTTTGAAAGATAAATAGTTTTACATGCTTCAGAAGTAGACTCCAATTGGCTAAGGAATTGGCCAAATGCTAAAAAGTGACATCATTCTTGGCAAGTGATAAAGATGTATTTTTGTTAACAGACATTATATAAAATGTGCACTATACTACTTCTAAGCAAAAATCCGTGTGTAAGAATAATGCAATGTCTTTTAGACCAGAATTGTTTTTAAAAGAAATTACATTTACTGACCAGTCCTGTGTACTAGTCTGTTAATGCAGTGTATTTGTTCTTCTATATAATTTTTTTCTTTAAATACAATTAATACATATGACATGAATGCTTTTAAATCAATACCATTATTTAGCAGATAAATGTAATTATTCCCTATTAATTCTTCCATCAAATCCATGTTTGTGAAATAGACATACTGTAATTGTCTTCTTGAGTCCAATCATATAATTCAACTTTCAGCAATTATGTTTTAACTCAATTCCAATGACTGATTAAAACCATGTGTATTCAGGTTTAGATAGATGTGCTTACTACGGGATTGTTAAACCTGCAGAAAATATGTTTTTAATAATCCATTAGTATTTAATTAGCATGCAATAACTGTCTTATTAAATCTAAATTAAAACCTTATTTGAGGCATGTAATTGAAAGTGCCACTGGGTAAAATCTAATCTGTCAGGGATGACTTTACATGGAATAACAATGCTAGACTTTTCTTTTCCGCAGTTTTCAAGGTCTTCCCAACATTTGCTTAGTCATCACAGTGGAATCTTGCAACAATCAGTTTTCTGCAAGTGCAGCATTTAAAATGTGTTTTGGGTCAGAGTTGTCATCTTTTGAGAGTTCATCTTGATTTGAAAGATGATTCTTTGGGGAGAAGATGAGGAATTCTTAAACTTTTACCAGATGCCAAAATGTGTGTGAATGTTTCCCACTAGCCAGTGAAGAAGGAGAGATGGTTTACAACACACATCACATGGTTAGGTGTCCCTCAGTGCCCCAGCATACCCTGACAAACATGAAAGGAAGAGGTGGTTTTGTGATTATATCTCTCTATAACGGAAAAGTTATTACTACATGTTGATATGTGCAAGGGGTCATGCAACATAACCAGTGAGAGCAAATTACAGTAAAATTAGACTATTTACAGAAATCGTGACACTTTTCACTGTTCCAGGATAAGAGGGATCCGTAATCCATCCAGAGATGTGAATTCATAAATGCTACCGGTGAATTTGCTTCAACAGTACAGCTGAAAGAGTCTGTGTAAATTATCAAACCAAATTGCTTATAAAATTCTAAACATCATTGGTTTGAGATTAATAGCTACTTGAGTCCCTGTAAAGATATGTTTAATTAACTGGCTAACAAATTTCTAGCAAAAATATCTCTCATCTGATCTGCAGAGCCCAAGTTTGCTGTTCCCTTTTCTCATCATAACCCCATGGTTCCTTGACAGTAAGTGGGAAAACTGCAAACACAGGAAACACAAGATGGAAGAGCTGTAATTTAGCAGGTGAATCCCAGGAGATAATTTTCCTAGGATAGTCTGCATTGAGTGCTAGTCTCCATGGACATCAAAGTCTCATTTGGGAGCTAATCATTATCTTGCTTGTATCCTTATTATTACCTTGATCTGGGCAATATCCTCATGAACCTGAGACAGTTCATCAGATTGGGATTTGGCAGTAAAGGATGGGGTAAGTCCAGATGTTGATGGGGCTGCCTAAGGATCCAAGACTGTGGTTAGGGAGGGAATAAATGATTACTAAGGATGGAGAGCAGGGAGAAGCAGCAAAATATTTTGCTGATTCCGTAGACAGTGTTGGCCAGCAACGCCTAGAGTGTTGACAGACCTCAGTTCCTGAGTTGTGGTGGACAGTTCTGTCCATTCTCAAGCTGCTCACAGGACAGAAATTCAACTCCTCTCTTTTTATTAACAAGCTGGGGAGGATGAAGATAAAAAAAACATCAAAGAAGGATGTAAACCAAGGAAACTTTCAAAGGGGAAGGAAGACACTTGAGAGCAACCTCATCTATGGCAGAAATGTGGCCTTTGAGGGAAGACAGGAACCTGCACAGTGCAACAAGCAAGGTGAACAGAGAAAGGCATCAGGGCTCATTTGAAGAGGGGGAAAGAAAATTATGTGTCCAGTAATGGGGACAACCTCTAGAACTACCCAGTCAAATTTAATAGTTCCTTTTACTTGTAATACATTTATGATTAGGCCAAACGTGAATAGCTGTCATGGTGAATGCACTATGTGTGTAAACTGTAATCTGTTTATTTGAACTTAGACTCTAAGTGTCACTGGACACCCATGCAAAACTGGAATGCTTTTACTCCGCAGCAGTGAAAAGTGTAAATATTTCTGTAAACAGCTCTATTTTGCAATTTACTCCCACCAGCTGTGTTCTGTGATTGCTTATACAGAGCAACATGTGATAAAACCTCTTTTATTATAAAGAGATATGGCCCATGAAAAGCCCATGAAAACCCATGGGCAGCAGAGTTCAGTCAAATTAGTAACCATCCAAGTACATGAAATACAGTCAAAACAAATTACTATACCCCATGGAGGAGTTCAAAATCAACACTGAGATGCTGACATGGTGGGGAGGTAGCTAAGGCTGAGAATTGCTGAGCAGAGAAAATAGGGGGCAAAATTATTTAATTGCTCATCTTCATTTGAAATTGGTGAAGTGTCAGGTCTAGCTATGGAAAATATGTAGGGTTTATTTACATAACCTGATTTGAGGCACCTGTCTAAATCAGGAGCCAAAGCTCCTAACAGGGTTAATAGAGCACTTTGGTTAAGAGCTAATTACAGCCTAATGTGAGGTTCTCTGAATGGCTCTCTAGTGGCACCACTGGACTGGGGGCAGCTGAGGCTCCCCAGCCAGGAGACTGATTCAGTATTGTAAGTAAGCACTCATACCCTGAGCTTCGGAAAGTTCAACAGTGGAGTATTCTATAGTGTTCATCAGTATCGTTAGTGCATGGTTAAAAACTGTGCAAATCATAGAGAGAAAGGCATTGTAACCACTTAGTGAAATATCAGATATTTTATTAGCAGTGTGGGGTTAGGGTTTCAGCAAGGAATAAATCTAGTGTCTATAGAGCTATGTTGACTTCAGCAACACCAGTTTACACCTGCTGAGAAGCAGATTCAGGGTTGCTTTTTAAAAATCAGTCTTCTATCTACTCTTGGTGCATGCTTGCATGTGCTATCTTTCCCTCTCTTGCTAATATTTTCAAGCAAAAGAAGCTGCTGTGGCATCACTGAAGACAAGGATATTAACATGGTTATCAGAGAAATTATTACATGTGGTTCATTGCTGTTTTTCAATGCTGACCTGTAAAATAAGGATTACTAAAAAATAAAAAAAGTCTGTTGTGGTTTGCAAAAAGTAGAAGTATTTTACTTTCATTTCTAATCAAACAGGCTAAATATTCATGTTTATGTGCCTAAATGAAACTTTTGTATGCAGTCTTCCATCCCATCTGCATGAATAGTGGCATTGTAACAGGATGAGGTCACTGCAGAAGGGAAAGTGAGGTAAGAACACAGCTGAATCTACAGCCTATGCTACATGGTGCACCAGCTAGGCTTAAAGGAATACAACGCTTTCGCCTGAGCCAGAGTTGCTGTGGGCACTGCCTGCAGAGCTGAATGCCTCTCACAGGGCTCTAGATGCATTCCTGGCTCTACTGTATGGTCTGATGCACAGTATACAGTTTCCTCTGCTTTTACAAACTGCTCTTTAGAGACCTCTTTACACATCTAAGATAAGTGAAAATCCATATGGTTTATTTTAAAGCCTTCATTAAAAAAAAACAAGTTATCAGGCCTCATTCTGCTTTGACTCATGTGGCATAAATCCTGAGCAGTCCTTTTGTAATATTCACTGATGTTCAGGGTTTATGCCAGCATCAGGGGGAGCAGTGTTTGGCTCATCAAAGGGATTTTTCCCTCTCATTCTTTTCAAAAGAAATGACTCAACTTTATAAAGACTGATGGCTTCCTATTGGCATCACCTTTGTACCTCCTGGGAATTCTCACATATATAGAGCATGGCATAACCCAGTGTGCGCATCTGAGGGCTGGGCAGTGGAAGGGTGACATAGCAAAGGAACATTTGAAGGAGCGTAAAATTTGCTAAATCTGTATGTCAGTTCATATTTTACCTATTCCTTGTGTTAACTTAAAAGGCCATATAAACATGTTGCCAAGGGTACACTGGCAAATCGCCATTCCTCACCCACCATCATAATTAGAACTCTGAGAACTTGGAAAAACCTGCCTAGTGAGCAAGCCCCTCTTGCCCTTTTTCCACAAGGTTCTCCAAGCTCACAAACCTGGGTAGACTTGGAGCAGCTGCCATTTCAAATAAGACTATCCATCCCAGCACCACCACCCAGCATAGGAGCCAAAGGAGCTCTGTTTTCATCCCATGCCACCTCTTGCTGCTTCAGCTTCTCAATGTGACTTCATGAGTTCCCAACAAATTTGTCTGAAATAGAAATACCTTCTTGCTCCTGATTGTCTTTGCCACGCTGTGCAGGAATGAACCCATAACTCTTCTCGACCCAGCCCTACTGGAGTAGCCTGTTTCTATCTCACTTAATAACCTCTTCCCCTCAGTCAGCCGCTGATAACCTTGAGGTCAAACTGATATGACATCTGATGTTTCAGAAGCAGGACACTCAGTACTGTTGTTCCTGCTGCAGAAGACTGCTGATCAAGACAACACCAGGATTTATTAACAAATGGTGCCTTTTTCTTTTACTTGTTTTTTGGATCTGGGGTTTTTTTCCTCAATTCACAGGCAGTGGGTTGAGCCACAAGTGTTATCAAGGTTTTTCAGCTCATTTGGTACCCTCATCTTTCCCCAGGACAGGAAAACCCGGTAGGAGCTGGTGAAGCAGACAGAGAAGTTTGTAGAGCCTTTTCTCTGGGAAAACTAGCCATTTTTTAGTTATGTGAGCCAAGACCTTATTGACCCTAGGTTGCCAGGTTTGTGTGTGTCCTCTCTGCAGAAAAACTAGCCCAGAGGCTCTTTTATCTTTGTTCCACGCATCCCCCAAGCACTAAAATAATCTCTGGTTTTCCTGTCCCGCAATACCCGACTTATTCATGAGCATTGGAGCTGCAAATGGCAGGCTGAGAGCTGTCCCTGCTCTGTTCTGGTCTAACATCTGCTCTTCCCCTCAGCCTCTCTGATGCATTGGATCATTGCATGTTTAGGATCATGGCAGCATGAGGAGAGAGAGAGAGAGATACGAGCCTGGGTGATAGGGACAGCGATGGTGGGATGTAAAATGACATAAAAATAAGGTAATAAATGAAGCAGAAACTTAAAAAAAAAAATCATTGTATAAAGACCCTGCAAAAGGAAAAGGTTGTCCAGAGAGCTGTGGGCAAAAAACAAGTATCCGGGTAGCATTTCAAATAGCCACATTCAGTCTGTGGAAGCTAGACATGCACCACAGGCTGCTTTTATTAGGAGAGCACAGTATGAGACACAAAAGAGTAAATGTTTCTGCTTCTTTCCAGTTCTGTCCTTTAGTGTAACTTGCATCTGACTCTGTTATAGAAAAGGAAACATTATGGGCCGGAAGCAAGAGAAACTTGCAGGGCTGCCGGAAGGAGCAGACTGTCTGCTTCCCTTCCCTCTCTTTCCTCCTCCTCCTGCCTCTGGCCACCTGTCAGCATCCCCTCGCCTCCCCCATCGTCCTCACTCCCGCCAAAACCTCCCTTTGTCTTAATGTGAATTTTAAAACCTGATCTTTAATTATATTTTCTGGTGGCCACTGCTTCTTTCCCAAATGTCTATGTCCTGTTTTTGTCAGGACGGGAAAGACTGAGAGTCAGACGGTGGGGGAGAAATTCAGGCTTGTGCATAAATGAGCCTTTTGCTTCCCGGTCAGTAGTTCAAGTCCAGCCCACAGAAGTCAAGCTGGAAAGTGATAGCTGCTCTGGAGCGTGCATGTACAGCATTAGTTGGTGGTCTCATTTGGGTTCAGAGCAGACAGGTGTCCGGTTCACTGCTGGCTCTAATTGACATCTTTGCTGGCAGCTTCAGAAGCAGGGCCAAAGACTGCATGGGCACCCAGCCTGCAGTACCCTTCCCTGGGTGGTCTTCCTGAATCAGCATCAGAGCGAGCTGGCAAGGTAGCCAGGGGAGGCTCAGACTGCTGTTGTCTGTGTTGTATCCATTCTGTAAATAAACAGGGATATTCAGCTCTGAGTGCTGTTCCCAAAGCTTTGATTTCACTTTTAAGAAGGTGCTTTTTTTTCCTCTTTGCACTATTTTTTTTAACCTTTGAAATAATTAAACTTTGAAGAAAGTAATGGATCAGAAATTAGAACTGAATTTACAAAGAGGCAGTTCAGGCAGGAGCCTCATTTCAGAGGGGGGGCTGATAGAGATGCATAAACTGGTGTTACTGAAACAGCTTCAATCCAGGACATTTTAAATGATTTTTCTCTACCAAACTCTCCCAGCCAAGACACCTGCCTGTCCTCAGGGTAACCACCCTTGTGCAAGTACAGGATCAGTGAATGTAATTTGGAGCAGGATTATGTCTTGGTCCATGATACTTCTGCACCATCTATCTGTTTCTACCTACGAATAGTAGCTTCCAACAAATAAATCTCTGTAGGGTTTTTCCATGCATTTCTGAAAGCCTCAAGGAATCTTATTTTAAATATGTGTACTTGGATCCTTCAGCTTCCCCCTTTTTATTTGCTTTTGCATTTATGCAGACCTCTCAAGTCCCTGGAAATCAGGTGCATGAGGCTGTGTGATGCTGGTCTGTGATAAGAGCAGGCATGCTGGTGCAGATTTGTGTGCTGGCATCCTCCAAACACACTGATGCTGGGGTGGTAGAGGGTATTAGGCTGTTTGTGAGAATTATGATGTCCTTTAGTGGTGCCTGACTGCTATGTAACCTTCCTGTCCCTCTCCTGCTCCAACACTCTAGTAGCTGCAGGTAGCTGCTGCAGGTAAAATTTTAGACCACAAGGGATGCCTCAGTATCCAAATGAAATTCCCTGAGACCCTGGTGCTCCCAAGCAGTGGAGCAGGAGATGAGGCCAAAAGATTTGAGTTACATGGGAACTATTAAGTTTCCATGCTCACTGAGCAAAGCAGGGTCAGTTCCCCTGTCCCAATGCACAGGTCTCCTAGCCCACATCTAGGCATTCAGGAGTTCAGCATAAGCTGTAAATGAATCTCAGTGGTCTCTGGGTCCTCAGCTTGTCTCAGAGGTGCTTGGAGAACTCTCATCTTGTTCTGCCCATGTGCTCTACAGTTTTGTCTGCCACAACTCAGAGCCCCGCTAGGGACAGGGTTGAGCAGCCTGTGCACTGGAAAGAACCATGTAGGAGCCTTACAGAAATAGGGAGCACATGGAAACATCATGGGTGATACACTAAACAACTTTGTCTACTGTTGCAAATTGTACGTGAGTTTATATTGACTTCAGCACTCTTTCATCCACTCACTCCAGGTGTGGTTCTGCCCAATAATCTTTAAAACAGCAAAAACAAGTTCAAAAAATGTTCTCCACCTTTGCTCTGCTTTAGTGAAGCTCCAGATTCTGCCTGGGCCTCACTGGGTACAGCTACTGCTCTTGGATTGTTTCATTCTTGCAGTGGTGCTCTCATTGCAGGATACTGTAAAATTTACTTTTTGTCTTAGTCCAGGTTATCGTTGCTAATTGTACATTTTCATCTACAAGTGCCAAGTTCCTGCTTTAAAAAAAATAAAAACATAACCACCAATCATATGCTAAATTCCTAACTGCATAATAAAGATTGATTACATGTGTTTATGTGTAACATAAAAAGGGTTCATTCAGGAAGTGTATGGTCATTTAAAGGCAAGTCTAAAATTTTCAATTTTACCTAAGTTTATTTATATTAGGGAAAAGGGCCTGGAGTACTAAGCAAACCCCCATGATATATAGGGTTCAGGCTGAGAATTCTCTGAACTATTTTATATATATTTTTATTCTCTCAATATGCTCTTTCATGGCTACTAATTAGTTTTGTTAGTCGACTTACAGAAAAGCATATATAAAATAAGGAGTAAGTAATTCCATAGCACTAATAGTATCAGTGAAAGGCACGAAGTCTGAAGGCAGTTGTAAAAGAACTAGTTCAACCAAAAAATAATTCTCATTTGAATTATTATGATTAATTTCATAGCTTTTCCTTGTCACAGTACACTAAAATCAAAACAGTGAGGATGTTTTAAAGCTTTCAGTGTATAGTTCTAGTATATGTTAGAAAAAAGGTATATACACATTGTGTGTATATGCCTAAAGTAAAGCTATAAATAAACAAGAAAGACTAAACTTCAGTTTTACTTTTAGCTAATTTTTTTTTCCACTTTAAACAGTATCTAATTTAATTGGAGAGGAAAGTAAATGTGACTGTAAGTTGTCTTTGGTTGCTTCTATGTCAGGCAGAGGACCCCACAGCTTTTGCACTATGTACCTAATTGGTTTACACGCTGGATGCATTCATGCAGGCTGGAGCTCTTTTGCCTGAAGGGATGAAAGAGGAATCACCCCGCTTGTTTCTTTTGCATACTAACTATAGTATTTGCTTACTAAATATGTTGACTCTATAGATGTCATGCTGTTTGCTGTTTCTGAATGTGGGGCTGATGGAGTGCTTGCTGGTGCACACAGAAAATGGTAGCGGGTGTCATTGCTCCCTGTGGGTGCATGTGCAGCACCAGAATGTGAATTGTTCTCCTCTCCAGTACCACACATCCACGCAGTGCTCCTGACATACCCAGGTTCCCATTGGCCTATGGTGTGTCCTGGGTGTTTATTATGTGGAAAAAAAGAAAGTCCTGCCAATCCACATCACTAACGCAAGTTTGTCAAATGACATCAGCAGCAGAAGAGAATTTAGTTTCAAACCACATGCAAATAGGTCCCAGACTGCTGGTTATGCCATGATGTCAGCTCTGATTTCTCATCCATTATTTGATGGGCTTCAATGAGTAAACGCAAGATATGTTCCCCCTCCTTTTCCTCCCTCCCACGCAGAACTTCTGGGTTTGTTTTGACTTTATTTGTGGAAAATGTGTTTTGAACAACAAACATACCTCCTCAGGAGAAGTTTATTTCAAGGGCGATTTCCTATACCAGCTTTCCTTGTCTTTGTTATCGTTTTGCACTATGGCGAGCTGTTAATTACTAGAACAGTTCAGATATTTCCCCAAGGGATTCAACTAAGCGTCGGTAATAGTTCCAATGCTCTTTGTCATGAATTGGCATTAACTTTGTTAATAAAAGCTACTGTATTATTTTGGCTGTGTGAAGCATTAAAGCATGTCAGCCTGCCTGCAGGTATGCCAAGACACAGCAGCAAATCAGGTCATGTCATGCAGGTTAACGTCAGGTTAGATTTTACGGCACGTATGTCTACTTAAAATGGCACAGGCCTCCAGACTGTGTAATTTGGGGTACTAGGACATGGAACTTGTCACTGCCAGGTCTAAGGGTTGAAGCCAGCTGAGCTATAAAGACTGTGTCTCTTGTCACCAGGTGTTAGCTGTCTTGTTCAGCCTGGTCTGAACTCCTTCTGTAAAGCTGTAATCACTTCCAGGGGGTAATTCAGCCCAGAGGCATGGGATGGTTTGTCCTGTGCAGAAATAATCTAAATATGTATTCTAGACTACTGAGCCTAATTTTAGACTAATTCTGATCTCGATGAGCTCTCTCTAACTGCTGTTCACTGCCATTTAAAATCCATTTTGTTCCAGTATACTTTTTTTTTTTGGTATCTTTCCCAGAAATATGAGGAGGGCATTGTCACCTTATGAGCACGGACTACATCCCTCTGCCTGCCTATCCATAGACCTCTGCCCTAAGAGGAAACTGCATTAGTCGCTCTTTTAGTGAAGAAACATGAAAGACTTGAGATTTCTTAATGACTTTTGGGTTTAGCCTGGGTCAGTTATTTTCAGAGGAGAGCTTAGAAAAGGTGGGAAACAGAAACTTATGCAGGTGTCACCAGCAGTTTAATTTGGTTTTCAACCAGAGTTGTCTGGGTCAATTAACTTCACACAGTTCTGCATACACCAGTTCAAACTGTTCCCTTATTCTATTTACTATTACTAGTACTATTTACTATTCTGTAAATAGTATTTCCAACACAATAGAACTTAAGTATATTTGCAAAGCCACTGAATAAATACACAATACCAAATAGAAATCAAATTACAGGGGCTGATGTCTTTCTAAAATGCTTAGTAATGGAGGTATTACAGGCAAGTGATATTACACCCCCTCCAAATCACAGAGATATAATTAATTAATGTCTACATTGCAAAACAAAGGAAAGTATTTTGACAACAGTTACTTGGAACAATTAGAAATTGTTCTTTCTTTTAGCCCCAAAAGGCAAAAACAAGAATGTAACTAGAATACATTGCCCTTTTTTCCCCTATTGTTTCTTTCTGATCAAGTCTTAGTGCTCACATATTGAGTAACTGGGAGAGAAGCCAAAAGCATTCCCTTTACAAGTGATTTTAAACTATGCATGAGGTGTGTTTTTTCCTTCTGTTTCATGGAAACATCTCTGTTGTTGGCAAAAAGTTTAAGTTAGGAAAGTTGGTCTATAACTCTGCGTTGCCAAGGTTTCAAGACCAGGCCTAGATGGTCCATAAAACTATTTCCTCTTAAACAAGAGTTTCGCCTTATTGAAAACAGAGACCATGGTCATCCCATGCCTTTCCCTGATTGCTAACTCTCCCTTCTGGGGATGCACAGATGGTGGGAGGTTCAGCAGCCCTGCATCTGCCCCTTCCTCTTGCTGGAGCTCCGGGACCTCTGTGAGGTTAGTGCTGGGCTCTGGTTTGAGGGCAGTGGTGGGGTGATGCAGAGGTGGAGAGGGGCGTTCCTGCACTTGGGATCCCACTGGTGTTATTGGGGATACTTAGGGAGGCCTTGAAGCAGTGGGCGTCTCCTGTATCTGCTGTTGTGCAGTCATGATGGGGACTGTGCCAAGGGCAGTGTGCTTTTGGGGAGGGAGCTGCTAGAAGAGTTGATGGAGGACAAATCTGTCATGGCCCTTCCCTTCAAATCTGCTCAGGCAGGAGCATTCATACCTCAGGCCTCCCCTGGGGGAGGAGATTCAAGGGAGAATCAAACAAGGGAGGTGAAAGTCTGCAAGTAATGGGGCGTCAACCGAGTAGGATTTGGCCTCTGGCTCCAGTTGGCAGGTCCCTGAAATCATATTCTGAGAACTGACTGCAAGCCCTGGCTGGAGCATTGCTCGCTCCTCACTGCCGGACAGATAGACAGTAGTGCCCTGACTCACAGCCAGCTCACAGGCAGCCAGCACCCGCCTTGCTCCTCTCTACCCCCACGCATCTCAATAGAGGTGCAGGTTTATGAGATGATAAAGCTGCTTGGTTTGAGCTATCCCTCATCAGAGCAGTCAGTGCTGTACGACCTAAGTCTCTGCTGGGGGCTGGACCTCTGCTTTTCTTCTCAATCCCAAATTACTTTATTTTCCCCAAATGTTTTTGCAAAGTTGTAATTGCCAGAGCTGAATAAACCTCTACAGATTATTGCTTTGACTAATTCAGCCCAAATAATATGCATGCTTAAATGAAGAGGGCTTAGTTTATAGAGGAGCCAAAATGGTAAATAGGGCATTTGGATGTTTATTTCACAAACTATCTATGATAGAAGTACAGATAGTCAGAGACTAATCCAGGAGAATGCAGTTAACACAAGAACAGAATTCGATTTAAGATTACTCTTGTGTCTGTTTCAAAACTACCTGGGAGAGTTCATTGAGCACTTAATTGAAAGCAACCTTCTCATGGGTATTTATCCTGATGCTGATGGATTGACTTAGCAACACACGGGATATAGGTCAAGGTTGCTGAGTGCATGTGTCTTGTATTTGAACTTCTCAGGTATACAGGAGCCAATTATACCCACATTAGCATATGTGAAAACAAAATGTGGTCTCACCCTGGTTTTGTATGCTTGCAGCCTTGCTGCAATTCTTCTGGATTTGTTCTACCATACATAAAATTCAGATCATATTTGTGATATGAACTGAGGTGAAAATATCACTGCTTGCTTTATTTTGAGGGGGAGGAGGAGAGAGGCTGATGCATATCGGGCTTGATACAGACTGAAATCCAGTGATTTTTTTCCTCTCTAATTTATATGACAGAAATACAAAAAATAAGTCTGTTACCATCTTTTTTTTTTTTTAATTTGTCAACTGTTGGGAAAATTTTGATACTTACAAGAGTAGACAAAACGAATCGGGGTAGACAATGTGTAGTAGTACAGACTTGTGTGCTTGTGAACCCAAGCAAGTTGTAACTGACCAAAGTAGTTGCCATGTCCTCCTCCTTAGTCATCTCACTGCTGTAGAGCTGGACACACCTTCTGACTTGATGCATTTCAGGTGCAGATGTCCCAGGCATGATGGGATGAAAGAGATGTCAGAAACTTGGTGGGATTAGTCACTGCCTGGATGTGCTTGTTTGTGCCTTGCATAGGCTACAAAGGATGCTCAGGTGACAGTGTTGAACAAATTTTCTTCTTGTGGAAGTAAAGTAAGAAAAATACTTTTTTTTAAATGGGATTACTGCTGAATAAAATAGGCCAAACAGGTACATTTTATATATGTCCAATCTAATTTTTAATACTGAAGATGTCTGTAGAGGTGATGATTCCTGTTGGAGTCTAGTTTATCAGTACAGTGTGCTTGCACAGTCATTTTCATTGGAGTTCCAGGAATTCCATAGGTCTCTGAGTTTAGAGAGAGTGAATGGTGTACATTCTATAAAAACCTTTACATTTTGTTTGTTGGTCTATATATGCATGTGAATGCAGGCAAGTATGCATCCTTAAGAGTCATTGTCTCTGTTGAAAGTCTTAGCAGTAATTCTGCTATTACCTCTCAGCACCTCAGAAAGGCCATGTAAAAAAAATAGTACATACATATTTAAAATAATATGTTTCACATGTTTTTTCACTTTGTCCATTCCCATGAAGGTTGGAAGCAAAATTAGAGTTGATTTCAGTGGGAACAAAGTCAAGTTTATAGTGTGGAGTTCAGACCCAAATTTCACTTCCTGTTAATATGAAGAGCAGTTCAAAGTGGTAGATTATAAAGTCTTTACCTACCATATTACTCCCTATTTTCTTTGATACTTTTGTCATTTAATAAAAAAGTCTTTCATACTTTACCTTAGAGTAATTGGAGACTGGAGATCTATAATGCTCCTGCTATTTCCACATTTCAGTTGTCACCTAGGAATTTATACCTATACTTATGATAATGAGATTTAGTGGGGTCATTTACACTCTGTGAGCATTACATAAATCACCATTACCCATTTGTATCATGTGGCTTTTACCTTTTCTATTGTAGATAAATATTTTATACTTTTTTTTAGTATTCATATTCTCTTTATAAAATTCAGCATATACTATTCATTTAGACAATGACAACAACTGGAGATAATGTCAGGTCCAGTATTAGTCATTGGAGTGTGGTTTGGGTTTGCTAAATCAACAAAAAGCTAAAAGTGTAGATTGTCTTTCAGTGCTACATTTATTGTTTTCAGATGTTAAAAAGGCTCTTGCCATACTACAAGCAATGGTTATAATCACTTGCTATCACTAGAGACAGTTAAAGCAATTGTGTTGTCAAAATTACATTTTAAAAATCAAAACAATATAGTAAGTTGCAGTGTGATTGTTCCCTGAATGTCTTTGATAAATATCCATTTCAATACTCTTAATTATGTTCCTCCTTTAAAATTTTTCTTTTTTCCTTCAAATGTAAGTGATGAAAAGCTCTCTTTTCCTACCTAAATGAATTCAGAAAGTCCCTTTTAAGCTCATAACCATATCTTCTATAATTCTGATTTTAGTAAAGCAAGTGGGTAAAGAGTTTGAATCTTACACCAATTTCATTTTATGCCTTTGTCTTTCTTGGCCTGGGATCTAATTTCTAGTTGAGCTGTATTTCATTACCATTTGCCCAGACACTGTGGCACACAGGAGCACTAATTTTTATTGGGGTGGTGTAGACTCACACAGGCAAACATGTATGCTAGCAGAGGAGATGAGAAACCACTACCTCTCTAGTCCTGTTCTGCATTCTTCCCTGATTTGAGCAAACTTAATCATTGCCTTTGTGGTCCCAACTCTAGACAAAGGGATTGACTTAGGAAAACCAGACTGCACCAGGGGCAGTGGGGGCAGCACATGTGCAGAGAATTGACCAGAGAATCAGAAGGAAAGGCATGCGCTGACAGACATTCAAGGGATCTGAAACTCCTGATTGCATTGTATTTTGACAATAGTCCTATTAAAAGCGAATCATTTTGTGTATTATTCTTCTTACTCATTCACCTCATATAACAGGCTTGGTCCAAGTACTGCTGAAGTCTTTCCACTGACTTTACTGGAAGTGGGATCAGGTCCTCAATGCCACATTAGCTGGGTGCTTTCATGGCCAGTTGTAAAGCTGTTGTTCCATTCCACACAGCCTAGAACAAAAATACTGAAAACTCAGCCTTCAGTAGCTGGGTTCTTTCTGCCTTCTTTAACTTGGTCTTTTGACCAACAGAGGTACAGTAATATTACTGATAACAAAGAAATGTGTCCTTATAATGATCCAATTGTTTAAGTATGAGTTGTGCCAGGGGAGGTTTAGATTAGATATACTGGAAAATTTTTATCATGGAAAGGGTTGTAAAGCACTGGAACAGACTGCCCAGGGAAGTGGTGGAGTTAGCATCCCCAGAAGTGTTCAAAAGATGTGTGAATATGGCTCTTGAGGACATGATTTAATGGTGAATATGGTGGTGCTGCTACACTGATGGTTGGACTTGATCTTAAAGGTCTTTTCCAACCTTGAGGATTCTATGATTCTATTATAAAGTATGAAAATACTCTAATGGCATTCAGAAAGGAAATGGGTACTTTCTTACTATGTCCTGCTTTGAGCTCTGTAGCCAAAAACCAAAAAAGGCTTCGGATGAACTCTCTCAGCCTTCGAAAATGGTACATTGAAATAAGTCTATTTATCCATCTATATATATATATCTGAAATTATCTATTTGGAAATATTCAAAAATAGTTGTTAAGTTGAAATGGTGCTAATGTCTACAAAATAAAGGTATCACATCCAAGAATTAAACCCTATAAATGAAAATTGATGTACACTTTAGTAGTATCTCTCTGAGACATCTCCACGTGTAATATCTTTCCCTGAATATATCTCTCTCCCATTACAAAATTGGGCCAATGAATTTTGCCCATTAAATGCTAAATTTACTAGCTGGTGTTTGCTGAATCTGGCCCTTATTAAATGTCCAGACAAGCTTGTTGTAGTTTATTTTGTAGGACGCCTGGTTAGAACATTAAATACAACAAGGAAAAATAAACTTAAAAGTAAAATGGTTCAACCCTTGCCCTACTGGGAATTTTTTTTTTCCTTCATTGAGTGGAAGCAGAAACAGATCACTGTTTCCAAGTGAATTATCCCAAATTTTAATATTAGATCAAATAATTTTTGCAAGGATAAATCTTACCAAGAAATGCTAATTTGTTTGTTTGTTTGTTTTTGTGATTCTGGTTCACGTGGAGTGATTAGATTAGTTTCTGCAAAAGGGAAGATTTTGAGCCAACAACAGTTGCGACTAAAAGATACCTTGTAGTATCACTCAGTAAAAGTTCTGTGTCTTTTAATTTTTGCACATTATGATCAATATTTTTCCTCTGAGATTCCAGCTGTAATTATTTTTAAAAGATAAAATTGCAGCCTCTAAAAGATAATATTGCATGTGAGACTGTGCCAGCCGATGACAGGCTTTGCCTCTGCCACTGAAAAAAAAAAAGCTGTGTCTTCATTATTTTTTTTCTCTTTTTCTCATGGTCTGATGTCCTCAGCAAATTTTAAACTTATTATCAGAGTCAGCAGTGAGCTTCTTTATTTCTTAAGCAGTCTAGCAGAAATTTCCACATTAATTTTAATTACTCACAGGTTTTTAACAATCTGAGATCAGTGAAAGTCAGTATTTCTCCCAATTACTACACAGCAACAGTGATAATATCATTATAATTCCCAAGCTTAGCATTTCTCTGCATTAGACTGAAGGGAAATGGATTGTCTAAGGTGCAGTGGCATATTAAATAGGAATTTTAGTGGTGATAGGTCTGTAATACCAGCCCTGTAGTCAAATTTTTTGAGAATTGCTCAGGAATGTGTAGTTATTATAAACTTCATATGCAGTAGTACACTCAGCAGGCTGTGATGTGCTCAGTACTGAGACTTTGGTACATTGTGTACAAAGATTTGCAATACCCCAAAGCAAAAGCTGTCAGAGTGGTTGCAGAGAAGGGTTGCCTGCTCTGTCACCCCCTCCCATTCCCGGTTTGGATTATGATCCTTGGGACATGTTTGGTTTAAGCTGTTTTGAAGTGGCAAGTTTTGTTAACTTACTGCTCCATCCAGCCCTAATCAACATCATCTGTCAGCCACCATCCTGCCAGGCTGTTCATGTCTTCCCTTTCCTAATCTTCCTGATATTTTTAAAGCTTTGCTTACAGTTGCAGACACTTTCCCATGATGTTGAGCAAATTGGGTGAAATGTTCCATGGTTTTGTTAGGGAAAATCCCCAAAACTAAAGACTCCTTTCCATCAAGAAGTGGGTTTCTGAGAGACATTCTGCTGAAAACAAAATGTTTCCCACTTGATGTGAAATGAAAATGGGTGCATTGATAACAATGCTGGGCTTTTCTGTGCATGCATCCCTTCTGCCTCACCAGGACCAAAGTAGAATCCTCAGCTGGTCACCCTTGTGACTCTCTTGGTAAAGCTCAAATCTGTTGGTGCCTCAGCTCAGGAGTTGCTGGAGAAGGCAGGGTGGGTATGCAAATGTTTAGTAATGTAATTATTACGTATCAGTATTGTCATAGTGCCTGAAGAGCCCAATATATTGTTCAGAGAATCTGTGGGCGGATGCTGAAGTAATAGGAAATTACAATGACTGTGGGTGGTAGAACTGAAACCCAGAGGTAAAAATACCATAAAATGGGAGATATTCATACTGGCAGTATGAACCAGGAACATAAACCTTTACTAAAGTATCCCCCGAGTGTTTCTGTAGAGCAGTGTTTCTTCATATTTTTAGAACTGGAGAGGCCTCTCACTTCTATGAACAAACTCTGTACGTAATGTTGCATCCCACTGTTGTTCAGATGTTGGGTAGGGAAGGCAGTGGTGTGATAGATGAGATATGCAGCACTTCTTGTAAACTGAATATTATTTTGTGAAATCATAATTTTGCTGCTTTAATTACAAACATGTTAATTAGACTATTAACAAAAATAGGGCACTGACTCCCATCTACAGCCTGCCTACAGACGCTTACCTCCCAGCTGCACAGGAACAAGTGTATGTGTTTCCACACATTTCAAGGACTAACTTCTGATGTCTTGTAGACCACTAGTTGCATAACACTGATACTGGGTCTTATCCTAGAGGCACCTGGCGTTTACTTTTTACACATGGGTAAATTGCCGTCTTCATTGCTCAGGTGGTGGGATGTTGCATTTTACATGGGTCCAAATGACTACATGAGATGCAGAGAGTTAGATGTGTTGTATTTCAATGTCAAAGCGTTTAGTGAGTTTTATACTAAAACCCTTTGAGGTACAAAGTTGTAGCTCCTTAGAGAGAAAATCAAATCCTTTCAGTAACTTCAAACTTCAAAAAAGGGAGATATTTGCAGGCATAATTTTAAGGATGTGCAATATGAATCAGGTTGGATTTTCATCTGGATCTCTCTTTTCATATGACTGTTGTAGGTAAATTCTTATGGTACTTCAGTGGTTGTAAGTGACCCAGGCTTCTGTTTGAAAGAAGAAAGGAAAAAGTGCTTTCCACCAGTGCATTTCTGCCACCCCTCACCTACCGCGCAATGCTGGGTGACTGGTTTTTGCTAAAATAGAAAGCAGCATGCCAGCTGGATATCTTCCTGCAGTAGCTAGGTTTTCCTTGGAGGTTTCCCATCTCTATACTAACTAGGCTTGACTATGCTTGGCTTATGAGCTTTTGCAAGCATCCTTGCCAAGGTGGGATGACTGTAGGCAAAATAAGTGCAGCAGGGAGACAGAGGCAAATAAGTAGGAGTGATCAAAGTCTAGAGATTTGCTGGCAGACATGCTTCCTTCCTACGCTCTACAGCCAGTGGGTCCAGTGCTTTCCCCTTCTCCTACGTATGAATCAACACATCCAAGCAAGCTGTGCCAAAGCAGGGGGTGGGTAGGAGACAGCCTTAGCACTGTATGACAGCTGTTGTTTTGCCAATATACTCAGTAGGAAATTCAGAACAAAATTTGCCTTTTGGACCATGAGTCTCATTAAAGTTCACCAATGACACTGGAAAAGAGCGGAATTAAAAGGTTTGCTGTTTTTTTTTTGGTTTTGTCTTTTTTTGGCGTGGTTTTTTGTTTGTTTAATGTTGTTACAATAAAAGACACCATGTAGAGATTATAAAAGGCTGTCATTAAGGTTTGGTGAAGTTGTCTGCTGCCAGTCCTAGGATGATGCTAGAGGTGGTAAAAAAGTGAGTTTGACAGCAAGAAACATTTATTACTGCATGTCAGAAAGTGCTTCCTGTTGAACTGACAGATTGGCAGAGATGCTGAACCCAATTTTCTTTAGTTTCTTCACTGGGGTTTTACAAGAGATAACTGATGTGAGCCAATAGATATAGAGTGGTGTTGCTATTCTCTTAGAGTTTCCTTATTCTTGGTCTTCTCTTCTAAATTCAGTAAAAATATGTAGATGTATTTTTACATAAAAATATGCAGTATGTATTTTACAGGCATGTAAAAATGCATGTAAAATGTAAAAATGTATGTAAAAATGTAAAAATGCTATGTATTTTTAAGGCTTTTCTTTTGTGGCAAAGATCTTAAAAAACAAAGTGAACCCAAAACATAGAAGAAAAGCTTTTAGCTGGCACTGCATGAAATGTTGTAGTACCAACTGCAGATTTACTGGGCCATTAGAGTTTGATTTATACTTTCACATACGGGTTTGAGTGGGTTGGTCACAGCTTTTTGGTGACTTATTTTCCATATTTTGTAACTTCGGTTAATCACTTCACTCGCTGAAGTCCCTGTGCCCAACAGCAGAGTCCTGCCCTTGATGGGTGGCACATTCGTATTTCTTCAAGCACGGAGCTCCTCCACAGTGTTAGATCCCCGCCTTCTCCCTCCAGTTCCAGTAATGTCTTTTCCTTGCTAGGCTGGAGGAGGAGGAGATCCTGTGCCAACTCTTTGAGCTCTCACTCAGCTGCTCCCTTCACAACTATAAATGTTACCAAGCGCCCCCGTTGTTTTCATTCTCCATCCGTATACTCTATACTCGCTTGGAAGTGAACCTTATGGAAATTTTGGTTTTGTGAAGAACCTCACAGATATTTCCACTTGAAATGCCATGGTAGCAATAACACACTGTGCTTGCAGTTTGTTGTCCACCTAGTGACCTTGAACTGCTTTGCATTGGCTACAGAGTGAGACACTGATGTGGTGGAAGCTGTGCCCAAGGACCTGAGAGGGGCTGAATAAGGGCACACAGGAGGATTTTACAGGTGGGCAAATGAGAGGGAGTGCAATGAAAAAGGCACACACACATGGGTGTACAGTCTTTAGTCCAGTCAGTAAAAGCATGAAGGGTAAGATTCACGTCAACTACTGTCAGACACATATGTGGCAATTAGCCTCTGTAATCTCTGTGCACAATCACTGACAATGCAAATTTAACAAAACATTCTCCTCCACTGTCCTAAATACTGCAATCATTATTTGCAATCTCATCTCTCACTGTCCTTCTGCTAATGCAAAACCACATCAGAGCAATGTGCAAGGTGACCTGCAAAATGCATATAAACTCTGTGTCACACCACTAGAGTGAACAGCACTGGGATGCTTGCTGGCACTTTGTACTTGGCTTTGTACTTGGGCTTGGGCTTGCACGGGTCACCTGTACTGGAGAACCATAACCTAGATGAAAAAGTGGGCTTTGGTGGCATACAGGGGCATACATAATTCTGTTCAGTTTACCACACATCATGTATATAGTCTGTAGAATTCAGAGTAATGCACACAGGCATAGCTTTGTGAAATAAGCATAATTATGCTCAAACTCTGTGGACTACATAAAACCTCTTACACAGATTACTTGTGTTATCTAGTTCACTTCTGGTTTTTTTTTTGTTCAGCATACTGCTTTAGCACAGTATTTTGAGGAAGAAGTTGAATTAGAGGAAGATAAAAGGCATTCTGTGGTTTCTTTTTAATTGGAGACTGGAGGCAAAGTGCCTCCAGATAATTTCTCAAAGAAAAGTCATTGTCTTCTCCCACTCTTGTCATTAATCTCTAAAATTATTGCACAATTTTTGTTTAATGTGTTAAGATTTCTTAATACGTTAAGACAATGTGGAAAGACAAATTTGAACAGGAGGGAGCATGTTTCTTTGAATGCATGATTTTTAAGTCTTTGTCTGAAGTCTTCATCCATCTTGCCAGGTGTTTTGCAGTTAAAAACTTCATGAAACTCAGTACGATTAAAAATACATATTTTTATAATGGCAATTCATCAAAAGAATTGGTAATTGATACACATATTGAGAGTGATGGTAATTCAGATTTTGCTGAGGTGTAGATTGCTTGTGCTGAAGCTGTGTTAACATCATTGAAAACAGAGATTCCCAGCATATGGCTCATGTTATATTTGCTGTTCCACAGTTTTTCATGTGATACAAAGGACTTGATACATTCACAGTAGTGAATGTCAATGTATTCTAGTGCAAGGTGTGCTTAAATGTAATAACATGCCTAAATGTATTGTAGTACATGTATATTTTGCACAATGTATTGCACAATAGCCATTATACTGTTTCCACAAACAAAAATTTGGGTTCCCTCAGTCTAAATTTCTGATTCTGTAATTTAGTGTGATGTTGCATTAGTGAAGCCTTTTTTCATCAAGCAGAATCAACAGACCTAAATTTGAAATATGCTGTGAATCTATGGAGTCCTCACACAAGCTTGTTTGTGTGGTTTGACCCTCATTTTAGTGTGGAATAACTCACTCGGATAGTCTCAGTGAAGGATTCTCCAATTTCCAGTAAGAGGGTCACCAGCAAACTGTTATTTTCCATTTTAGTTCTGGTGTCACGGCCCAAGCAGTCTTATGGTTCTTGTCAGTACATCACTTTGAAATTTAGTAAGTCAGTGCAGGTGTATTTGTTGACAACCTGATGTTGAGCACTACATCAGAAACAGCAGCTAATTGAATGTGACAATGGCATTATTTGCAAAAAGAATTACTCTGGATTTCTCCCCTCTCGCAGATCACTCTCACTCCCTGGATTGTTCTAAATCCAGCTCAGAAGGACATGTTTATAAGACTTGTTACTCTGACTCACTGATTTTAACAGTATTACACAACTATTTTTCTGTCAGTCATGGGATCATATTGCTCAAACCATCTTTTCCTATGCATTTGCTGGTTTTGGTGGATGTTCTACTAATCAGCAAGGTGTGAAGTATTGAACGGGTATCAAAACACAGTCCCTGGTGCTGCAGAGGGTTACTTAAGCAACACTCTATAATTTAGATGCTCAGTAATCAACTTGGGGCATTGCGACAGTTTGAGTTGTTTTTGTTAAGAGATGAAATTATGGGTGTAACTAGCTGGCAGTCTTCAAACAGACTTTTGCAAGCTGTTTACTCAGCTGTCCCACGGCAACAACTGCATACGTGAAGTGAATTCTTCCAATATCTCGGCTGTGGTATATTTAATTTATCCTATTTTGCCACAGCGTGAGAGAAACAAATCTTGAAGAAAGTAGGACTCATGTCAGACACTGCACTGCAGAGGCTGTGACACTGGCTGTGAAGTTTGACATTGTGGGTGAAGATTTTTTTAATTCAAAGGATATTCTTATTTTCCACTAATTTAAACCTCCAGAATCAAAAGGAGGAAGAGACCAAAGGAAAACAAATCACAGGATGTCTAGTATATAGACAAAGATGAGTTTTATTCCTAAATCAACATGGCTGGTAATAATAATAAAGCCTTCTGGAAGCAGCTACTGAGATATGTCTAATTCTAGTTTAAACTAGTATACGTCTAATTTAAGTGGACAGTATTTGGTCCACCCAAGCATATACTAGTTTATGAAACACTTCTAAGATAAATCATTATTTCCTTTTGTGGGAAAATCTTGTCAGATGCAAGTTGCTCTCAGTAAAATCACTTCTTACTCAAAATATAGTGATCTTAAGGTCAGAAAGACACATTCATCTGTGCCTCCATGGTTGTCAGTCAGAAGAAGATAATGGAAAAAATGTCCTTTTCTACGTATGGACTTTGAAGACTGGTGAAATTATATAGGACCCTCCTTTGAAAAAATAAAAATATTAAATGAGTGAGGTTGTCTCTTAATCTTACTAAAATATTTCAGAATGCTATTGTAACAGGAAAAAGATGCTCATAAAATTGATGGGAAAGAATTAGGAAAAATTTAAAACAACTTACAAGCAGTTTTAACTGCCACTGTATCCCATTACATTTTCCCTTCCACCTCAAATGCACTATGAAATAAAATAGCATTGCAGTTCTTCAAGCAATTGCAATAGGAAAGGTCTTGTGATAAGAAATAATATTACGGTCTGATTCAGAACTGTGCAGGGCAAAACTGACTGTAATACTTAAATACAGAGCAAACATGAAGCCCTGTTTGCTGTCCTGTGAAGCTCTTCACTAAAACAGTGTATGTGATTTGATGGATGTTGTGGTCTGAGCCATTTCTGAAGCAGGGAGGCAGGAGAGGAGAGGGAAAAGGGAGAAGGGAGAAGGTGAGGCATTTGTAAGGAGTGAGCCCAATCGATCACTCCTGTCAGCTGCTCAGAAAATTAACTACTTTACAATTCACTGGTGTATACAATATATCATATTCCTCAGCTCCAGATTAAAAAGGTGTAGCACCGCTGCAGTTACGGATGAGACTAGCTCACTGTCTTGGGCTTGTGATCAAGTTTATTTGAGCGTGTGGAGCTGGTTTTGAATTTTTTTAAAAAATAACTCAGAAAAATTTTAGAGGGCTGCTTTCAACATTGTTTTTTAAAAGCTGGTAATGTCTAGACTGATTTCTTACACTGCAGAAGACACTGAGTGTCCTTTTCGCTACAAAATGTTCCTTGTGATTCATAGGTCCTGGACACCTGGGTCCCTTAAGACCTGGAGTACTCGAGCTACAGATTTTCATTTTCATAAAGGTGATAAAATGTATAAACCTCAAAAAAAAAGTCTCTGGCTGGCTTCTGACAACTCAAACACAACCAGATGTGATGTTAACTGGCAGTGCTGGCATGGACTCAAATGGAGGGACATGTCCAGGTTCTCAGATGACATGTACCAGCAGCCCCTGGGCCAGCCACCATCCAGCCGGGAGGGAAGGGCAGAGGAGGGGGGATGCCTGCCTGCCTGCCTGCCCACCTGCCCTGCCCACCTGTCTGCCACACTTTGTCTGCCAGCACTGGCTCTACAGAAAAAAACAAATAAGCAGCAAAAGATATGGACTCCTTAGCTTTACTTTTCTTTGTGAACAATTTATGAACTGCTTTTTGATGGCTGAACAGTCATTTATAAACCAAGGAGAGATGAGACACAAACAAAATGAGAAGAAAAAAAAATAAATAGCCAGGCACTCAAATTCAGAATAACTGTCCTGCCAGGTGATGATGGAGTTGCTTCAGACTTCCTCTTTGAAGGTGCATAGCTTGCTGTACGGGCCAGTGAAGGACTGAATTTATTAGCTGCTGAGGGACCAGGGGTACCTCATTTAGAAGAGATAAAGTGGCATTCACAGGGAAAAGTTGTGAGAGAGAACTTTTCTGTCCCAAGAAAAGAAACTCCTTTATTGAGTCCATCTTGGTCAGAGCTTTGAGGTAGCACAACTGCTGAGCTAAGAAGGAAAGGATATCAGAGAAAAGAATTATTTCTTAAACTGTAGAGCAAGGTACATCGCTACATACATGCCCATGGTTCTACCTACAACTCTATGTACATGATCTATTTATCTGAATAATTAGGTCTTTGAGAAGAATTATACATTCACTGATTTGTTAGATGAGTTTTATCATTAGGTTTTTGTTTGCATGACATTAACTGCCCAAAACAACCACATAGTTAAAGCTTATATATATATGTATAGGGTTTTTTATTGTCTGTTCCTAGATGTAAGTAGAGTTATTGCCTCTAATAAAGCATAAGAAGGTAGACCTTTATTGCATCCGGGGGATTCACAATGCCATCAGCAGGAAAGAGTGAAAAGGAGCAGTACTGTTCCCTGTTTGTAAGCAAGTCAGCTCTTAGACCATGGTTCTGGCTCTGCCACTAATGGTTTCTCTGATACTGGGGCAATCTAAGAGTTTTAGTTCACTGATTTGTAAAGTGGGTCTTCCACCACATTTAGTAACATTGCTTTCATCTTTAAAGCAGTGTGAGGTGCAGCAACATGGATCTATGCAGAGAGGCCTGGCAAGTTTGGTCTGATGTTTACAAAATGCTTTGGGATTCCTGGAAAGCAAGGCTTGTTGTTCAATCACAGCAGATTGTGTCACTGATTCCCAGGCCAGTTGCCTCATAGACCTGAATGAACCAACCAACAGCTCAGAATATAAAATATTTTAAGTAGCATGAAATTGTGCCTGCTACTGGGGAACACTGATAAAGCTTCCAGCAAAGCCAGACTCTGTGATTGCTGGCTCCCTTCTGCCTGCTCCTGTATGAAGTGGTGGTAACCCTCTCCTTGGTTAGGTCTTTGCTAGATGGGTCTTTATTTTCCTTTGGTGTCTTCCTGATGTTTGAGTGAGCAATATGACTACATGTGAGTTTATTGAAAATCCAGGCTGCTGCTGTACTAAATAAAACAAATGCAAGCCCAGAATTGTATAGGATAGCTTTGCATTTAAGTGTAATAGTTTAATTTCACATTATGCTGCTATACATAGCAGATTTTCAGCAATGTGACAATAAATGCTTGTTTCTCTTCTTTTTCTGCTGTTGGCAATGTAATACCTGTAAACTTATGGTTTATTTTCTTTGGGGCAGTTGCTTATATCTATGATGGCAAGGAGTAAAACATATTGAAACAGTCATGGTTACAATATTTATAGATTCTGAATGCATACTAAATTGGAAGCAAAGGATAAGCAGAATTACATTTGTTTTGTAACACTGTACAGTTAAAGGCCAGAACCATTCCTGCCAACGCATCTGCAAGTGTTTTAGCTCATAGCTGAGAGTCAGAGCAACGTTGCTAAACATGGGTGGATGGTATAGTACAGCCTGAGTGTCACCCGCTGAACGAGTAACCCCACAGAGAATCTGGCGGGAGTAATTAATGAATCCATTTGGAAAAGTCAGTGCCCTTCAATTAGCCTGAATGTAGCAAAGCAGATGGGATCCCATCCTCCAGGGAGAAAATTGAGAAAGATCCTAAGAAATACTGCACTGGACTGATTTATCTGGATAATTATAAGCCTCATTTGCACAAAACTGTTCAATATGGTTGCAGTGAGAAAATTAAGAATTTATAAAATGTTGATAGGTGGTCTAAACTATCAGTGGTAGCGGAATCATCTGTCCAGCTTTGATTAAAGGCTGCTTTGAGCTTATTTGCAGTAGAAACATTTGCTGCCATCCTAAATAGATATGGTGTCCTGCCTTGAACCATCCTGCCAGAATTCAGAAGGCAGAAGAAGAAGTCTAAAGAAACTTAAAGAAGAAGAAGAATTAAAATATGCAAATTTTCCTTAAACATTCAGTGGTGGGGGAGCAAAATGAGAAGAGTAAGAAAAGAGCATTTGAGAGCATTTGTGTCTTAACCTTATCACAAGGAGTCTCATTTTTAAGTTAAAGCACTGTAGGACTTGCCTGTATGAGCAGGAAGCCACATGTGTCTTTTATGAACTAAACTGGAAGCCAGTACAACTATATTGGAACTGTGTTTATGTATGATAGAAAAGGAAGCTGGTTGGCTTATAGAAGCAGCAAGAGAAAAATAAACACTGTTTATGACAGCACTGGAATTGTATAGAAATGATGGTCCTTGGGTTCTAGGGCTGAGGGATTTTTTTGGCTATAGGAAAATCGCACTCCAGCACGATGGACTTTCCACATATTTTATGTTTTCAGAAACACTTCAGGTCAGATAGCTCCATGAAGCATTTTGCACAACATTTTCTGAATTTGGAGCTTCAGCCGTCAGAAGTCTGAGACTTTTTAACAAGTGACAAAGAAAACCCAGAGTCCCACATAGGCAGAACAAAGAAGTGCCCTCATCACTCTTCCAGCCCTCCTAACTCAGGACATTTCTCTGCCATTGGAAGGCCAGTCTTTTTCCCCCCTACTTTCTTCCCCCCCACAAATATCACTTTTTCAAAATGACAAGTGTTGGTGGGCACCACCCTTCTTGCCTTCTTCTATCCCATCCAGCAGCCCTGTGATATATTAATGTGCTGGTTTGAACACTATTGCCATTGAACTAAAAATTCAAAGTGCGTTCAACTGTTTTAGTCAATTAAAAAATTCAGCTCTGGGCAGAATGTCAGACATAACTAATACTTTTAGGGCATGGAACTGGTGGCGGCAAAGCAGTGTGGCTCTGGTTGTAAGCCTGCCTTGAACATTCACTGGTGTGCATAATGTGTGCTGTTAGATTTTTTATTTTAGTTTTTTCTTTTCTTACCTCAGAAGGCCTGAGATAATGCAGTGATGAGTGCACTGGCCAGAACGGTGGGGGTGGGATGTTCTACTCCTAGTCATCCTCTCATCCCGACAGCAGGCGGTCTGAGACTGGCACAGTTTGGCCTGTGACTGCACCTTCTTGCCCTCTGCTGATAAATAAGCAGGCTAATTGAATTAATAAACAGAAAGCTCTTTTCCCTGCCAACTGGAGCACCATCAAAATGTGTGATAAATTATCTGTCAATGCTTTAACTGCAGGGAAAAAATGAAAAAATTAGCTGCCTCAACATTTCCTCTCCAACTCTTCTCTTCCCTTTCCCCTTCCCCCATCCACCCAAGCGCCCAATTTGGTTTGCCTCCACCCTCCTTGCCCCTTGTCTTTTCTCCTTTGGCAGATCTCCAAAGTAACAGTGAGAGAGTCATTAATTTAGCCAGGCCGCTAATGGGTTATTAAGGCTGTAGGCAGAGGTGGGATGCAGTCGTTCCTATAGCTCACTGGGAAAGAGGGACAGAGGCAAGTTTGGGGCAAGACTGCCTGTGTCTCAGCTGCCAGTGCACAGCAAGCTCTTACTGTGACCTCCTGTGGCTGAGACAGAAGGCACACGTGAGGGGCACTGAGGGGTGCGATCAAACCGGAAGGGGTCCTGTTTAATATTTGCAACTGTGACACAGACAGTGTGACCAAGTGCACTCGCAAATTTGCAGATGGCACCAAGCTGAGTGGTGCAGTTGACACACCTGAGGGACAGAATGCCATCTAGGGGAACCAGGAGAAGCTTGACAAGTGGGCCCATGGGAACATTATGAGGCTCAACAAGGCCAAGTGCAAGGTCCTGTAACTGGGTTGGGTCAACCCTCAGTATCAGTGCAGACTGAGGGTGAAGGGATTGAGAACAGCTCTGCCAAGAAGGACTTGAGGGTACTGGTGAATGAAAAACTGAATATGACTTGGCAATGTGCTCTTGCCACAGCTGTATCCTGGGCTGCATCAAAAGCAGCGTGGCCACAGATCAAGGGAGGTGACTCTGCCCCTCTACTCTGCTCTCATGAGATGCCACCTGGAGTACTGTGTCCAGCTCTGGGGTTCTCAGCACAGGAAAGACATGGACCTATTGGAGTGGGTCCAGAAAAAGGCCACAAAGATGATGAGAGGCTGGAACACCTCTCCTGTGAAAACAGGCTAAGAGAGATGGGGCTGTTCAGCCTGGAGAAGAGAAGGCTCTGGGCGGACCTTATTGCAGCCTTCCTGTAATTAAAGGGGCCTACAAGAAAGACGAGGACAAACTTTTTAGCAGGGCCTGTTGTGACTGGACAAGGAGTAATGGTTTAAAACTGAAAAAGGGTAGATTTAGACTAGATAGAAGGAAGAAAATTTAAAGAAGATTTTTTACGATGAGAGGGGTGAAACACTAAAAGAGGTTGCCCAGAGAGGAGGTAGATGCCCCATCCCTGGAGATATTCAAGGTCAAGTTGGACTTTGGGTTTGAGCAACCTGATCTGATTTAAGATGTTCTTGCTTGTTGCAGGGAGGTTGGACTAGACAGCCTTTGAAGGTCCCTTCCAACTCACATTGTTCTATGGTGTCTCATAAGACAAGGCATCAGGAAGCCTTACATTGACTTGTTGGCATGCCAGACAAAAGGGGGAACTTCATCATAACCACTAATGTCACAGAGGTGGATAGTACCTGAGGCTTTTTTGTTTCAAAAGAGTGGAAAATGATGAGACAGAACAGGCCAGTGACTTTCATAATACAGTCAGAATGTCCCTGCCATCATATCATAAAGTGATGTTCTCTTTTGGAAATAACATACATCTATGTAGAGTCCCTCAACAGCCCTAAGTAACAGGAGACAAGAAAGATTTTGCTGCTTCAGACTCTAAGTAGGAGATAGATAATTGAACTTTCTATGGTATTACTTTGATTTCCAGTGTGCTTGTGTAAGTGCTTATGTGCCTTTGCTGATCTGGTTTCTCATCACCACATCTCCTCTGTAAGTTTCCCAGTAAGCAAGATGGAAAAGCTTCCCAGTCCTTCTCTTTCCAAAACAGCAAGAAATGGGAGGTGCTGTGGAGTCTGAGATGGGAATGAGATCACAGTGTTATGTTCTTGTTCAGAACATGACATTTTTTCTGGTGCATATGTCAAATGAATCAGGCAATGGTGGTGTCAGGAAGATGGATAATGCTGTCTGCAAGGCAGGGAAAGGAGACAGGAAGAGATGTTAAACAAGATGGTATTTATGCCTTTCTCCCTCACTCAGTAGAAAAACAAAAGAAATATTAAAAAAAAGGAAGATAAGGTAATAGCAGGAGCAGCCAGATCCCCGTTGTGCTTTTAGGAAGACTCATTCATGCTGTGAAGGACGGTGAGCACAGACCAATAACTGGTGTGCAGGAATTGCCTGTTCCTGGGATGCTGGCAGCTGCTTCTGTTATGTGGGGAGGCATCTGGTTCTAACATCACCCCAGTCCCATGGGGGATGCTCACCCAACACATGACTTTCTACCTCCCTCAGGGTGCAGGGTGCTTTGTGGACCCTCTGTCCACAAAGCAGGTCCCCAGGCAGGTCACCGCTGTCAGGAATTCTCCCTTAGGCATTTATTTCTGCCCTCTTTCCACTGGGCAGGAGGGACAGGCAAGAGTCCACAAGCAAGCAAGGCAGGATACGCTGTACCTGTCACTTGGTGCTGGAAAGGAAATCCTGCTTGTGTGACAGACCCAACTGTGGGTCTAGCCAGGCCCCTGACCTCTGCAAATTTGTTCTGTATCCTGTGGTACATGCTGTAGGAAAGCCAAATCCAACTGTCCAGAAATGGCAGGATGAGTCCATGTCTTACCAAGCAGGCAGCATCATTTCCTTCCCTGGGGAAAGTTGTTTTTTTGGTTTGCTCTAACATGTTGCTCTGAAAAGCAGCATTGCTGAAGAGTAAGCATGCCATGTGCAAGAGAGTAAGCTGCCGATATATTGCATTTCATATATTGCTGAGCCACTGGGAGTGTGTGGGGATGCATTCCTAGCCCTTTCAAACACAATGTAAAGCCCATTAGTGTAAATCACTAATTCCAATAAAAAAGAATAGTTGAGGGCCTCATTTTTCATATCTCGTTTCACACTGTAGGTATACTAAAGTGTTTTAAAAGACCTTGTGGCACTGATAGAGTGGCTAGCTGGTATCTGGTAGAAGGTTGAGATGTTGCTCTTCTTGGAGCCTCAAGTGGCTTTGAAATTCAATGCGTCTGACCCAAGATACGGCTGTTAGAAAGCAGATGATATATGCGAAGTGGTGAAAAACAAGGCAGCAACTTGAGCTGCCTATGAATGAAGAGATGGTGTTGCAGGTGAAGAACAAAGGGGGCACAGTGGAAAGCAGCAGCCTGAGGGATGGAGTTGGGGACAATATGGGGAAAGGTGGGAGGGCATAAGACACCTTACATGGGGGTGTAAAAGGACAGTACATATCAACACTGATATGTTCAATGCTGAATATTCATGATATCCATTCAGATAAGTCTCAGCATAGATTATATTTATTTTATAACAGTGAAACTTGACACTAAGTGAACCTCTTCACAGTCTTTACAGTGTGTACTACATGCCATATCTGAGTGTATGTATTTAAAAAGCTACTAGTCACTATGTTTTCATAGCTAGATAATTGAAAGCTGTCTGCTGAATTAAAATACTATTTTCATTCTTTTGGATTAGATGATGAAATAAAGCTTTAAAAAAATATGAAATAACCCATAAGAACACTCTCATTTTTTATGTTCCTGTACTGTACTTTATATTCTAGTAATTTCTTCAGAAAAAAAAAAAAAGAATCCATGAATGCTTTAAAAATGTTTCAGGAATCACTTAACTTAAGAAACAAAGTAGAAAAATAACTTCACCTGAAACTACGTGGTAATGAGACAACCTCTAATTACCTGCATTGAATTCTTCAGTCAGGCCAATAGGCTAATGAACATCAATACTCTTTCACAAAGAGCCCTGGGATCTCTAATGGCTGTAAGTGGTCAGGGCTTCAGTTTTACATTTCACAGTCTGCTTGAAACACATAATCTTGAAACAAAATCTACAGACCAGATCATGTCCTTTGTGCTCTCTGTGTGTGTGTGTGTGTGTGTGCACGCATGTATATGCGTATACGCCCTTGAGCACTGCACATCTGGGATGAAATCAAAGGACTTTTGAGTGCACATGTATCCGATTTCTGGCTTGCTGGTAACCCTTTAAATGTGCTGGGTTTAATCCAGGAAAAACGAGTATTCAAAAATCACACCAGCGAAGGAAAAAATAAACCCCCAAGTTTTATGTACTTGGATGGCAATTTTCTTTGAATATGAATGACTTAATCATAATAAGCCTTAGTGAGAGGTGGCTGATGGAAGTTCAGAAATCTTCTGACGGGAAAGACTTTGAACCTGCCTTTCTCATGTCCTTGGTGTGTGTATTATGCTTCTGAGGAGGACAAGGAAAACAAGCAATTTGCATTGTTGTCAAAAAATGACGTACTCATTAAGGGGTCTCAAGGCTTTAGAGCAGTATTCTGTAGAGAGAGATTTTTGTGGTGCTAATCCCATCTGATCTCTGAATACAGATTAAAATACCCAAACTCACGGTGTTCCTTGTAGTGTTAGAGTGCTCTGATTTGAGGATTTGCTTCATATCTGGCTTGTATAGGAAATTCCCCAACTTCCTCTGAAATCAATTCCCGCTTTTCTCATTTAATACATTAATAAACGTTCATTGTGTTCTCAGGCAAGATACATATATATAGCAATGCAAGCATGGTACAAGCATTTCTCGCTTCCATTGTAGTAGAAGATGGGAACATGATTTTAGAAACCTAGTTAGAGTGTCTGCTTGCAGGAGTGAGGAAGACATGACTTCCAGCTCCTCTGCCAGAGGCTTTGCCAAAGTGCTTTATATCCAATGTGAAGAAAGAATCTGTGATCTCTTGGCTTGGGAATGAGCTGTAATATGGACACTAGAAAATAGATCTAGAAGATGGGCTGTACAGACTTAGGTCCCCTCAAGCCCAAGTTTTTCCACTGTCTGTCAGGGTGCGATTAACACTGAGTGATTTTATTGCCACCTCCTATGTCTGTGTTTTCCACAGGTGACAATCTAGCATGCCTGGGAATAGCCCAAACATTAATCTGGCAGAGACGGTGAGCAAAAGACCGTGTATTTGGAGAATTAGAATGGTGATTTGGTTTGTCCTTGCCTAGTGATAACAGGCTGTCATGGTTTAACCCCAGGTGGCAACTCAGTCCCACACAACTTCGAGCTCACTCTCCCTCAGTGGGATAGGGGATTGATTTGGAAGGGTAAAAGTGAGAAAACTCATGAATTGAGATTAAGACAGTTTAATAAAGACAAAAGTAAAGCAAAAGCTGTGCATGAACAAAGCAAAACAAGGAATTCATTTACCACTTCCCATGGGCAGGAAGGTGTTCAGCCATCTTCAGGAGAACAGGGCCCCTCAAGCATAATGGTTACTTGGCAAGACAAATGTCACCACTCCAAATGTCCCCCTACTTTATATACAGAGGGGGACATCTTCTTCCCCCTACTTTATATACAGAGCATGACATCATATGGTATGAAATATCCCTTTTGTCAGATGGGGTCATCTGTCCTGGTCAGCTGTTCCCTCCCAACTTCTTGTGCACCTACCCCCATCCTGCTCCCCGGTGGAGCAGTGTAAGAAGCAGGAAAAGCCTTGGCTCTGTGCAAGCACTGCTCAGCAATAATATTGCAGTGTATAATCAACACTCTGTTCAACACAAATCCAAAACACAGCCCTATACCAGTTACTATGAAGAAAATTAACTCTATCCCAGACAAAACCAGCAAACAGGCACAGGCAATTAATCCCCAAAGTGTCAGGCGTTTTGCTGTCAGAAACTTGCCTCTCCAGGGGTAGGTAGCAGGAAAGTAGCAGCTTTTCTTTTAGACTCTGGCACACAGTGGGGAAATCAGTCAGAGAAGTTGGTTGTATTTTTTGGATCCTTCCATTGGTATTGTATGTTCAAATTATATGACACCATTTGCCTGTAATAAATCACTTTGCTGTCTGCTGTGTGATTACATAATTAAATATCCCTTGTCATGGATACACATGCAGGGATTGACTTAGACTTGGCGGGAATTAGGGGTTTGATTTTTTGAACTTCACATTTCCTGACTCCTGTGAAAATCAAATCCAGTTGTTTAATATTGCATTGAGAAATGATTCATGCAAGAAATAGTATATAGTGAGAAGTACAAACCATTCTTTGAGAGTATTTTCTGTTTTGATTATAATTTACTTGTTCAATAAAGGAAGAGAATTTAGTATTTTTCTATTTCTAATCCTTAAAAAGATGGTGCATTGCACAAGGATAATGATACTTATGTCCTTTGCAAGGTGCTTTGAGATGAGCAGAACAAAATTGCTGGGTGAAAATGAGATGTAAACTCATGTATGTTTTCTGCTGTCCCTGGAGCCCTGGCTGTTCTCAATAAAATGCCATCACCAGAAGATGGCAGTTCCGTCAGAGTACCCTTGGGCCACCCTGGCTTCGACCTGCACTGGATTACTTAAAACTGGCAGTCGTCCTGAGAGGTGTCACTGGGACTGATGTCAGCAAGCAACGTGGCTGCTCAGAGTTCCTCTGTGCCCTGAGTTCAGGGACACTGAAGCAGCTCTGTCAGCTGACCCGTCCTTGAGCAGCATGGTGTCTATTAGCTTTATTGCTGTTTTGATTGTTTGCAGTTGATTCTTGCTGCTTTCTGCTGAAGTTTAATTCAGTTTGCATTTGGAAGTACAAGAGAACAAATTTGTTGTTTTTATTAGAGGCTGAGCTGCACTGAAGGCTGGATGATGATCCATTGTTCATGTTGTTACAAAATCTAAGTAGGGAAAAAAGCATAAAGGGAGGGAAAAGTATAATTCAGATTTGCCAAACAACCTGAGAATAGTTAGAAGATTAGCAATTTGGCACTGTTTACTGGAATTAAATGTATCCCTCTTTTCTCTTTATATTAGTATAATGTGTCACTTCAGTTCCGGATTTTACGTCCTTTGCACACCTCTCACTCCTCCTTCTGTCAATAGGCAGGACTGTATTCTACTACACAAGAAATGTAGGAGAAAGCATTTAATGTGGCATCAGAGACTTTCTAATCTCCAGTCTCTGAAATGTGCTCATAAGTATCTGCAGTTCACTTATTGAGTGAAGATGAATCGCTTCCAATTTGCTTTTATAAATGTGAGTGGAACATTTGCAAAGAGTGGTTTCTGTTATTTACACTTTGAAATGCTTGTCAGCAGCCAACTGTAAAAGACCTGAGTGACATTTATGCTAAGTTCTCTCCTTGCAGTCACAGTTGGAGAGAAGGATAAAATTCATTGTGATGCTCTGAAATGCGCTGGGTGAAGTTCTGTTCACAGCTTTAGCTGTCGCTGGCTTAACTCTGTGTATTCATCTTGGGTATGATGCTTAAAGTAAAAAGGAAAACTTGACTATTGCAGATGAGAAAACAATACTAGTGCCACTAACATCAGTGGTATACTTGTCATGAAGTTTGGCTAATCAAGATCATTACCCTGAGGTTTCTCCCTAATTGCAGATGTGTGGGTATGCTTGATGTCTGTAATTTTTTCTATTTCCCACTGCTCTCTAAAGTCTTCTGTCCCCTGTGGGGAACTTATTGCATCCCTGTATAATAGAGACTAGAATCACAGTCACTAGTGAGGAAAATATCTTTGAGATCATATTTCATGTGCCTACAGGGGTTTGATATAATCTTCCGATAAGAATGTACCAGACATTAAGCAAATACTACAGCTGGTCTTGTCTCTTCCTAATTTAGTGGGATTTGGGCATGCAAACCAGAAGGGAAGAGAGCTTTTTTTCTGAGTGCAGCAATGCATACTTATTTGGAACAATTCAATTCTATTCAAAACCAGCGTTCCATATCTGTCTCAACCTAAAATTCAGCCGGATGTTATAATAGCTTATTGTTTGATGCAAGCACAGACCACCTGCAAAATCAAAGGAGATTTTTGTAATTTCTCCATTGAGAGATAAATGGGAGAAAGTTGTAGTTTATAGTTATATACAGATTATGGCATATAATATAAAGATATAACGCTATGTTTACTATAAATAGTATAAAGATGTATTAAACATTATAAATATTAATATACAAATGAAACTCATAAAATTATTTGCACTTTTAATTGTGGAAAAAGCAATCTCCAAATTTACAGTTTTCTTTATCCTTCTTTGCTTCTTTTAACAAACTGAAAAAAATTGCTGCCTGCTTTTCGCTAATAATTTTTGAGAAAGAAAGGTGGGGCAAAACCCAGAGCAACTTTGAAATACATGTCACAATAAAGAAAAATTAGAAAGCAGTAAGATTCTGAATTGCAGAAGTGTTAGGGAAGCTGATACTGTTTTTCGTGCTTGTAGCCCATTTTTGGCAGACTTGGGGGTTGCCCAGAGATGTTCAATGTATAAATTATGATCTATGTTGATAAAAGGAAACATCAAGCAATTCACTGCACCACGATGTCAGGCTTTAGACAGAGGAAGCACTTTGAAAAATCTCGGTTTCCAAAAAAAACCGGTATTCCAGGTACAATGATAACTTCTTTGAGGTGTTAACTTCATATGGCATTCAGTGGGGTGGCTTCCGAGTAAATGTGTCAATCAGGGGCATTGCCATGAGTAACAGTACAGGGCACACAACACTCAGGCCTGCAAAGCACTAATATCCACTGCTGCTATTTCCTCTTAAGCATCAAAGATGATAGTTTATGTGCGTCTGGTTTCCTGTAGGATCAAAGAGGAATTTTATTTATTTACTTGATCAGAGGCAAAGCAGGCTGTTCTCTGTGAAAGATTTCTCTTTTCTGTGTCGCTCGCAGCCATTTATTGAAATGTCATGACTGAGTGGAAATCAGCTGTAACTGATTCTGGTCACTATGTTACTTACATAAAATAATAATTAAAATAATCAGTGAGGGCCAGAAGCCAAGTAAGATGAGCACCTGCATTTCCTCTGGGCTTGAGACTGGTGGGGATTTTTTTAAAAATTGTCCTATAAAAAGGAAGAAAAAAGGGATTGTGCCCTAAAAATCACTGCTATGAGGTTAGCAGAAATTTCAGGTTTCGGTGAAAACAGATCTGAGTAGCAAATCTTCTGTTTTCAGTTCCAGTTTGTGAACTGTCAGGGACTGCAGACTCTGGTGAAGTTGGCCACACAGTTCCTGAAAACACTGAACGGCTGAGGGATTGGGTCCTGGGTTACTATTTCATTCTAGGGGGGATTTGGTAATGTCATCAGTCCAGTAAGCTGAATTTTTATGCCATCTTATTTTATTTGACACTAAACCAAAACAGATGTTTGCAATTAACACACATAAAAGGAACAATAATAAAACTGCAGCCTGCCCTTCAAGCACTACACATACTCAGTGCAAAGAGTTTACCAAGTTCTGGTGATTTTCCCTCCCTCTGCTCTAACTAAAACATCCATATTGATCTCACTGAAGACCAAACAAACAAAAAAAAAATGTTTATCATTCCCTGAATGTTTCTGATGGGCAGCAGTGACTGGTTAATGGAAGATTAACACTGCTCCGGATGCATGCGCGGACAGGACTCTCGCTGCTGAGGAGCTGACCTAAGCATGAAGCTAAAGGGAGGCGATGGCTGTTGCTGCCCTGGGACAGGATGATGTAGAGAGCTTGTTTCTTACCACGACTGGGATCCAGGGCAGCTGGTCCACCTCCCATTGGGAACAGTGAACAAGGAGCTTGTAAAATACACAGACCAAATGGAAATGACCCCTATTGACTGAAACCAGCTGCATGTCAGACCTCTCACTGTCTCTCTTGATTTGCTATCTCAAATAAATGGATGTGGTAGATGGGGCTATGAAAAGAAAACAAAATAATTTATTCTCCTTGAAGTTGTGCCACACTAATAAGTCTCAGTTTTTACAGCTGAAAAAAAAAATGTTTATTTGCAGATTAGGTTTTCCCTCCTTTTTTTTTTTTCCCTTTGAAAGTCTGCAGTTTAGAATAAGCCATATTTGGTTTCAGAGGTCTTTGACAAATATAGAGTTGGTAGATTTTGTTAGATATTCATCACATAAACTGCTGGCTAATGAGAGCTTGTTTATTTTGCATTTAAATTCAGAAAACAAAGTTACAACAGCTTTTGTTGGTGCTTTGGCTTAGATGTGCATGGTGGCTCAGCTCCATGAAAAAGATTTTAGTGCGTTTTGAAGAAGCATGACATGGAGAAAGACTTGGCTTATTAATGTATTTTTTCCCATATTTTTCCTAATACACTTCTGGGTAACACCAGTTATTCTGAGCATTGTGAAGAGCTGCTTGCAGTAACCAGGGTAGCACTTGAATCTGGAAATGTCAAGGACAACAGCTGCTCAAATCCTCCCTTTGATAGCCAGGATGTGTTACTGATATGGATATTAGATTGACCTCTGTTCTGACTTTGGAGGTAGGATAGGAGGTACTTAACCTCACTGCCACAGTCACCTTGATCTCTGTTTGAGAAGACTGTCAGGTTGTGACACATGCCATAGTGTAGTTATGGTCTATTAGACTTTCTTAAGGAAACTTCTTAAAAGTCATCAGTCTATACTTCCTTCATGCAAACTGAGGCACTGATGTGTTTTGCAAATATATCTTTTTTTAAAGTCTTATTCAATTGATCATCAGTGAAATAAGTCACCAAATTTGGATTAAAGGATCTATTAGAATGATGTCTCAATGAAATTACCTTCATGACATCTACAAAAACATGTGGGATACAAAAATTTGAGGATGACACTTTAATTTCATCATGTTACTTCTTTTTGCCTTCCACAACCTTCTTTTTTTTTCTCTATTTCTCTTTTTTTCTTTCTCCTTAAGAATTTGTTTCTTCCTCACTCAGAGTTGTACAAACACAGTAGGGTTATAGCTTTGAACACAGAAGCCTTTACCTGTGTCCTTGTAGTGCTGCAACAGACAGGTGTTATTTCAATATAAAGCAGATTGAAATTCCCATCTATAGGTTCTGAGTGTCCCAGTAGTCACTCTTTTTGCTTTGAAGACAGAACCAAAATACAATTCAGTCTGGTCAGTTTTCCTCTATTGGCAGATTTTAGTCACATTGGCTTGCAGGATCTTTTGACCATCAGCTGTGACCCAGAGATATTGCTACAGGGAAAGGCACATCTCTGTGCCTCCTGCCGCTGCTGTTTCTTACTGGCTGTTGTATGGTGGTATTTCTTACTGATGAAGTCTCTGCTATGAATTACAAGGTAGTTGATGGGTTATTCAAATCTGGCATCAAGTGAAACCATGGGCCTCCTTCCTTCCATTTTTATCTTATCATTTTCTGATAATTACTTGCAATACTAAGAGTAAATCACTTGATTTCTTTGAAAATATAAAGAGTTGAAGTCTTGGGTGGCTGCCTGTAAATAATTTTCTATGTTGAGCCAGATGAAGAACCATGGATACAAAGGAGATTTCCATGGCTTTAGAAGAAGCTTTTCTCCTAGCCAACATCTGTCAGGCTCTGCCTTCAGCACACCCTTCGAGGATGCCAGTGATTTCAGTAGTCCAAGGGTAGGATGACACCAGCAGGGTGTTTGTTTGCCAATACAGCTCATGGCTTTGGGATGACCCTTTAATTGAGCTGAAAGGCAATATTTTTTTACTCTGTTTCAGCTATATCCTTAGTACACAAAGGCCCTATCTTGCAGTTGAAAATGTGGCAGCCAATCCCACTGGCCTTTGGTGGTGCTCAGGTAAAAGTGAAAAAATCCCACTGATATAGAGTTTTGCCCTAGTCAGATTCCAGGGCCCAACCCAGTGACATGGGGACTACAAAGCAGAGAGAGGGATTAGTGTTCATTAACAGCATAGCAGACACTTGAACTTTCCATCAAAGAAAGAGGATCAGGTTGAGGCCACCCTCAATATTTTCCTGTCTTTCTGATGAAAGAACAGGTTGGGTGTTAGTACGCCTGAGTTTGAAAAACACATCGATGCAATATATTTTTCAGTGAGTCTTTTAAATAATATCTGTAGTAAAAACAAGATGGGCACTTTGTTGCACCTTTATTTTAATCAGACGTTCATTTTTAAAAGTTACCAGAATACAAGCTTGATGAAGCTAACCCTACTGAGCTGGCCAAAGAGGGAAGGATGAGAGCCAGTTATTTTTCCTCAGACGCACAGTAGGAAATGTGTAACTGATAAATTTCAATTCAGATGTTTACATCTTTAAATATTTACAGTGTAAAACTAGACTAGAGCCCAAGAATATGTTCTTTCTCAAACTGAAATAAGATACCTTTTATCGAGGGAACAGCAAGAAAAATACCTAAATAAATCTCAAAACACAAGACAAGGCACCATTTCTACAACAGCAGAAATCTTACTCTGATTGCTCAGATCACAATGTGTAAGTGTTGAATTTTTTGCCTTGTTCTGTTCCAGAGACTGAAGGCAGCACTGACTCATCATCCTGCCGCCATGTCGAACGGGAATATGAACACCATGGGCCACATGATGGAAATGATGAGCTCGCGGCAGGACCAGACACCACACCACCATATGCACTCACATCCTCATCAGCACCAGACACTGCCACCTCATCACTCGTACCCGCATCAGCACCAGCATCCGGCCCACCATCCTCATCCTCAGCCTCATCACCAGCAGAACCATCCCCACCACCACTCTCACTCGCACCTTCACGCACACCCAGCACATCACCAGACCTCACCGCACCCCCCGCTGCACTCAGGCGGACAAGCACAGGTAGACCTTCATGTCATGCTGCGTTGCTGAGTTTTGCTGTTGTGTGGAGTTAAAGCCTGATCGCTGTACTGTTTCTTCTTGCATGCATGTCTTGTTAGATACAAGTCCCTCAGGCTGTTCGTAAATGTCTGCTAATGGTGATGGGGAAGCTCAAACTTTATTCAGAAAATGGAGTGAAGCAACAACTTGTTTTGCTGGTTAATTTATTAGACATTTGTAATATCTTACTTTATAAGGAGCTCCAAAGGCTTTTCGGTGCTCTGAGCTCTGCAGATTGCCACATATCCTTTTATGGATGAGGTTTATTACAGAAATTGGCAAATTATATATGTTGCTTAATGTGCTTGAACCTGAACTTCTTAGGCCAAGATTTAAAAATCTGTATGAGTTCTACCTGCAGAAATACATAATGAAGTCTTTAGTGAAATGAAATGGCACTGGTGTGTTGGGGGGGGGGTGGTGGTGTTCAAGACTGGAGATAGTTGAGAGAGTTCTAAGGTAAGATACACTGGCTTAGAGGAAAAGATTAAAGGATCCAGGTCCTGTGAAGGGGACAGACATCTGCCAAGATTAGCTGAGGGTGTGGGCAGTAGTTGGTGCCTGCTGTGACAGGAGAAAAAAGCTGGTGAAGCCAGTCCCAGGAGAGATATTTAAGTAAGAGAACCTAGACTTGTATTCAGATGACAAGTCAGTGAAGGTCTCCACTGAATAAGATGGAGGACTCAATTTTTGGACCAGGTATATTTGCTTCAGCAATTTGTATAATTCGATATCTGAACTGAATGTTTTTTGAACTAATGAACTAGCGAGCATGAACTTTATCAGAGTAATTTTTAAGAGGAATTCTATTAATTTCTTAAGATGATAGGCTTCTGCATCAGGATTTCACAAGAAAAATAAAGCTCTAGGGGCAGTGACTGTAATATGTCAGGTCTGGGGAGCAAAGTTAAGGAAGAAAAATGGGCAGTGCATAGAATGTGAAGACAAAGAGGAGTGCCAGCCATAAGAAGTTCAATCTGTGAAGTATTGTGTTGCTTGCAAGTACCTTTCAGACAAGCTCTTTGAAAACATTAAAGAAAATGAGAAGAGTTGGCTGACATCCCAGTGTCCCACAACATTAACTATTTACTGACATCTAGCTTTATTACTGCAGAGTCTGCAAGCACGTGGGATTTCCCTAAAGCATTTGCTAATGTAAAATGAATTGTCAGCTTTAGAGAAACAGTCTAAGATAGCAGCAGACTCCCCTGTGAGAAGATATCCAGAGCTTTCCTAAGTTTAGTTCAGTTTTTACTTTGTGAATTCAATTATTTTCCTATCTGTTAATGAATTATTTTCCTTGGAGTTGTTTAAAAACTCCAATGAAAAGACATTATCTCATAACAGAGAAACCAAAAGTAACCTGATTGCTGTCTTAGAGATCCCTGAGAGAACAAGGATAAAGTTGTTCTTAGCAGACTGAAGACTCCATGGAGGAGATGGGGGAAATAACTTAACCTTTCTGAAGCTTTTAAAACAAGGGTAATAGTACTGACACTTCATCGAGTTGGGAGAATAAACATGTTAATACAGCTGAGGGCATCAGACCCTACAGTATGGAGCACTGCTGCAAAACATCCATAGCACCACTTTTAAAAGGGGAGGAGAAAACAGTTACCAGAGAAAAAAAATGTAACAGTTTTAAGGATAAGATCAGTGAGCCAGTGGTCCTCATCTGGACCCACTTGAACAGGTCTATGACTTTTTTACGCAGTTAGGACAGCCTTGATTTCTTGTGCTTTGCATTCCCTTCTAGCTAGGCACTACAAAAGACTTGCAGGCAGGCAAGAAGAGATACAGGCACCAGGGTAGGTGGACTGACTGGCAGTCACAAAGTCTCATCCTGTGTCCCAGCACTACACAGTCCCTGGTGGTGGGTCTGTGCAGTTAGATAAGCTTTGCCATGCACAGCATGTTACTGGAGGCAACAGACCCCAAGAGGGATCAAGGAGGTCTTCACCTTGTCCATGGCTGGTGTCACCAAAGGGATGGAAATGGAGGGTGATGGAGTAGGAATCCTAGGGTCAGAGGCTTCCCTGGGCAGCAGAGCTCTTGCTGTGCATCTGTTCGCATAGTGGGAAGGCAATAGTGATTTCTGAACAGATGCATTAGAGGGGAGAAAAGAAGGGCTTGCTGAGTAATAACCACATGGTTATTACTTTCAAAGCTCATCCACAGTCCCCATGGTAATGGCTTCTTTGGGGATCTGATTGCTCCAGCAGACGTTAATTTTATGGTGCGATTTACTAATTATTAATCTCCTTATTCTTCTGAGACAGATTCTTCCATTCCAAACCACCTGCCAAATGACAGCATGGTCCACGCTGCTGTAAACCATGTACTCCCATGCCTGGACTGTTGTTATTCTATACTGCACCCTTCTGTAATGTCAGAATTCATTTCATGCTTTTCGGCTACCATTTTGATACACAGGAGCCCAATGAGCTATGCTTTCATAGAATGAGTGAATGGGTATTAGTTTTGTGCTAAGTTGCAAAGAAAAGAAAGAAATACAGTCTCAAGCATAAAAGTAGAAATCACCTTCTGACAGGTATCTTTCTGAGAAAGTGAGATATTTTATCAAGTTATAGCTATGTTGCCTCCTACTACAAAACTTATACTATTATTCTTGTGTTGATCCTGTAAAGATTTCTTCATATTAAACTTGCCAGAGTGATAGCTTAAGCAGAGTAGGGGTTTAGATGCCATTTCATTCTCTTAGCTGTCCTACCTTTGTCTTCTTTATGGATGTGTGATTTGCACCCTCTAAAAAACCAAAATCAACCTAAATTTTGATATTTAGTTAATGTTCTTTCTTATGTTCCTAGGCAGGGCAGTGAAATCCTCCTAGAGAATGATGCTTAGACAGTTACTAAGACATAGCCTAACAGATTTCAGGGTTAAGAGCTATCAAGTAAGAGTCAGTTAATTATCCCATGAGACATTATTGGTGGAGTAATGGTAACCTTTATAATTAATATCTGCCAGAGATGGAGAGGAGATTCTGTTGTTCTGAAAATGCGCTGTGACTACCCAGAGACTGCCTGGTGCATTCTGAAAACATAATGACTCGCTAGTTATTCAGGAGAAAATGACCATATGAAGAGTATAAAGAAAAATAAAGAATTGTATAGTTACTTTTTTCTGCCTTTGTACCAAACAGAGTTAAGAAATAAGAATTTTTAAAGCTGAATGAAAGAGGAGAAAAAAAGGATAAGGAAAGATAAATAACAGATCTCTGAAGTCTAGAAAGGTGTTGTGTGTGAGAAAATGAAAGGCCTTTAATGAGATGTTGACATTAAAAGGCATTTCTGAGACCTCTGTGCTCAGACATACTGCTAAAGAGGTGGCATGCCCGACCCTGGTGGACAGGGAGCAGCTGGAATCCCTTGGAAACGATGTCCCAGCGGAAGCCTGTGGATGCTGGTGGGAATGGGGGCTGTAACCAATGCTCCTGTGCAGTGCTGGCCAGCAGTCCTGTGCGGTACTGGTAGCTGTGCCTACTGCAGCTGCCATAAACCTGGGACTCCAACCTCCAATGTGGACAGTGTTGGAGATTTTACCAGCTAACATATGGAGTTGATGCAAGCTGAAATTGTAAAAGTCAGTCAGAAAACACAGGGTGGCTTATTTATTTTTAGAAGTTATTTTTTAAAAGCTTTTTTTCTGCTCCTGTGAGAGAGATTCCCTTACTGTGCAACACAGAGCTGGGAATAAATTCAGCTTTATGCAAAACGCATTATCAGATGCACAGAATAATTACACATAAAATTGCCACTGTAATTGCCACAAGTCAGCTGAGGGAGGGAGCAAACTAGATTCTAGACAGAAAAGCGACCTCAACTTCGCAAGACTCAAGACGATAGTATCATTTTAATTGAGACAGACAGAGGTGTTAGGAAAACACATGTTAATTGCTGCAATTGAAATTCAGGGCTCAGTCTGACAAAGCACTGAGTACATCCACTCCCTGGAGTCAAAAGGAAGCACCTTGGAGGTTTGGGTCCCTGCCAGAACAAGAGGGTTAATTTTGAGTCAACAATTCAAGTTTCCAGACTGTTCCAGACTGTGCAGGAGTGGCAGCAACGTGAGCAGCAGCAGGGGCGTAAGCAATGGGTGTAAGCAATGGGACCCATGGGTCAGGTTCCCAAACTCCAAGCATAGGGAGAGAGAGGGTCTCTCCAGAGCCCTGTAGCCTGGGCACCACAGAGAGGCAGGGAAGTAGTCCAAAAGCTGGCTGTTCCCAGGCAGCTGAACATTAAATCTGATGCTGATTCCTGACAGGGACACGGAGCACAGTCTACATGGGGCTGCCCCTACCATGCACCTTTTCTGTAATATCATGGGCCAGTTACTCTCAGAAACAGGATCAATACTCTCCTGCACTTGAAAAGGCATAAATACATATCTTTTCATAGTTTTGTAGCAGTGGGCTGGATGCGGTATGTGTCTACTGTCAAAGCCAGGCTATTGAATAAAAATGGGTATAGCATCCACAGGGGTCTAATGGAAATGTCTAATAAGAGGAATATCCCTTCTCCACATACTTCAGGGATACCAAAACACAGGTTCAAGTTCAGGTACCTAAATCCTTTCTTTGTCCCTAGCTGAGGGGCAGTGAGGTCTGTTGGCCTTTGGAGATCCCAGCCCACAGCTTCCCAGCTCCACTCAGGTGCAAAGAGCTCTGCAGCTTCTGTCTCCAGAGATTGTAAAGCGTGAGGCAGAGATGGTAAAGCCTGGGAAATAGAAATGGTCCAAAATTTTGGAGGCAGCTGGGGGAAAAAAAGAGAGAGACAGAAATAAGGCCACTACAGTGCTCTGCTTTGATTAAAATAGGTCCTGAGAGAAACTCGGCATTTCAGGTTTGAAATAGGTGGTGACAGAGAATGCACCTAAGTGAATATTTTTAAACTAACTGTAAGGGGAAAAAAATGTTCCCTACTAATATTCAGAGGATTGTTTCAAAAAAATCTGCCCTTTGACCACAGTAAGGATTTGCCAGCAGATAATTTCAGTGGCATCTGGTACAGCTTTCAACTCATATCTGTTGCAGACCTTGTTGGGGAGCAGGCTGTGTGAGATTTCCCTTCCCATTTCGGGATCCCCCTCTGTAACTTCCCCCCATTGCCACCCCCTGAAAAACCTCTTCTTCCCCTCCAGGTTTCGCCAGCAGCACAGCAGATGCAGCCCACACAGACGATACAGCCGCCACAGCCAGCTGGAGGTCGCCGGAGGAGAGTAGTGGATGAAGACCCGGATGAGAGGAGGCGGAAATTTCTGGAAAGGAACCGAGCCGCTGCCACGCGCTGCAGACAGAAGAGGAAGGTCTGGGTGATGTCACTGGAAAAGAAAGCAGAAGAGCTCACCCAGACAAACATGCAGCTTCAGGTGCGAGCCACTGTCTGCACCCCTGAGGACACAGAGGGGCTCTTTGTGCTCAGAAGGGCTGGCAGTGCCTTTGGGGCTGCCCCCGCACAGTCAGCTCCTAGCGGGAGCTCAGGCATAATCAGTTGGTTAATCAAGATGTGTGTGCTTCAATTAAAGAAATAATTACATTTTAGCAGGATAAGCCAGGAAAAAGCTGTTTTGGGATTTAGAAACCTTCACTAGATGAAGTTGTATTTATTTTCTTTTCTTGTCACCACTTTTTGTGGGGATTTATTTTTTTTTGAAGTGCCATTAACTCAACTGTAAAAGTTTTCTTCAGAGTAGGACATGTAGCTAAACCCTCATTCAAAGCCAGCAAGATAGAAGCATAAATAGATCAGTCTACTGGTAAGGAAAATGAACTGGATGGATGAAAATACTCTGAATATGATAATAAAAGCCTTTCTTACAGTGCTGCCCTTCTTATGGTGGGCACAGTACTTTTGCCTCATGCAAAGGTGTACCTGTGTGCTGCCAAGGGCAGAAAAACTATTCGTATAATGGCACTCCTCAAAAAAATTCTCCCACAAAACACAGGGGTGTGAGCAGCACCCAGGCACCAAATGCAGTGGAGCAGTCCTGCCACCATGCCCCTGAGCATGGCAATGTGCCCTTTGCCCCACAGGTCTGCCCCCCTGGCCTGGTGCAGAGAGCCAGAGTATTTCCCAAGGGGATTATAATATTGCCTTGAGTATCTCTGGTGCTGTGAAGTTAGTTCATTTATCAGTTTATGTCACCAAATCTGGAAACCAAACTGCCTTCAGAAGTTATAAAATAATGTCACCAGCTAATATTAACTTAAACCCAGCACATAAGCACTGAGTGCCTTTTTTGCTCAGTTCTTCCAAAGTTGTGGAGCAGTTTTCGTGTTCTTGGGTTAAAGCTTTGCAGAAGAGCCTGGTTTAAGCTTAGTTGCAAACCAAACTCTCTCTTTTTTTTCTAGAACGAGGTTTCCATGCTGAAAAATGAGGTAGCACAGCTGAAACAGTTATTGTTAACACATAAAGACTGTCCGATAACAGCTATGCAGAAAGAATCACAAGGATATTTAAGTAAGTAGCTGATATGTTTGCGCTGTCTCCACACTCCTCACAGGAAAGCAAAGCTTCCAATTCTTCCCTCCAGAACCCCTTGTTGGCCATATTATCACTTGAACCTGTCTTCTCAAACATCATCCGAGCCATCCAATCTCCTGCCCTTATTTATCCAGCCCTGCTCAAAACCAAAAAAGCCCCGGTTTTCATCCCACCCAGCAGAGCTAGTCTTCCCCACCCCTCCCTCCGGCAAGGAGATGCACATGGATGGACGCTCACTCCCCTGTGGAGGATCCCGCTTGAACTCACAGCTCCAAACCTGCAAGAGTCCTCCTGGGCGCAGCGCTACCAGAACCTTAAAATAACTCTCAAAAGGAAAGTTAAAAAGGAAAACATTACAGTCCCCTCCAGTGAAAATGGTACTGTGCTCTGACAGTGGCACAGACCAGGCCTGGCGCAGGTTTTCAAGGTTTGTTAACTCTTTTTTAACTCTTATCTTTCTTTTTATTTTTCCCCCTAAAGAATTCTCAGTTAATGGAGACACTGAATCAGTTCTGTCTAGTTGATGCATTTTATGAGTGTGGCAATTTAAGGACAAATTTTTTGGCTCTAGAACAGTTCAGAAGAGCCTCAGGGTTAATACTTGCTAGATTGCGACATTCTCTTAAAATAGAGTCCATTTCTGTCTCCTTTGCATCCCTATGCATCTATCTCTTTAACAGTACTCAAAGAAAAAAATATATAATTGCATTACATGCCTATCAACTGTTGTTCAAATTAGATTTTCTGTGCTGCAGTGCACTGCACTCTAATTTTGATTCCTGCTAGAGCAAATAAAGCATTTAAGCATCCCAACTGATTTTAAAGGCCTTAAGATAACAGAGTTTTTAACCCAACGTTAGTTTTCATAGTCATTAAGGTTTTGGACTTCTTTCAAGGTCTCAGTCCCTGAAGTCAGGTTGATATCAGAGGAGCTGGCTTGAAAAAAATAACAAAAACTAAAAAGATCAGAAGACAGAGAGTGTTGGATAACTGTGTATTTTGAAATCTTGGGACTTGTGCATGTCTCAGGTCTTTAGTATTTCTAGGAGTGTCACCCAGCCTGGGCTTTTTACTCAGATGGAAAAATGAATGTGTGTTGTCTCTGTGCCCTCACCCCCTTCCCAGGTCCTGAGAGCAGCCCTCCTGCGAGCCCGGTCCCAGCTTGCTCCCAGCAGCAAGTCATCCAGCACAACACCATAACGACCTCCTCCTCTGTCAGCGACGTCGTGGGAAGCTCCACTCTCACCCAGCTCGCCAGCCACAGAACAGACATGAACCCCATCCTTTAAAAGTGGTTGATCACAAACTGCTAGGGGAGTGTGGTAGCGTATCAAAGCGTCCTCTCTGCTAAGGACATTTGCAACTGTAACTCAAGCCTGGAAGATTCCTCAGTTCTTGAAAGACTCTGGCTATTCATTTTTATAGTTATTAAAATGTCTTTTATACTTAGTTACAGAAAAGGGAGTTATGCAATTAATATGCTATCAGCTTGAGAAATGCTTTGGTGCTTTCTCCATTTTTTGGGTACCATTTACTTGTTTATAAACCTAACTGTTTCTGTACATAGTCATGTTTTCTTCTCACAAATCTATCCTGAAGCCTCAGAAATAAGAAGCTGTGTTAAACCACAGCTTGTTAGTCAATGTGAGGCATGAAAAGTATTAAACAGAGTCAAACATAGGTAACTAGGAGTAATTAGGCTATAAATACAGAGAGAGGGCATCTGCTGACAGCATAATAAAAAAGAGTTAGCCTTGTGCTATCAGCAGACCACGTCTTGCATTCAGAACCTCTTTTAAAGTGGTTATATAGGATGTGGCTGTCAGGACAAAATCAAGCCCAAATAACGTGCTCTTTTGTCTAGCCCTCCCCTTTTTCTCTCCCCAACCCTGGCCTTTTTCTCCTGCAGCTGTTGTCACACCTTCCTCTTCCCTTCCCAAACTCCTTTAATTCCCGAGCTTCTTTTTTTCCTGCTTTTTTTTTTTTTCATTCCAAGGCTTTCTTGCTTCCCTCTTTTCCTCAAAGAATCATAATGAACAAGCAAAAACTTCAAACCCACCTAAAAACTGTTGGCACGGCTGCTGCTTTCACTAGCTCTTCACCCGCAGTTGTGCTGTGCTGAGCATTTGGCTTTTAAAAAACAGAAGTGCTCCTGATTTAGTGTTTTTAATAAACAGAGAAAGGGAAAAGCAGTGCAGCCACAGGTGAAGCAGGATGGAATGCCAGCTGTGTTGATGCTAGCAGCCCTGTAAGCTTCTGTGGTACAGTACAGCATAGTGAGCAACACCTGAGAATCACAGCAATTCTTTTGCACTGCCAGTCATTAATGTAGAAAAATTCATGTAGTATATAATAATTTGGAAAAGTTCTGTTCCCTACCCTGGTTGAATTGTTCTAGCAACGAAAGCTAACAGCCTCAGGCTTCATGGGCTATAAATGAGAAATAAATCAGCATAATGGTTTTGACCAGTTGGAAAATGCCATTTTTAATTCCCAGGCAAAGAACCTACTCTCTGCAGGCATTCCTTTAAGTGTTCACTGAGCTGGCAGACAGCAGTGTAGCTTCACTGACTTTAATGGCACTTAAAGCCTGTTTGCTGTGGGTAAGGAATTGTTCTTTAGGACGCTAAATAATTTTTAGAAGGCATGCAGTGGCTAAAAAGTGCTGCAAGAATGCCAAGTCCCACTGCACTTGGGATAAAATACGGTCCTGCAAAGAGGGTCTGGAAAAGAGCCTTATGCCACAATTAGGTTTTTTGTTTGGACTCTGAGCCTGCCCCTCAGCGCAATTGATTTGCATCCCTGAGTGTTCCCAGTGATTGGTGGGAAAATTAGACAGACATGATGCCAGTTAATTATGCTGCCTTGCTGTATATTGGGACCTGATTTTGCTCTCAAATCTGTCAGGAGCAAAATCTCCCACTGCTCACCCCGGGAGCGGGCTCCAAGCTGGTGAAAAATGTTCAAAACATTGCACCTTTAATAGCAAAATTCACGTTATCCCAGCAAATCCTCTAGCCCTGAACACACTTTGTTCTGGAGTTCTCTTTCTCAAAGACTGTGTCTTTGGTTTTTAGAGGAGTTGTGGGTTTTAAGAAGGTGGGTCTTCTCCATGAGGGAAGGAGAGTGAAATAACTGAGGTATGAGGAGGTACTGTAAGAAGCAGGGCCTATCTGGAAGGGAAAGCAAAATTCTGAGCATCATTCATTTCCAAATTAATTCTTATCCTGGTAACTTTTTATCAGTATTCTTTTCTTTAACAGTTCACTTTCTGTTTATGCAAATACATTCAAAAGAAAAAGGTTTTTAATGTACAGTGTAAATCTTGACTTGATTATATAGTCTAAGAACCAAAAAAAATTACGAAAAAATACAAATGTAAAGGATTTTCTATTATATTTTAGACAAACATATACTTTTAAAGTGTTTTAAATACCGAATCTATAATTTTTTTTAATGTCCAGTTGTAATAGCTAAATGGTTTTGCTTCATCGCAGCTCCCAAGGGAATTTTTTTCAAATATGCAGTCGAGCAAAATGTTCCAGCTGAGTATCCACTATGTAAAAACACCAAATAAGCATTTCCCATGCATCTGAATGTCATCATTCACCATCAAAAACGAAATTTGCATTGCAGGGTTAATTTAAAAACTTTCCCTCTATATGGGCAGCACTTAAATACATTAAAAAATAAACATCAAAATTGTTGGTAATATTAGAATACCCAGTTGAGCTACACAGCACTAGAATTATGGTTTAGCTTCATTTTATTCAGTCTCCTCAATTAAAATATTTAGCTGTTAAACTGAAAGCCTCTACATTAAAAAGAAAAAAAAAAAGGAAAAAATACAAAAACCTTGCCTAAGTTTTGTTAAATTCAGCAACTTGACAGTTTGACTGATGTGTATTATATATAGCTCAATTATTTCTTTTTTTAATGCTAACTAGGCAAGCCAACCACACATGTTGGCCTAAATGTGTAATTACAATGAAATGTCTCCTCTCTATACTATTGGCCTTTAGGTATAATCCTTGCTAGTGATGTGGAAATAAGTAAAGGATGAAAAGCTATTTGCTATTGCTTCTTGTAACTCTGTCGCAGGTTCACAGGCCAAGACAACATGCAGCATATTTATATCGGCTGTATCATCGGGAAAAGGACCAACAGTACCAGGCACCTTATATTATCCGTCAGATTTGCTTCCACATTAAAATGCTCTTGTTTTCCAGGGGGATGATCCTGCAGCCTTTCCTCAAGCTGCTGGTCTGGCTGGGCACTGGAGACTGTCTGAGCAAGGGCTGTGGCAGAAGCCCCAGCCTCTCTATCCCCGGGATGTCCCTCTGCCATGTGGTCAAGTGGCAGCAGCCTCTTCCTAAGCGTGTCACTCTAAATGCATTTGCTAGGCTCTTTCCATCAAGGAGGAATCCTGCTTTTCCACGAGCTACTTCTGGAGACTGCTCCACTTTCCTCTTGCCCTGCCAATCCAGCTTGCTGCTGGGCTCATTGGGCTCTGTGCCCTATCCCACTGCCAGCGAAGGACAACTAAGACAACTTCCATCATCTGCTCTCCTGGGCACTCACAGGGTGGTGAGCCTTGGCCAGTGCCTTGCTTAGGAGGAGCTATTTCTGTTGACAGCATCTCTCATCATGTGATACTGGAGGCACGTTGGAAATCTCAGCCACGGACAACTGCAATACTTTGATTGGAAAGAAATGATGCTGTGATCCAGCTCCTTCATCCCCAGTCCCCTTTCCCCAAAACAATTTATGCAAGCCATATTCATAATGCTGCCTGTGGGAGACAAGTAGTTTGTGTGCTATCATGGTGTGTTTTATAAGGACAACGATGATGATGATGATGATGATTTATGGAGAATTTCACACTGTTGGAAGTTAATTCCTGCTATGAAGCTAAATGTCTGCTGCCCATCTTCTGAATAGTGGAAAGTCAATGGTTCAGTGCCTCAGTGCGTGTGGATTTAGTGTTAATGACTCAGTCCTGTTAACTAACAAGCCAGCTATAACTGTTGTTAAATGCCCAACTTTTGAGGATTCATATTTTTTTAAGCAACAATATTTAGTGTTGAAAACTAGCCTTTTAGTTTAGGCAAAATGTGCTTTTTAGCAGCTAATACCTTTTTTAAAAAAAAACGTATAGAGTGAATTTATGAAAATTCATGAGGACCAAAGCAATTTTAAAACAGGAATTTATTAATTTAGTATTCGCATAGAATTTTATGAAGTATTTATTAATAAATGTTATTTTAACACATTCCATTTGAACAGTATTCTTGTACAGAAACTGTTGGGGTTTTTTTAAAGTTACAATATTAGTTTTGCAATAAACTACTCTAGGTGTGTGTGCATCTTAATCTTTCAGGGTCTCAAGCAGAAGTCATCCATCTAAGATGGAAATGCTTGCTGAGGTCAGTTGTACAGAAATTCCTAGAATTAAATGTTTTCCTTAAAGCAGCATCTGCTTTTTTTTTTCTTATCTTTTTTTTTGTGACAATGAAACAAATTATAAGCCTTCAGTTTTTTGCCTTTTTATTGGAACATGCGCTCTCTCATTCTAGAAAGCATAAGTCAACATATAACTGGAAAGCCTGTCTTTTTTTTTTCTGCCTTTTTTTAAGGATGATTTTCTACATCACCACAGAGGATCTAACCCCATCCTTGTTTCTTTTCTAATATCACATAGTAAGTTGCACTATTCTGCCTTAGCATTGCCTCTTCTGTCCTCTTACTAAGCAGTGTTCCTTAGATTTAGACCATTGAAACTCCATTATACATCAGAGAAAATTACTGGAGGGGGAAGAAGAGAAAAAAATTGATCTGTAGACATAAAACCTAAACTGTGCCTATAAAACAAAACCAGTTACAATTAATTAGTATCTTATTTCTACATTTCAATTATTTATATTATTTTAAAATTGCACTTTAGCTCTTGCTCTCTTTCTTGCTCTCCCTTGTTGAATCATTTATGAATACTCTAGTAAAACTTTTGCACCAGGTACATTTATATGCTTTCACTGGTGGCATATCTACAACTTGTCTCTCACACCTGCCCAAATGGAGAAGCTGAGACCAGCCAGTCTGCAGTGTGACTTAGACTTTACACCCTCTTCATGACAGCATATAAATGTTTTATTATGCAAAGTGTGCGATGTGAGGCAGCATCTTAGCTACATTTATAATCTCTCATCCTAAGAACCAAAGTGTCCTGTATATTGTAAGGTCAGGAGACTGGCTCTGTTGTGCATTCTCATGCACTTTGACTGTTGTCCAACTCACAGTAGCTGCAAAGCTGCAGTGATAACAGTGGCCATACTATGTATTAGAGTTCTGAATCAATAAATATATTGCCTTATAACTTCACTAGGGACAGCACCTTTAAAAAAAAAAAAGAGACAAAAAACTTCTAAGGACAAACAAAAGCAATAAGATCTCAAGTGATTTGAACACACACACAAAAAAAATAATTTTTTTAACATCTCACTGCAAAGAAAAAAGAGACTGCTTATATTTGTAATGTCTTTTTGGTTTTTTTCCCAGAGCTTACAGTTATCTCAGTTTTATCAGTGGCTTTACACTTAAGAGCTAAATTCCTCACCATTATTGGTTTTCCATAGCTTTCAAAATGACTTTATAGCAAATCCTAAACTGCATGAGGCCAAAAATGTCAGTGTTCACACACACTCAGAGACAAGATTGATTCTCTAAGTGGAAATCTGATCCTTTCCCAGGCCCTTCTTGGACTGGAATCAATAACTGCAATTCGCTATATTTAGACCAATGTGTAATACCTGGGATCAGGATCTCCAGTTCTATATTTATGCAAATTAAATGTTAGTATTGTTGAGTTTCACCTGGTGGAACTGCTCACAAAGCCCATAGTCATAGCCTGCCATCTGATGCCATGAAGGTCTTAGACCCAAATATCTTTCTTGACTAAAAATATGTGTGACAGCCTTCTGAACAAAGACTGAAAGCTCCTTCTGGCTTTGCAGGAACTGCAGCAGTGTCAAGGAGCAAGGGAGGTAGGAGAGTTGATAGGGCATTTCAAGGGAAATATTTTCCTTGCTGGAATTTAGGAAATTCCAGAGAAACCTTTTCCCCACCCCTCGGAGCTGAGATTACAAGGAATTCCTTGTCAGAGATTACCTTTAGCACGCTTCCACAAGACAAACTATTTTGCACGAAAGGTGTATTCACTCTTCTGAATAAGAACAATTGCCACTGAGAGTTTTGCCAAGGACTTTATCATTGGGACCCAAATGTTTCCCAGCCCATGGCCGTGAGCTCTGTACCCCTCTCTGTAACAGCTCTGTTCAAACACTGGGTAGCACTCATTGGTAAATGTTGCTTCTTTGGACTATTGCCATTGTCCTGGTTTAAGGAACTTTTAGCACTGCTTGGAGTAAGCCTAAACTATCGAAGTTTATATATAAATATATATATATATTATATTAAAAAAAGGTGCTGTCACAGTAAGTTTTGGGCTTGAGGTTGTTTGTATTGTATGCAAAGGTTTTGTGTTTGTTTGTCTGTTTGTTTTATTCTGTAAAGAAACCACCTTCCTTACAGGAGGGAGATACTTTTTTTTTTTTGGTACATAAATGTAAATACTTGCTGCAGCATTTAATATGTTTAATTTTATGTTAAGCTTTTTGTTGCATTGTGAACCCATTATTGTTACAAATGGACAATGAGTTCATTGAGACTGTTCAACTAGGTCAGATTTTTACATCTCTTTCTAGCTAGAAGAGACAGGAATTTTGTGCATTTGTACAAATGTTAATAATATCACTGCAATTCCAATATAATAAAGCACTCAAATACAAACAGTTCCAGTAGTTTGTCTATGTCTATACTCTAGACATTTTACTGTACAGATAACTCCTGCAATTAAACCAAACTACTCTTCAGTGATTATGAGCTACAATCCCTCATCTCCCTCCAAATTGGAGGAAGACCATGGTGCAGGGCATACTCCTGTCTGGCAGCAGGAATGAGGAGCTGTGCAGATCTTACAGCTCACCGTTGTCCTCCAGCAGCTGAGGTGACTTTGTAAGAACAAGTTCTCTGAACCTTTTCCAAGAAGGGAGGCTGCAAAGCCTCAAACAAAAACTTATGTGGTGGAGCCTGACGTGAGGTCTCCACATAAGGATGAGACAAGCTGTTATTTTACTTTTCCTTGCAGCTGGAGTGTGCTTGTATCAAAATACACTCTATGCTTGTTATCCCGCCAACCTCGCCTCTTGCCAAAAGCTGCCTGGAAATGGATTTCCTGCTGGGCTAATTAGCTCTAATTGTGATGCCCCTGTTATCTTGCCAACCTCATTTCTCACTATAAATTGCTCCAATACAGACCTTGGCACAATAATGCGTAAACTGTAATCTAAAGTTAGTCGGGATGAACCCATCTCTCCAGTGGGAATTAGATTAGCTTTAGATTAATGCAACTTGATGTCTTGCTGGCAGTCCCAGAGTGATGGCCTGACCCAAGTGGTGCAGCCTCAGTGACAAGGACCAGCCTGCCTGCAAGCACTCAGTGCCGGTGTCACGCTGCGGGATACCAGCCCCATGCGGCATGACCATGCTGCTCCCTTGGGGGCCCTGGCACAGGCACAGCTTCTGCTGCTCTCCCCCCTGGCTTTTAAAAGGCTAAATCTGGCCAAGAGCATTCACCCTCCTAAAATGGGTAGGAAAAGGCAGAGCCATGCCCTTGTTCCTATTCTCCCTTTGTAAAAGCTGGAAGATGGGGCAGTGCAGGCTCCCTCTTTAAGGGAGTACAGCAGAGGTTTTCCCTAAACATCAGGGCATGGCATTAGCTGGATCCATTTCTGAGGACATGTATTCCAGCGTCCCGTTTAAAGCAGGGATGTCATGCCACTGCTTAACATGTATTTATACAGCAGGGCTCTTGCTCCAGGGCCAAATTCTGAAAGAGGATCCTCATATCTGTAAAAATAGGTGCCTCTTATGAAGATGTATCACAGGATAACTTTATTGTCCACAGAGTTATATTTACACCTGACAGCATGAGCTAAGCAAGATGTATTCGGGCTGAGGTAACACTGCCCTTTACAGCTGATTCATGATTTCCCAAACCTGATCACAGTATTTGTTCCTCTTCCAAGCAGTCCACCGTTACTATTGCTCTCTCTGGGCTGCTCTGGACATTGTAACAAAGTTATTAATAATGACAAAATGTGAGTGCACACTCTTTCCCCTCTCCTTTGCAGGGAGGCAGCCAGAACTAAACTGAGGCCATGCTGCATCAGCAAGAACGTTACCCCAGCTTATGCTAGTCAGAGCAATGGTAGAGAGAGACTCCTTCCCTCTGTGGCACCAGCCTCTCATGCTTTGGTTGAACCCACTTTGCTCCTCAACCTGTCCCCAGCTTTCTCCTGAACCCAGTCTGAGCCTCAGCTACTTGCTGTAAGTGCACTCAAAACTAATGGCAATGTAACACAGAGTTTCAGTAGGGATGATAAGCTAGCACAGAGGGCACTGTAGGTACCCAAAGGCATTGGTACGAATCAGGCAGCGTAGCAGCAACAACAGTAATTTGAAGAAAGCAAACAGCTCCCCAGAGAAGGGGTGCAGGGCTAGGTGAAGGGGGTGAACCTAAATGAGCCCAGATGTAAGCACGTGCAAGAGCTGAGAAACTGGAATTGGACAGGTACTAAAGAAACCTTTCAGCAAGGGAATGGAGAAGCAGGCAGACATGAGTGCTTTTTTGTTCATTTTGGGGTGATTTTTAAAAAATAGTAGGATAGAGGGAACACTAGACTTCACTATCACTGACCCTCAGCATTAAAGAGACAAAGCACATCTGACCCCCTCTTGGGGAATCTTGCCACATGTAGCCCTTGGGGACAGGCTCAGAAATGGTGCAGTTGGTTATGGTCCACCCATTAACAACACTTTCTATCTACTGCTCTAGCAAAGTCTTGCAGTACAGACCTGCCTCTTAGCTTTCTCTGCCCACCTGGAGTCAGCACTGCCTGGTTGACGCCAGGCAATGGGATGGTTTAGAGGGAAAACCAATTTTCTTCTCCCCAATAGCTACTTGTCGCTGAGGCTGGGAGACTCCAGCTCTGGGACTACCCCCAGAATGAACCCACTTTTTTTACAGAAAGATTTTACTTACAGTCATTTCTGAGCTTGGCCCACAGGGAATAAGCACAACATTAATCACAAAAATTTCCTGAGAACTTGTCTCAAGGGAGTAAAAAAATTAATCAAGCATCAGAAAGGAGGGATCGAAGTTAAACCAGGACCACCACCAGCCTTCAAATCACAGTCAATGGGACCATTTGGTCAGCTCTTTGGTCTGCTTTCTTATTGCAATTGCCCTAACTTTTTTTTTTTTTGCCTCTAATTTGCTGTGCTACCACAGGGACTTTTGTTTTAGTGGCTATAAGAAGGGCATTAGTGTTACCATTTGCTTAAAACTCTCTTTCTGCAGCACTCTTGAGCACCATTTTTTCTCCAGCCTACTCTATTCTCCAGCAACACAATGTCACAGTATGAGAATGACCCAGCAAACCTGATAAAATATTTAAGGTGCGTGTTCTGATTGTGTTAGGTAAGCAAATACCATGAAAGCCTAACCATTAGTGAACCTGATCAGTCCATTCCCCCAGGACGTGCCTGCAGAGCAAGCCAGAGCAGCCTGAACTAGAAGCAATGAGGCAGCTGCCTCTTCCCAAAAGAGAGAGGCTCTTGAAAGTGTATTTTGCAGAGACTTGAGGAATTTGCAACCTGTGAGCCCCACTCTAAAAGCAAGTAATATAGACATATAGATATATAGATAGGTAGACACAGGTTCTATAGACACATATAGTTGATAGAGATATATAGATGCAGATGGTAGAGATGTGTGTATATGAGTGTGTGTGTGTATGTGTGTATACAGCAGGTCAGCAGGTGTTTTCACAGGGCATTGCATTCAGCTGACAGCAAGTCAACTTAAAAGAAAGAAAAATATTTGACATAACTGGCCAGTTCATGTAGGAAATTGAGTCGAGAAAAAATAAATAAAGGCAGAAACCGATTAGTTGAAATCTGGGGCCCTCTGGATTGTAATGGATCCCATAGGAAGACAGGAGGTTATGTATGGAAAGACTCTAATATCCTCCTTGAACTTTCTCTTTTGTTTCACTAATCATTTTCTTTCTGTGTTCTAAGGTGGCTGAGCCAATTCCAGCTTAGTAAAAGTTTTTCTTAGCTTCAAGAAGCTGTGCTATAAAGACAACACATAGCCATGGATAAGAAAAAGGAACTGTCCGCAGTGGGACACATCTGTGGACTCCAGTTACACAGGGTTGTGTTGGGTATACCAACACCAGTCATTGTTTTGGCTTGGGTTTTTTGTTGTCAGTGTTTTGCTGTAGCTATTCCCTGTATTTTGATCTATATGTTAAATTGCCAGAATTAAAGCCAGGCAGTTTTCAGAAGCCGAATGGAGAGGAGGAGGGAGTAGAAGCTCTGCTACCACTGTCTTGCTGCAATGGTGGCTGCTTTTAGAGGCGTAGTTTTTATCATTCAGAGGGAGTAAGTGCAACCCGAACTGACTGACATCCCCTTGGTGCCCAATTCCTGCAATCCTAAACTCATCCCCTAAAATAGCCCTCTGTGAAGATGTTTCTGCTACCTCTTTGTGCTTGTACCATGTGGGATGAGGTGGAGGACCTGCAGGGACACTCCCAGCCCCACATTTCTGCAGGAATACAATGTCGTAAGCATCCTGGCTGCACTGGCAGCAAGATTCGCAGGGTTCCTATTGTTCTGACCCCCTTGGCACTGGCACTGCAGGTGACTCCTGCCACCACACTGCAAAAGCTGAGCTAAACCAAGGTTCTGCCATTAGGCTGCCTGTGCCTCAAGCCAATCTGACTGAGTAAAACAGGGAAAAAATGCAGTGAAAAGGTATTTATCATGTTGCCAGTGTAGCACTGGTGTGGTAAACCATGCAGCTGTCTGTGTGCAGAGCCTGGAGAGGGCAGGCAGGACAGTGTGCAGGTGGGTGGGCAGGGAGTGAGCCAAGAACAGGGAAGGTGGTGAGATGGAGATGGCCAAAATGTTTGTGAGTTGCTGCGTGGTGAAGCTGCACCCCTGTGCTGTGCCCAGGGCACCAGACAGAAACTGAAATGAGATGGTGTCTGCAGCCTGTGACCTCAGTGGCAGTGGTACTGCCCCATTGTCCCTGTGTGGTTTGCCCAACTGAGTGCACTTCTGGTGCTGTGACCCACCAGTAAGACTTCACCTAGAGCTGTCCTTCCCCTCCAAAGCCCACAAAGCCAAAAGTAGATTTAAAACATGACCTACTCTTTGCCTTCAAAGAGTCAGCAATCCTCACTCTGTAGGGAGAGGGAAACCCAAGCTACTTATTACAATGTGGGCTTTTTAAAATTCTTTTTACAGTGGCTTTCCAAAGCAGAACTCACATTTTTAAGACCTTCAGGCATATCTCCATGAGGGCGATTTCCTCTGCCATGTTATGCTGCATGTCACTCAAGGAGAATTGTAAAAAGTCCTTTTTGCAGCAGCAAAAACAGGTACCATTTTGATGCCTCTCAAAAAAACATTTCTCCTTTCCTTGCAAGCCCATGCCAAGCAAGGGGAGTGCACATGGCTGAGCCCTGTCAAGGGACGGTGCCACAGAGGAAGCACAACACCCACACCCCTGGCACTCACAGCTTGTTTCTGGGACAGGATGAGAAAGGCCCGTTTTTCCCAATTGGAAATTAAACTGCCTTGGCTTGCTGAAGTCAGGAGCAAGGCAGTCCCTTTTCCAGGAAAGCTATACTTCTAATGTTGTATGAGAGCAGTAGGAACCCATCAGAGCAACAAAGCAGAGCTCCATCAGCCACTGCTCCATCGGAGCCAGCAGTTGGGAAGGGAAGCCAAGGACAGCTTTTAAATGCATGAGGTGGAGAGAGGAACGAAAAATATTAATTTTAAATGGATTGACACTAGCCTTGAAACTAGGAAGGCAAACATCCAAACCTGTCAGGAGGGAGTAATGAGGGCTTATAAATTAGATGTGATCACCTATCTGCAGCTATACAGAGTGTTTGCTGTGTATCCCCCACACCTTAGGGAGAACTCCAAACGTGAGGTTACAAGCAGGCTGTCCATCTATGGGCTCTTTCATCTGAAAGTTTCAAGTGCTTCTCAGGCTTTAATTTAGTGCCTTAATCATGTGGGGATTTAGGTAAATATAATTGTCTTCATTTTCCCAGCAGTACACAGAGAGCAATAGACTGACAGAGAAACCAGAACACGTGAGCACACCCCCCACTCTCCTACTCCCCCTTCCTGTGCTTACCAACAGCCCGTACATCAGGGCCCTGCCAGGAGACTGCAGGCAGGCAAAGCTTTACCTGATGAAGGCATATCCGTGCAGTCCTCCCTAGAAATCATAATGCTTGCCCTCAAGGAGAAATGAGCTGTTTTGCTTTCCATTTGTCTTCTTCAAAGATCTGGCCAAGCTTGTCCTCATTAGGAGGCCATTAAAACACCGATGTTCTTCACATTATGATTTCCTCTTGGATTAGATGGGAAGATTTTTATACACTGTAAAAAGATTCTCTGGTTCTGACATCTCCTTTTTTATTTGTCCAGACCAAAAGCTTGCAAGGAACAGCAATGGGAAACCATATCGGCATTCAAATAAAATGCCACAATCATCCGCAGAGGCGAGGGGAAAGCCCTACAGTCTCATTAGCCAAACTTGCACATGGTTCTAATCAAATGGGTGGGAGGGAGACATTCCCTTGGCCACGGATACCACTGATTTTTTCCTTAGGTTCCAATTCTGTAACTCTTATTCATCCGAAGATAAACGGGCTTTTCAGACAGGGAAAGAGGGCTTTGGGACCAGGCTCTAAGGCTTTTCATGTATTCATGAAGTTGTCACTTGCCTTTTACATTCAAATTCTGATGGGTCAGACTTCCTAGACGGTGTCTTTCAACACCTAATAACTCACCCAGCAAGCTCCAGTGCTAATACAGACGTCTTCTTATCAAGCTTGAGACAGAGGAGTTTGAGGATTATTTTAAAGACACTTTTTGGATTTATACTGAATCCTTCACGAGGATTATTTATGTGGCATTTCTTTCCCATTACACAGTTGAAAACATCACCTGTTTTAGCAGGAGATTTCTGGGGTGAGTGCAGAAATATTTTGAGGAATTTGGTCATCCCCATTTGCTAATGGAAAATCTAGTAACAGAAGCAGTTTTTTTTAAAACCACAATAAATTTTATATTTGTTACTGCTGGATTCCCATTAAATGCATTAATTACAGGAATGTTTAATGAAGCAAATAAAAAAAACCCACTCTCCATTATGCATAGAGCACTGTGAAAAACAAGTTATTCAACAGCGTGTGCTCTTATATACTTTTAATAAAAGACCTTACCTTAAGGTAAAAACCCAATAAAATATGCCATAATGTGCTATGGGACCCACCATTGATTTACAATACATTTACTCCTTTAGCACTAAGCAACTTTTGGACAATACAAAGCCAGCTTTTATATATTTATATATAAGACCTTTTTTTTCTCACAAAGACTTATTGAATTTCCCCAGAGCATATTCATTTTCTAAAAAGTTCTTTTGCTCTACTATATTCATTGTAATAAAGGCAACAATCTCCTTCCTGATTGACACTTGTGATATTAAAGTTACCAAAAAAATGAGAGCTGATATCATAATATTTTATATGGAAATATTACTCTGTAGGGTCTGTGAGACTAAACGCAAACTGAGTTTTGCTAATATCTGGCATCTTGCAAAACTGTGGCATGTTGGGCGAGGTCTAGAAATACATGACAAAATTATTGTAAAGTCCCAGTTTCTAATTCCTCCAAGGAACTATAAATGAGTAACTTTAAAAATAAGCTTACACACCTTCTGTTCCCCCAAATTTAAATGACGAACATGTAAAACCCAAAGGAGCAAGTTCAGTATAACCGCTGAGAAAGTTAAATTATGCATAACATAATGAACATGAGTTGAAATCCTTGAAGAAATGAAGGAGGATTCTCTGAAATGCACTTGCCAATCCTTTGCATGTCATCAAAGACTATTTTTTCAAGCACGATGTAATGTCTCATGATATAATGGAACAGTTCTCGGTGTTCTCTATTAGTCACACTGATTATTATGGTTGGCACAGAGTCCTCTGACGTTCACTCCTTAGAGGTACGTTTGCTCTCTGATGCCCATTCAGTCCACTATAAAATTCAGTCCCCTGGTTTTAAAAGGGCTCCCTTCTGCCCCAGCTTCACCTGTAATAATGGAAGACCCTTGTCCTGCAAATGTGTGCAAAATGCACAGAGGGACCGTCCTGCTGAGCTCTGCAGTGGTTTGCTCTCGTGTGCATGTACACACGCAGGGAACTGTGGCCTACAAGTAGAGCAAGAGCAAGAGATTTTGAGGGGGAAATGCCTCTCTGCTCGCCTTGCCCAACTGAGGAAGGGCAGCTTTGCAGAGAGCAAGTGTCCCTCTGTTCACACACACCTTTGGGGCAGTGGAGTGAGGTGGAGACGCTTCTCTGCCTTCCACGAATCATTCAGCTCTCCCATGGACACCACCAAGCCCATTGTTTCCCGCTACCAAACCCCGAGGCCGGCGGTGAGTGGGAGCATCGCACAGCCCCCTCCCTCACCTGCCGCCACCCAGCCCGGCGGACACCAGCCCCGCTCCCGCCCGGGCCAAACGAGCCGGTGGCCGAGGACGAACCCGGAGAGGCCCCAAGTTCTACAACATCTCCGGCAGGTGCACTTGCCCGGCCAGGCGGCCCGGCACCGCCGGCCGGCCCAGCCGCGGGCGGAGGTCTGGCTGCGACCAGCACAGACGGGGCATCTCTCCGGGACCGAACCCGCGCTAACCGGGGCCGGCCGCGGGCGCTGCGGCACGGTGGGGCGAGACAGGCTGGGTGCACCAGGACACGGTGCTGGTGCGGCTCGGCCCGGCTTGGCTCGGCACGATACGACACGGCACGACAGGGCTCGGACTCGGCCCGTTTCGCTCGGCTCGTCGCGGCGCGTTCCCGGTGCGGCCGTGCCCCCCTGTGGCACGGCCGGGAAGCTCAGGAGGCCCGAGCCGCTGTGCCCGGCCAGCGCGGCTGCGGCGCCGGCTCCGGGCGGGGTCCGGCCTGCTCGGCCCCGGGGGGCGACGGCCGTGCCGGTGTCAGCTGGCGGGGCGGGTCGCTGTCAACGCCGGTGGTGATGCTTTTCCTTCCTGTCTTAACATCGGTGGCTACAGGGCAAACTGTCCCCGTGAACTGATTCGACTGAAAATTAACTGATCAAACCCCAGCAAAGGCAAAAGTTACTACCCAAAGCTTCTGGAATTGTTTTCTCCCCGCGTCGGCCAGCGCCGTGGCTGCGTGGTCGCTGGGTTTCATATAAAAAAGAGACAGTGCAATACGTTTTTTGCCAGAACAGGGAACCGTGTTCATCACTTTGGTGGCAGCCCCACCAGGGTAGCAGCAATGGGGAAATGCTGCCCTGACTCACGTAATGGCTCTTGTTTCTCACAGCTGCTCTTTTATCTGGGGCAGGGAGCTGAAAAACTTGATGAGTTCAAAGGGCTGACTTCTCACTCCTCCTGCAATGGTCCCTAAGAAGAAATGAAGGGGATTTCACTGGTGATTTCTTCTCTTTCCTATTTTAGAGCTGATAATTTTCAGCAAGAAACCAAGTATGAGGCTGTAACTGTAGGAATGTGAATGAAGACTTCCAGTCAAAGAATGAAAGCAAGGGAATTGAGTTCTCATTATAAGTGGCATCCTTACTCTTTATGTATAAGTAGGTGATATTCAAGGTCCCTTCCAACCCAAACCATTCTATGATTCTAGGAAATATATATCTCAGCAGCTTTCTCCATGGACTATGCAGACTATTTCTATTATCAGCTTCAACCATTGTTGAAATGACAAATTGAAAATTTGACAAGAAAATGCTCAGCAAGAGTAAAACTCTGGAGTTTATTAAGGAGCATACACAACCATGTGCTGTGAATAACGCATCTCTCTCCTTGGCACAGCAAGAACAGTCTTCAGCTCTCTGAAGCTTTTCCTGTTAAAATGCTAATCCTGAAAGAACATAAAACGAGCAACACTGAGGTCTCTATAGGGGGGATGGCACAGTCTGCAGAGGGCCCCTGTGCATTGAACATGAATAGTAGTTGTTTGGTAGCAAGGGATGACCAGTGTGGAAGTGTGACCAGTATGGCATGAATCATAGAATCATTAAGGTTGTTAAAGACCTCCAAGATCATCAAGTCCAACCATTAATTCAGCACTGCTATGTAACCACTAAACCATGCCCCAGAGTGTTACATCTACCGTCTTTTAAATACCTCCAGGTATTTAAATGGTGATTCCCTGGGCAGCCTACTCCAGTGCTTGACCACCCTTTCCATGAAGAAATTTTTCCTAATATCCAATCTAAACCTTCCCTGGTGCAACTATCACTTGTTACTTAGGAGAAGAGACTAACCCCCAACAACCTCCTTTCAGGTAGTTGTGGAGAGTGATAAAGTCTCCCCTGAGGCTCCTTTTCTCCAGCATAAACAACCTTGGCCTCTCCTCATAAGGCTTGTGCTCCAAACCATTCACCAGCTCCACTGTCCTTCTCTGGACACATTCCAGCACCTCAGTGTCTTTCTTGTAGTGAGAGGCCCCAAACTGAACACAGGATTTGAGGTGTGGCCTCAGCAGTGCCGAGTACAGGAGTACAATCACTGCCCTGGTCCTGCTGGCCACACTGTTTCTGATACAGGCCAGGATGCCATTGGCCTTCCTGGCCAGCTGGGCACTCTGCTGACCCATGTTCAAATGGCTGCTGACCAATACCCCCAGCTCCCTTGCTGCTGGGCAATTTTTCAGCCACTCTGCTCCAAGCCTGTAGTGCTACCTGGGGTTGTTGTGACCCAAGTGCAGGACCTGTCACTTTGCCTTGTTGCACCTCATACAACTGGCCTCGTCCTATCAATGCAGCCTGTCCAGATCCCCCTGTAGTGCCTTCCTACCCTCCAGCAGATCAATGTTCCCACCCAACTTTTTTCAGTACTTTAATTAGTAATCAGAGATTTATGTTAATTTGCAATAAATAATACAGTTAAAATTCCACAAATTGAGCCTTTTCTGCCCATGACCCCCGGAGCACATTAAGCTGGCTGATGTGAATAAGAAGGCCATAACCCCTTGTTATTTGCACTGTAAATCTACCTTAGTACAATATACTCTGCACTCACTGTCTTGGAAACTACATTATTCATCACAAAAGTTACTCATGCATTTCCAGTGATATAATTCATCTTTGGACCTATATCTTATGGGAATCTCATAAATTATCATTTGGGTGAGTAAGGCTTGAGGTGTCAATGGGAAGAGCAGGAACTGAGAAGAAACCCAAGTCTTTTGGCCACACAGGATTTCTCAAAGAGGCTGGACAGGTTTTGCATAAAAGCATTTGAAGGTTTTCAGGCCATGTGCAAAGATTTCAATCCAAAGAAGTGCTCATGCATTTTAGGTGAAAGCACTAAAACGAGAGTTTTAGGACCTAAGACAAATCTCAAATATCTGAATAAAATTTTGCATTGCACACATCTTACAGTTAAATCTCTGTAAAGTAAACAGGAGAGAAAAATGTTTTACTATTCACCAGAAAGTTGTTTTGGTTTTTTTTTTCCAATTTTGCTGTGGTCTAGCAACTCCCTTTTATTGGAGGGATCCTTAACAACACAGCACAACTTCTTCCTTCTAAATGCTGTTGTTTAGAATGAATATCTGAAGCAAGCAATCCAAACAAATAAAGCAGCCCTTTGAAGCATGCTACCGAAAGTGGGTTTTGCTGGAAACTACTTCTAAAAAACAGTCAATAGGTTAAAACCAAAACTGAAACTCTCCTCCTTCATACTGATCCTCTAAAACAGTACAGAAGCTACCTGTGCAAGTGCTGATTTTTATGCCTGTGCTTAACTTTTAGTACCGTGGGACTATTTGTGGAAGGGCAGATAAGCACACATTTGAGTGTTTGCAGAAACTGAGCTTATCTCCAGCTTGTATTAGCTGGATTCAGGGTGCTCAAGCAGACACACATTGCTTTCTCTCAGGAGCCATAGGGCGAATAGCCTCCAAGTTTCAGATCTCCTTTTCCACTCTAAAGTTAAAACTTCAAAAGTCTGCAGTGAGAACCTTCGGGGATTAATGTAATTCATTCTTTCCTGTCCAAGTTTTACATAGTGGGGTTATTACACTGCTCACCACAACTGCAAGCTCTGGGCTAGAGACAACTGTTTCAGTTTATTTTAACAGGGTGTTTACCTTATTAAAGTAATAACAAAGAGAGATGATTGCATTAATTACTACATCAAACTAGCTGCCATGGCACTCCCCTGCCAACTCTCAAATCAATTAGTTGCATCTGTAAGTCAAGTGATTGAAAGTTTTTTGATTATTTTTCCTTCCCCCTCCTTTTTTGAAATCCATTTTGCCGTCTAATACTGTCTCTTCAAGTGAAAGCTATTGTTCTTCACTAAGAGGATGAGAAGATTTAGATGGACTCCTAACATGTGGTAAGAGGTTCAAAGCTTGATTCATGGTTACTCAGAACCTTCTGAAGTGATACACACCCCACAAAGTGATTTTAAAATGCTACTATTCTACTGATAGCAATTTAGACTTGCCTTGCCCTGATGTAATTGGTTACAGGGGTGCAAAAAAGCAGTAAACCTTTGGGGTTGTCATATTGCTAAGAACAAGTGGCATTACTGGTGTAATTAATTTAATGTAAATCCAGCACTAAGAACATGACCAAAATTAGCTACATTTCTTGTTTCTATTTTAGATCTAGTTTCCTAATGAAACAATGCACATGTACTGCATGCAGGGCAGTGAGTATACATCTTTATCTCCCTCCTAATAACTTTTGAATTGGTCAGACAATTTCAAAAAGTCAGATGGGTAGCAGTCACAAAGCTCCAACTGGTTTCATAAAAGGAAACGGCTGGTAAAGAAGAGAGAGAAGACTTGCCCCATCATTGAGGGAAAAGTGAGCAGGGACCTCCCTGTCCACACATGAGGCACAAAACCATGGTTCCACTTCTTCTGGGCAGCGTGGGCTGAGCATGTGGTCTGGTGGGTTTGGAGACACCCACTTCACTTCCCCACACAGCAGCCATTGCAGATAAGCACACAAGGGGTTTCTTTGCCCCCAAGACTCTGAAGGGACGTGTGTAACCAGGATTTTTTAAGAGCAGAGTTAATTTTTACATCAGGGAGAAAGGGGGTGCCTCTTTATAGGAAGCTGCCTGCCTGGATGGCAGCAGGTACAGCACAGCCTCCTGTATATCTGATGGGACTAAGCAGCAAGTCCCTCAGTATTTTTAGCAGTACCCCACAGCTGCCAGTTGCATCTATAAGGTAGAAGGATGACAATGGAGCTGGCTGCTGCTTCCCAGTTCTAAATTTATTTAAACCAGATCATGAGAAGTTAAAAAAAAAGGCTTGGGGCTGCTCTAAGCTAAACCAGCTGTTTATCAAGAGCTTGCAAGGGCAGGGAACAGCAATACTAGTCCTGTCATCTCCTGTCTTCAGCGTTCTGCCTGCCACCAGCTGCAGAAGCCACTTGGGCTACAGATTTCCCAACAATGGAATAAACTGCACTGTGGGAAGATCCATCTCCTTTTGGTCCCATTGTTCTAACAACACAAAATGTCTCAGTGCAGCTGAGAATCTGGCTCTTCACATCTCTCCCAGCTTCTAATAAATAGGTTTCACCAAGAAAATGCATCGTTTGTCCCATTTTATTGAGAGTACATAATCACTGTCAGAGACATTCAAACAGATTTTTTTTTGGTGAAAAATTGTTGCACATTGGACATGTCAATTTAGATTGCTTGAGATGAGAATAGAGAGAAATACAGGAGAGGTTTCTGCCTGCATCATAGGGGAGATCACAGCAAAATTACTGTAATGAGGGACATCACTTTTTAATGTAGTTAACAACCTCAGTGTCACCACTACAGTCAATTATCAAGACTAGGTATTCCCCTGGTATCTCTGGGTCAAATTCTGCTAGTGGATGCTCCATTTGGCTTCCATTTCCCTCAGCTGGACTTCATGTATGCATCTAAGAGTAGCATTTGGCCTAAAAAGAGGAATCAGCACTTCTGTTACAAGCAGAAGCATTTGGTATGCCTTATGTGCATTTTCATTCCTGGGTGGAAAAGTCTGGGGAGATCAACAGGGTTCCTTTGTTCCCAGTGATTTAAGGTGTGTTGATTTGCATGACTTCATCTTCCACCTTCCAACACTTGTGAGACTTTACTGAATTAACTGAAAGAGAGGCTGCAGAGGAGTGGGAGAATGGGACCATCCCACATGGATCATTCATGTGTGCTGGTACTTACAACATTAGAGAATTCCTGTGTTTATGAAGAAAAAGAAAAGAGCCCACCCACCATCGCTGCACCCTGGTGCTTACGGTATTACACCATGCAAGTAATAGAGGGTATGTTTGTATTTAAAAGAGTGTTTCAAAGCTAAGTGTGGTAAAGAAAATACCTGGTGTGATAATAAATCACTTAAAATGTTCATAATCTTACAAAACAGGGATTATTGAGAATTTTTGGGTTTCACTCCACATTTTCTTTCAAAGGAACGGGAGGAGAGAAAGTTTTCGATTTGTCTTGTAGCCATGCACTTTTCATGTTTCCATTATGCCTTTATGTCTTTGAGAAGCATAAGACATTTGCTTCCATTGCAATACCTTCCACAATGAAAAACTAAATTCCATGCTACTTGTAATGGTAGGGGAATTTTCATCTTCAAAAGAAAAAAATGTGTTCCGGCCAACGCATTTAACTAGGACTCAGGGCATATAAAGACCAATCCAAGTGCCAAAGCACAGGCACTTAATACAATAGATGCAAAGTAAAATTGATGCCCTGTGGCTCCTAGATACCTACTTGAGTCTGGTAAATGTGACATAGGACTCTATAGCACATCTGCAGCCTCAGGAAAGGAAGGTGAAAGGCAGGTAGGGTGTCTAAAATGACACCACTTACCATTGCTTAGGCAGTGGAATTGCTATGCACTATTCTAATTTATTCCTGCATAGGTTTGACATTCTTCTGATTCTATGTTTGATGGGAAACACAAGAGAGCATGGGTTTCCATCGTCATTATTATCATATCTTACTCCGTCTCTCACCATAAAATAAGTTCTGGAGTAGACTAGTGGTTTCTTCTGCAATACCATACTAAAAAAAATAATTATTATAGCAATGTTTTTCCCAGTGATTCATTCATGAATACAAGGATTACATCTTTTAATGCAGGCAGATATACAGCATCAGATAATATTCACCTACTTCGATGTTTTTTTCCCAGTCATGCATGGCACATACCACTGATTTTTAAGTGACCAATGGGTGCTTATTTTAAAGGCTCCAAGACCTTTGAAAGTATGGATGAACATCAGATTGACCAAAGCAAAGGGTGAAATTGAGCCTGGATTTATTTATAACATTAACACTCACTCTGAGAAGATGATTGCACTAAAGAGCTTACAATGGAAATACTGACACATGGAAAGAGAGAGGCAACAGGAGCTGCTACATTAAAGGGATGGTGGATGGAGAGAATACAAGTCAATTTAAACAAGGAAAGAAAATAACGTCTCTATGAAGAAGGAGACTGGACAAAGTAAACATTTTTATGTTGTAGTGACTCTACAGTAGACATACATGAGCAAAAATGCACAGAAATGATGCCATAGTGTTTATCGGACTTCTCTTTCTACATTACTGACACGATGAATTCATAAGGAGCTAACTGCAAGTGGGAAATCCAGAGAAAAGCCAGGGATGTAAAGTATACTCAAAGGCATAAAGATAAATTCAAGAGCATGGTCTTCACCTAGGTTACCTTATGAAACCAGTATGTTCCAACTGACAAGTCATTCACCTTCACTGTGGTCTGAGGAAAAAAAGTCTCTGGACTTTTTTACAGTCGAGCATTTAGTGACATAGTTACTCCACAATAAGTGTCCTTAGCAGTTTCCCAAAGTGAACAGAGTTGAAACCAGAATTGTATATAATAACCCTGTCTGTGCATGGGCTTATAACAAAATAACAACCTGGAGATGATTATCAAGATTAATTAAACCTATGGCCTTTCAAGGAAAATAAAAATAACTTTAAAGAAAATCTATTGGGGTAGTGCTTCAAAGGTTTCCCTCAGCTTCTTTGGTTTTAATCTAGGAATTACATTTTGACTAGAGCTTTACTGCTTTTGGGAAGTTGCAAATACGAGTCCTCAGTTATACAAAATCATGGAAATTAGAACTCCTTTGGCAGCCCAGTGCGGTACTGTTCCCCATGGGCTCATTTGAAGAACTGCCCAAAGGCCAAACTGTACCCGTGACTTGGAGCACACACAGCTCGCACTCGTGCCGATAGAAATTCCATGCACACACCTAAGTAGTAAATTGTGCTGCATACTTACTGTAAAAATTGGAGATAAGGAGAAACATAGGAGATTTTTAAGGAGCTTGTGCTTTGTAAGAATGATTGATATCATCATGCATAAAGTATTGAATATTAAAATGGGCTGGGGAATCTCCTCTGCTGATTACTTGATGCTAAAATATGTCATTTCAGAACTCAGAATACCCTTTCGAAAATTTTGTAACTTTCTCACTCTCTCTGGAGTCATTAATTATACAGTTTTGAATCAGACAAGGGACATACTCAGTTTTTTTTCTCCACTAGGCAGAGAAATACAATTCAAAGTACTCTACCTAGTCTCTCAGAAAATTAATAGACTGGCATATGTGCTTCCTTGGCTAACACTTTTCACCTGTGACAACTGCAGGTAATTATTTTGCCCAAGTGAAACTGATTCTGGGCATTCTCAATGAGAAAACCTTTCTTTCCAGGTTCAATAAAATTTGGTATGCATTTCACCCTTGGAACTTAGATCTTTCGTTATAAAGTTGTATGGCAGAAAGAACTGACTCTTTGCATTTGAATATTGGTCTCTAAAGAGACAGCGATAGTGGGAGCAAGAGTGCCAATGTTATTCTTTAAAGATGAGGTAAGTTACATCCTGTCCAACCTTAGGAGAGAAATGAGCTTGTGACAGTTATATTTGTTATGACAGGGCTGCCTGCAATGGTTAGAAACAAGGTGCTGCACCAAGATTCCTTTTTTAGGATAAAGGTAGGTAAAAGGTGAGTAATTCTCCTATTTCAGGTAAAACTGGCTACAAATTGATCCTAAAATCTAAAGGCCAACAGAGCTCTGGCAAACTCCACAATTTTAAAACTACTGATTGTTGCCTGAATATTTACCAAAATCCCATCAGAGCAACACTAGATGAAATATTATATTCTTCATGTAGACCTTTGTATAAGTGTGTTCTCCTTTGAAAAAATAAAAAAAAGAACAATGACAATAAAACAAAACAAACTAAAGCAGAACAACTATTAAAAAATAAAAACAGAAATAAAAACCCAAAAAAAACCCAAACGAACAAAACCATAAAAACGAAGAGAAAGCACAGGTTCAAAACCAGAACCAGTGCAAGGGCTCTCTGGCCACTGTGGTCATAACCTGCCCATGTTAGTAACACCTGCCTCCCAGTGTCACTCTTTTCAGAGTGACACCACTCTTACACCTGATGCTGATGCAGCACCCCACGTCCCAGTGAGTTTCCCTGTTTGGGTTCTGTTCTACTTTCTGAACTGTATGGCCATTTCAACATCCTGCTGACAGTAGTTCATGTACACTCACAGAAATGTTAGTGTTGGCAAGGAAGGAAACAAACTGACTCTACTCAACTTCTGTTATGTCTTACCCCATTAACATTGCCTATTTATTTGAATGATCTGAGAAGAAATAAACAGTATACTAAGGAGACAGTGTAGAAAAATCATGGTATTCTGAGACTTGTTTGTAAAGCATTTTCAAATATTCAAATGAAATACGGTGGATGTTGGGTTATAGCTCATAAAATCCAAGTAACTTATTGAAGTATTCATGAGGTGAATGCAAAACTTACATCATTAGTCTTCTTAAAACTTTTCACAATTGAATTCTACAAATCGGCAAACAATGAAATTACTCCATTGGTTATTGGGTGTGGTAATATCTACTTCACCACTATAAGTTGCTTTTATTGGGCATTGTTACATCAGCTAATCATTAGCAAGTCTGCCCTCAGGAAATTTTGTTTAGCAAACCAAAATTATATCTCTTTTTAATGTGAAACAGTTGACATGAAGGATTATGGATATTAGATGAGGGTTTGTATTTCCAAGGGGGAGCTGGAATGTGAGAGGCCCTAAAGCATGTATATTCCCGAGCCATCTGTTGTGCCAGCTACACAAAAGCAAAAGAGGGCCAGGAACTGCTTGAGTTTGGGAGTGCTGCCGTGAATAGCAAAGGAAGAAGGACCCACAGACAGGACCCTAACAGCCACAGACTTTAGGGCAGGGAGGAAAGAGGAGCATCTCAAGCAAACTGAGGATCCAAATTGCATCCACTTTGCTTTCTGGAGTCCAGTACTCCCACAACCCACATGCTAGAAACAATTGCAATCTTTAGAGCAATGAGTAATTCAGAAACCTTTTGGGGAAGTGCTGGAATTTGGGTGCTGGGAAGTGCTCAATAAATTTAGTGCTCAGTAAATTTATTTACCCTATCTCATGTTGAGAGTCTCTGCTATTTTTTTTTTTTTTCAATGACCAGGCCCTCTCTCTCCCCTGAAAAAAAGTCTACTACTAATGAAGACTTGGAAGCATTTAAAAAATCCCTAAGAAATAGAAAAAAGCTTTAGCCCTTCATCCCAGATAAAGAGGAAACCAACCCACTTTCCTATAACCATCAGAAACACCAGAATGGTTTGGGGTTTTTTTGCAATAACCACTGGAAATTTTGCTCAGTTATTTTACAATTCTTTAAAGCTGGATTCTGTCATAAACTCTTAGAAAGCAAGATTATCACTTTGAAAGGTCAAGAAGTACTATAGGATCCACAGAGCATTGAAAAGTAGCAAAATAAATGTGCAAAGTAAGTTTAAAAGCATAGATGCACTTGGCAAAAATTACTGCCACAGCAGAAATATACAGTGCTCACACCCCAATAATTGGAAACACATAGGTTTCTTCAAACCCCACATTTTCCCTCACAACTCAAACAGTTCTGAATGCCAGTGCAATTGCTTACAGGAGTAAGTAGAAATTCACGTACAGTTTTCAGGATGGGACTCCCTCAGTCAGAAGCTTCTCAGACATGGACTCAGCCGTTCACCAAATGCAGAGAGATTGAACATGTCACTACATAAAAAATGGTACAAACTCAGAAAAAAATGAGAAAGTTAAGAAGTTGGGATGACTGCCCTGTGATCTGAAGTTTGTTATCCCTATCAAAGTTTCTGTGTGGAAAATAATAGGAATAGGCTGTCCCACTGAGGTGCTTTAAGCAATGGTGAGAGCTCTGCCCACTTCTGCTCTGAGCCATTCCTACAAGCACCAGGTAAGAGTTCACATTCTAATAGGCTACCAGCAAAAGTAGGAGTGCAACACATCTTTATTCATTTCACATGGATGTAGAAGACTAAATGCAATGCAGAGTAAATGTGAATCTGTCAGTTCATGAAGCAAAAAGACTTGCTTAGTCTTCCTGACCACCACAGGATGGCTCTCTCCAAATCCATGGAAAGAGATCTATTGAAGTGCTGGTCTTCTGTGACATAAACATCACATCATTCTTAACAGAATAAAGATCACTGAGATGTTTAAACCATTTGAAAGAGATAACCATTTTCAATCAGTGCTTAATTGAGATTTAGTCTTGAATCCTATTTGTGGGGAAAACATATACCTTTCTCAGCCATTCTGTGACTGACCTGTATCCTGTCAATTTCCAGACTGCAGTTATAGCTTTGTTGAGGAGCTTTTCACTGTTTTTCTCATTTTTTACTGACCCAAAAGCCAATAAAACTAAATGCAGAATGTTGGGGAGCCTTGGGTTAGCAACCTTAAACACTCTCCCCTTATCCACATACTCTCCATGGGGTAAAGACAGTGTTCTTGAATTTCAGAGTTGGGTGATAAGGAGTTTATTTCTTACTTGAGTGGAGAGTCATAATTTCTTTACCAAAAAAACCCACTTGTTTATTTTGGTGTATATTTACCACGATGTAAATAGAGCATTTCTTCCTTTAACAGACATGCTACTGTTGCTCCCCTTTATTCCCATCACCATATCCTCACTTTACTCCCCAGAAAAGCATGTGGGTGCAGCTTAGCTGGGCACCCAGACTTTCTTCTTCAAGGAGTTGATACCTTGATACAAAAGGCTTACAGCACCCAACACTTGCAGATGAACAAGGTAGATTCAAAAGGTAGTATTTTTCTCTTCTTTGTACAGTTAAGGAGACAGCGGTTCAAATGGGTTATAGTTCATCTGCTCACATGCAAATCAGTAGATAAAATCATAAAAGAGAGACAGTTTGGCTCTCACGGTGTCCACTGCAGCACTGTCACTGACTTCAGAGGGGCTCTAAGGTCACCTTACACCTTTTATGTGAGCTAAACACATTGCAGATACCTCTGCTCCTTATTGTAAATTTGTTGTGTATGTTTCAAATTGCTGAAAAAGGTCTTGATTTTCTTTAATTTGGCAAGCAAAAAAGGTGGGATTTTCAAAAGAATTATCCCATCATGCCTAAATAATAAAAGTCAGAAAAGGAAAGAATAAACTACATCAGAATTCTATTAGGGGAGTAAGAAGAGTAAAATCTAATGGGTTTCCACAATTTTATTTATAGCTAACTTAGTGTTTAGAGAAGCTAGATAAGGTGTCTAGATAGATAATGTTCTATATGGCAGCAGAGAAATTGCACTATAGATATCTTCAACATTACTGAACCACACTTTATTTAACCTCATTTGTATAAATAACTCAAAAAATTTACTTGTTTTTCACCAAGAAAAAGTTAGATAAATATTACTGAAACACAACCTGACTTTTTGATCTTGTATTTACACTCCTTTGACAGCAATGCACTCTTATAAACCAATGTTCATCAGCACAGAGGCTTGATGTCTGAAGAAGGATTTGATCATTAAGCTTCAAAGGCAAGACAGGGAATAGAAATTCAGAAACATCTTTCACATTTAAAGAAACCAATGAATATGCTCTAATAATTCAGATCAGACCAAAGTGTCGGTGTAGAGTCATGGTGGTCAATAAAGATACAAGGAGTCAGTTATGTGCAGAAAAGATGTCTGAAGTCCGACTGTATTTTCTCATCTGCCTTTTTATACCCCTTCCTAGCAGCAAGCAGTAACCTTGTTTTAGGTAAGCAAGCAACAGCGTTTTCATTGGCTAGGATCTATTGGTGATACATTTGGCAAAGCTCAAGGTCTTCTTGCAGTTCCCACATCCTAGGCCTACCCACTTTACAGTCTGCCTTTGTTTCTTCATTAGGGCTGCGTACTGATTTCCTTATCATCAAGGATACACCCGAAAGCTTGCCCAGTCAATATCTTCCTCCTGGGAGTTAATAGACCTGCTATTAACCCCTTCACCAAAGCTTGACCAGTTGCTGACCAGATTTCACCTCTGGTTAAGGATTAAAAGACTGACTGCACTTTCTCTGTAAGAAGTGCCCAAGAAATCTCAAGACAAGACATCTATTATCCCAGAGGTACAACAACATAGTAACATTGTAACAATTTAGTTCTGTAAGAGTATCGTGTATCTGAAGAGAATTTTGAATATATCAAACGTATACAGGATGTGTGGATATGAAGGATTCCACTGAGCTGTCTGAAAGCATATAGACCATGTCGATCCTAATGTTCAGCCAAATTCTAATTGTAGCTATTTGTCTGAAGAGGAACAATGGGAATCAACCAAAAATAATAGCAAATGGTAACACACACCCTCCAGGGTCCATCCAAACTGTCTCACAGTTTCTACCTATGACTGCTATCATAGAATTCATGAAGTTTTCTACATGTCAAGGAGCAGTCCCAAACAAATCCCTCAGTTTTAGAATTACTTAAATCCTGGTGAATTCCATTCATGGAATTCACATGTTGTAAAATCAGATTTCCAAAGCTGAAACAACACTTGTAGAAAGTGAAAACCAAAACCTTCATTTGGTGGCCCAAGCACCGGTGTGGTTCATGTGAAAAGAAGCAATACCTTCCCAAGCACATACAAGTCATGTCCAACTGACATTTTAGAGACTCTGCAGAAGAATGTAAATCCATTTATCAGAAAGAGCAAAATTACATTTTTATGATGCTTTAGGAGATACCTATACTATTCCTTATCTCACTCTCCCTCAGCAGGGCTTTAACTCCTAAGAATCTTCTATTGGTCTCATTGAGTTTTAAGGAAAGCCCAAGGATAAATTTATTGAGAGACAGTGATTAAAACAAAAGCTTTGTTTAGTAAATAGAAACAGGCATTTCAAAGAGGCTTCTGACTCTGGGTGCACCATGCTGACCGACTTTCCAAAAATGCTCAGCACCTGCAGTTCCCCCTGCAAAGGAGGCTGGAGAATGAGACATTCCACACCTCAATTAGTGTACTGAAGGCACAAAAGCTTTAATTAACATAAGATCCAATGCAGTGATTTATGCAGATTAACCTTATTTACAAAGTTGAGCCCTAACAGGTGTTTTGCTGTCCTCCCTCCAAATTTAACAGTTTTTTAATTTTTCACTTAAGCAATCAAGCTCAAATAGAAACTAAGTTAAATATATGGATCTGCTTCTGCCATTCTCACTTCACAAAGATCATTAAATCTTAGAAGAGTGGACATCATCATAACAGGAAAGAATGCTGTATTAGAAAGGAGAAAAGAATTATGAACAATCCCGCAAGTATAAGAATGCCTTTCAAGAGAGACTGAATACTGAATGAATCCTTGCAATCCTTGCAGTAAAGCTTCATGTATAGTACCTCCACTCTTGGATTGTCAGCATTATGCCTTGCCAATTTGTAATTAACATCTGCTGTAGCTAAAGAACCCAATGTCACATGAGAACTGCTAAGGTCCATTTAAACTGTGGTACCACAAATGCAGAAAATGAATTTCTTCGGGGGGGGGGAAGGTTCAGAGAATGTGATCTGCAGAATGATTCACTTAGAAGTCATGCATGGCACAATTTAGGTAGTTTTTTTCTGTAGTTATCTGAAAAGTAGGAGTATGGAGTCAGCTGGTGAGAAGATGCCAGATTATCAGGCTGTGTCACCATCACCTGCCTGCCTTTGAGTCTTCATCTTCACCTGACACCTTAAATCAGAGAAGTTGTTTTGCCTATGTCTTACCCAGAGAAAAAACTTCAACTCCATTTGGCCTATTTGGCTTTTCATGAAGGATTTTGTTAGGATCACCTGCCAACCTTTTTAGATGGTGACGCATAAATGCAAGAAACAGATGTAACAAAACAACCTGGGGATCTCTGGTCAAAAACACCCTCATATCCAGTAAATGGGGAGGTGAGTTTGAGGGTGACAAAAACCAGAACCTCCTCCAAAATTAAAATTCACTGTGGTATCAGCAAGCAAAGCTGTGTGTGTGCATACAAAATTAACACTGTCTGTGAAAATAAATAGCCTTGGCAGCAACACTCCAGAGCTAGAGCATAATTGGCCTGCGTTTTACTCCCTTTTTTTCCCTTGTAATTTCTTTGTGCTGTGTTTCTTTGTGTAAAGAAACCCTTGTTCAAGGGATTTATAGCCTTTCAGGGAGGAAATTAAAGATTCAGTGTCCCTCCATCACTGACAAAGAGTGAGATTTGATTTTTAAAATAAATTATTGTTATTTGTGACTGCAGTTTATCTGCATATCTTCAGACGACATTGGCTGTTTTTGCATGAGAGTTTGAAATACAGCAACTAGTGAGTGTGACGGGATAGAGTTAAAATAGGAAGCCTTTTCTTTTCCCTCCAAGACATTCAGAGCATGGGATTCAGCTGAACAAGGAGACAGCCCATATTTGTACCTTCCCCCTCACACTTGTGTGGATCAGTCTGATGAAGGGTCCAGATTTAGGTTCATAGCATTCCTTACCCTACTTCTCCTAACACTTGATAAAAATAAAACTCAGGCATCTGATTATGGATATTCCAAATTTTCCTCCCCACCCCCCGACATTACATTGAAACTTCAAAAAAGAGTGTTCTAAAGGGGCCTTAAAGAGCAGGATGAGAGGTTATTCATTACCTCCTGCAAACTGGACTGTGTTAAGTGCCTGGTCCTCAAATAGATCTGATCCCGCAAGAGGGGGAAGGCCTGAGTCCCACAATGGGCTCAGTGTGACAGCCCCCCTTGCCCACACAGAATCCCATTGACAGCACTCAAATAATCTTGCTGGCTGATGGGTGTTTAAAGGTCTACACTGGCTGTGACACAAGGTTTTTTCCAAGAATAGCTACGGTTATTCATCCTAAATGGCCCAGAAAGCCTGAAGACAGCTCACATATTTTTGTTGAACATTACGCGCACAAACATGAAATCGCAAGGGTTAGCTGTAGACTTGAGGAGAGAAAGACCTTAAGTGTAGGTTTGTTCTACATGTTTAGATCCGCTTTCTTGGAAAAGTGTGAGAATTAGTCTGGTGATACATAACCATAGTCCCTCCTCTGAAGATTGCAGCAAATGGAAACAATGAAAAGTGCTAAAGCTAAATCTGACCCCTGGGTAAATGACATAATCCTCCCCAGTGCCAAAACGTTGCCTGAGGAATTCCTCAGTTTTATACTAACCTGCTATAATTCTTTTAGGTGCCCCTTAGCTCTCATACCACTCTCCCAGGCACATGAAACCTGGCTATTTTACTGGACTCAAGTGTTAGGACTGCACAGAGAGCAAAAAAGAATTTCCTAGGGAAAAGGATGTTATGAAACCAAACCAGGACAATTTTTTCAATATAAATAGCTTAAAGTTTCTCACTGTCTCTGTTGTACAAGCTTCATGCAGAAAAAAAATAGGTGGTCTCCTAACCTTATTGACCATGGCCAAATTTCACTCCTAGTTCATTTTACCTCATAATTCTGGGACAGCCATCCAATATTTCACCAGTAGGCCTTTCACTTTTCATTTGGAAAATCTAATCAGCAGAAAAATCTCACTTTGGTTGAAATTCAGCTATAAACTAATCTTCATAGTACAGACTGACACTTTCAAAATAATATGCCTTTTTGGGCATATATATCTGCTTCATACAGTAACATCCCAAAATGCTGCAGTAATGAGGAATTCTAATAATAGTACTCTTATGAGTTGAATCCAAAGACAGTTTTCTGGAGAAAATCTGAAGAAGACTTAAGAAAGACTCTAAAGTACAGAATAACACCCTGGACAAGGGAGAAAGGGAACTACTCTTTTCTTCTAAAGGCGCCATACAGATTATTCACAAAATATTCCATAAAGTGGAAATTTTGAGGCTTGAAGAAGTATGCATAAGGCTTCAATAGTAAATGAAATAAAGTTACGTGTAAGGAATATTATGATCACCTGTATAATTCCAAGGGGAATAGGGAAGAAAATTCTCTGAAACCTCATGATTATATTCGAGTTCATTAAACAAAGCAGTTGTTCCATGGGAAACTACAGTTGATTGTTGAATTTCTGAAAGACATTAGACAAGATCTCTCACCAAAGTATACAGAAGAAGCTAAACTGACACAGAGTAAGAGGAAAGGTCTTTCCAGCGAGTAGGAACAAATACTCATGTTTCTCTGTAGAAGGAGAACATCAAATATTCTGATAGAGTGCAGTGCTGGGAGCCACACTGTTCAACAAATTCTTAAAACTGTAGAAAGAGAGGTGGGTAGTGAGGCAACAAAATTGTTGAGAATTGTAGGAATAAAGGACAAATGGAAAAAACTGCACGAACACCAGAAGAGAGTAACTGGCTGAAGAAAATGGCAAGATGAAATCTGCAAGGAATACAGACAGGAAAACCAGCCATCAGTTGTGTATTATGTACATAATGGAGGCTTCTGAACAATTTACAAGTACTCAGGAAGGAGATTGTGAAGTTAAAAAGTTGTATGAATATGTATCATTTAAGAAAGGCATATATATAAAATAGAAGGAAAGGGGGAAAGAGGGGAAAAGAATAAAATGGAGAACTGCTACAGCTACAAAATGTATATTACTGTGCAGTTCTTATTCTACCCCACTTGAGAAATTATAGAAGACCTAGAAAAGGTGTGGGAAAGGCAACAAAGGTGACCAATGCTAAGGTACAGCTTTCATATCAGGGATGACTGGGGAGGCAGAGTTTCCAGACCTGACTGCAGGGTGGTATGCTACAGGCTAATGAAATGATTAGTGACAAAAATAAGATAAATAGGCAAAGATTATTTATTGCCTTCTAATCCAAGAACTAAAAACTATCTAAAGATAAAAGCAAGCAGCAGTTTCAGATAATGAAGGGGAAATACTTTTCCATTCATCGTATTCTTAAGTCATAGGACTGTGCTATGTCCAAAATAACCTATGTCATTTTGTAGTTGAAATTTATGGAGATAAGTCTACAGACACCATCTTGGGTCCAGGCAATCCCTAAGCATAAACAGCTGCAGGCTGGAAGAGTCTGTCAGGGAAGTATCATGTTTTCCTACATGTTTTCCTCTCCTAAAACTCTCCCCTGGACCTCTACTTTTGTCCAGTAACAGACACTAATAGATTTGGCTTCTTTATGTGAATTAAAACAAAAAAACGCCTCCTGTACTAGAGTTACAGAAGAGACGTGAGGCATTATCTAAGAAGACAAGCAAAAAACCCAGACATTTGAACAGTAAATAAAACAATGCATTAGTCATGGAACAGAGGCCAAAGATAAGTTTGTAATCTCTTTCATAACATGAAATGGAGGAGGCATTCAGTCAAAGTTAAGTGTTGACAAGACTCCGAGTTGGCTGAAGAAAACACCCTTCCACATGATGTGCAAACAGGCTTCAGCATTCCAAGCAATGGGAAGCTGTCAAGGCCATGAACTTAGCAAGAATCAAAAATGAACCATATATTCATGCGGATAAATCACTGTTAATGATGATAACTTTGGATGGGAGATGAAAATTCACACTTTTGAGGTTAAGCCTGTCCTTAGAGGCTAACTCTAATTAGGGAGGCAAGTCATCCAGTGCCTGCTGATGCAGCATTCTCACACCTTCCCTTCTCATCAGACATACATAGCTCCTTGGATCAAATCACAAGCTCTACAATGGTAAGAGTTTAGTAGCTTTTTAAAAATTTTTGTACCAGTTGTAGTTTCAAAACGGATTTATTATGTGCTTCTTCCTGGTTTTAATAAGAATTATTAGCAATATTTGTGATGTCTTTATGTCTTTTCTGTTCTTTGGGGAAACTAAGAGTGGGAGAGGTGTGAAGGCTCCAAATGTCTTGTTTACGGCCATTTGCCTTGGCCAGGAACTTAGTTGATTGGCTACATCCCCACATCCTTGATAATAATCATAATAACCAACCTGTGAGAAAGGGATAGAAATGCCTGGCCATATCAAAACACAGGAAAAAAAGGTAAAAGTGCTAAAGCATGGAGCTATTACCCAGAGCCTACGCAGCAAATACAGTTATGGTACTCATATCAGGGACTAATGGTAGCGGAAAACATCACCAAATGAATCCATCCAATTAACAAAGATCACACTAAAATGATACCTAAAAAAGACTAAATAGCTTATTGAGTCTGTCACATATAAGCACTAGCCTGGATTATGGTTCCTGGGTAGTCAATAAACCCCCAAACAAAATTTTGCTGGGCTAAGAATGATGCAAATTATTTTAAAGAAAAGCTAAGAGGTTAATTTACTCACAAACCATGTGGTTTGATAAAGTTGAAGTCAGTCTAAACCCAGAAATGTTTTCAGGTTAGAAATTAAAACAAAATCAATCTCTCCAGAAAGCAGTGTATGAAAAGTCTTTTATGTGTCAGGAACAATGTACCATTCTGTGACATGAACTGAAAAAGAGGTCAAATAAATCCGATTAATATATTTGCATATGCAAACAATGGAAAAACTGAATACAGCAAACCTAAGCAATGAAAAATGTTTTCATATTTTAAGGTGTTTCAACAACCACCATTACTGGTAAGAACAGAACATAATTCACACGTTTTTTTACCACACACATGAAACACAGCTACTAGTTTAGTTAATGGTGTGACCTGTTGACACAAAGCTATCATATTTCATTATCCTCAAGTTGGAGACAGTGGTGCAGTCTCTGTGGCAGGAGACACCTGCATCAGCCACACCACCATCATCCAGTCACCATCAAGGGCCAGGCTGAGAGCATGAGGAGGCAGATACAGGAGATGAAAGGAGGACATTGGTAACTCAGGCAGGACACAGTAAAAGCAGGGAGGTGGTGGCTTCCTAGGAAGGACTACGAAAAGGCAGTTATGGAGTAATAAACTTCAGTTCTGGTCCTTGTTCCCCACCCTCTCCCAAGATACCACACCCGTTATCTTCATAAATGTGGTAGGAGACTTCACTAACATCTGTGAAGTGCTTTAAAATTATGTCATTAAGTAAATCCTGCAGCTCCAGCTTGCCCAAATGGTTCCGCTGAAGCCAATGGGAATAATAATATCTGGGTGAGCAGGAAAAAAATTCTCTTAAGGAATAAGCTGGAGCAAACCCCAGAACATTTATTTTGAGAAGAAGGGAAAATGAATATTTTATTCAGTTTATGACAACTATTGCACAAAGCTGCCCTCACTTGCTTACCCTCAAGGGGTTATACCCTTTCCAGGAATAGTGGGCTCTGCCATTTACATCAGCCATTTTAGTCTCAAGCTCTGTTCTTGTCAAAGTTAAAAGAAATTTCACAGGGGCCTCCCAGGGCAGCCTTCCTAGCTTGGCTGTCGTTGTTGACATTTAGTGCAATCAATCTTATTTCCATCACTGAAGTGAGGAACTGGGTAATCTTCTGTGCACATAGTTACCAAAATAAGCATTTATATATGAATATACAAAGGACTTATTTAAAAGCAACACAAAGAGGACTTGAGAGGATAATGGACTTTATGACCCGAGTACACAGTTAAAGGGGATGGACACAGGAGTGGGGGGAGACATGAAACAGTTAAAGAGTTGTAAGGATGGAGTTTTAAGATGTTATTTGGCATGGATGTTAACATGAAAAGGAGACCCAAAAGATTCCTTTTTTTGGATGAAAACCTATCCTGTGTATGTTTAAGAAAGGCCTGTGATTCAGTATGTGCCTTAGACCATCCTGCTGCAGACCAAGATGTTTCTCTCACACTTCTTCGTGCCACTGGCCCTCACCTCCTCTTTCATGCCAAAGTGTCTCTGTGGAACTGATCCAGCTGAAAGCCCCCATTTTTTCTCATTTACCCATCAGACAGCTCATTTTCAGACCTGTCTTCCACAAGGTGGTGCAGGCAAGGAAGGACCTAAATCACAAACAAGGAAGGGACAGAAAGGGGGAAGGACTGATCTACAGTATCAAGTGAACTTATTTACTAGGTATTGCAAGAGATATCCATTCCCACTCAAAAAAACCCCCAACAAACCAACAGTAAAATTATGAAATTTCACAACCTTTCTAACATGCTGACCTTGATAACAATTTGTTACACATCTTGCAAAGGTACATAATGCTCCCAAAAGGGCAGCATACAAAATATGTAGATTTCTATGTTCCAACATTCCTAGCTCCCACCTTTTTAGAGACTGAATAGGATAACTCCACCTGGATTTATACTACAGTAGTAGGACCAAAAAATCTACAAGAGTAACAAGAAAGTAGGTTTCAAGCAAGTCTTTTACTAAGTATCTGTTTAACCTAGTTCTGGTGGGAATATGCTACACGAAGCCTTTGTGAAGACTCTGTTCAACACTAGTGAGAGTCACCTGTAAATCTTTGAGCTCCCCTGTGGTCAGCTGCTGAAATGTCAGTGTAAGCTCTCAAAAGACCATCTCTTTTACTATAGCACAAAAGCAGAAGTGCATCAGCCAAACCAAAGGAGATTATTGCCAATCTTAGCAGACTCAACAGATTTTGGTACATTGAAAGGAACAGGCTAACGTTAATTGCATACTTAATATAAACATAAAAAATATTATCTCCAACATATGGTAACTTTAGTTATTATGTTCTATATAAAAAAAAAAGTGGTTTATGAGTATCTTCTGTTATGGTGTAGTAAATGAATCTCTCCTTCTTCTTAGTTTTCTTTTTTTGTTACTGTTTTGATTTGTTTGATTTTAATTTGCCAAACTAGAAAGTTGAAGTGTAGCACCAGGGATCATGTTAAAATATTTCAAAATATTACAGGACCAGACCTGCTATTGAAATTTCGACTAAAGCCTAATGAAAAGCACAGTGTCTTCCAGATACCTACATGTCTGCAAAGATCCCTAGTGACAGGTTGGGGGCATGCATAAGTTCTGATATTAAAAAAAAGGGAAAAAATCATAAAGTTGATGAAAATTATAGATGGGAAAACCTTATTATATTACCCGCTCCCACACAAAGATCTCAAATACATTCTCCAGCACCCTCCAAGCTCTACAACTTTAGTCCAAGTCTGAAATGGTTTGGATTGCAATGAAGGCCTTGCTGAAATAAAATAATTTTAATTGACTGTTTTTGTATGTGACTAGGAAGACTTTAGACTCTTCACCATGAAGACACAAAATGGGAAAAAAGTCATTATGTTAAGTATTTTTCACAGTCAATGGTACATTTCCTTTTTACTTTAACTTTGTTTCTGATTTCATTTTCACAGTTCACACATAGTAACCAATCATACCCTGAATACACTAGGTTGAAGGTGGGGGGGGGTTGTACTTTTTGCTGCCAGGTTTTTATTTTCATGAAAACCACCTGTGGCATTCAAGAAGACTTATTTTGACAGTCTATATAGGAACCAAATAACTATATATTAAAATCTTCTTTTTACTCTGACAAGGGTGAAACAGAGATTCAGACTTGAAGGCTTTCTCTAAACATAATACAGAATTGAGCTCTGTAAATGTAAAATAAATTGCATAACACAGTGATAACATTGCAACTACAACATGTGATCAGTTACATTCTTTTTCATCCTTGCACAATTTAACAATCATTTTTTCCCTTCCTTATAACTCAATGGAAAAAATATTAAGAGGGTTTTACAGCATTTGAACAATCTTTGAAACCTTGTTATAGCTTCCATACATTAAACAATATTTTCATTTCCCATTTACAAAGAAGCCATGATTACTGACAGCATTACAATTTTTTTTGAAGCTGTATAAAATTTGTGGGTAACCAAAAACCTGTAGTTTTGCAGAAGTATTGACAGAAGAGAGTCAGACAGTTTGGAACACCTCAAACACAAGCAATTCATTTGCACTGGAAGGAGGTCACTTTTGTGACCCTCTACCACTTTTTTGCTTCCAGCCATGGGAAGAACATGGGAATCTCAACAGGTTCAACAAGGCCAAGTGCAAGGTCCTGCACTCTGGTCAGGGCAAACCCCATATCAATACAAGCTGGAGGATGAAGGAATTGAGACAAGCCCCACTGAGAAGGACTCAGAGGTACTGGTGGATGAAAAACTGCCCATGAGCCAGAAATGTGGCCTTGCTGCAACCATATCCTGGCCTACATCAAAAAAAGCGTGGCCAGCAGGCCAAAAGAGATGGTTCTGCCCCTCAACTACACTTTGGTGAGACCCCACCTGGAGTACTGCCTCTAGCTCTGGGGTCCTCAGCATGGGAAAGGCATGGACCTGTTGGAATGGGCCCAGAGGAGAGCGATTAGAGAGTGATTAGAGGGGTGTCTCAGGTCTCCTATGAAGACAGTCTGAGAGAGTTGGGGTTGTTGAGCCTGAAGAAAAGAGGGAACCTGACTGCAGCTCTTCAGTGCTTAAAGGGGGCTTGTAAGAAAGATGGGAACAAACCTGTTGCAGTAGGACAAGGAGTAATGGTTTTAAACAAAAAGAGTGTCAATTTAGGTCAGATATAAGAAATAAGATTTTTACAATGAGGGTGGTAAAACAGGTTGCCCAGAAAGGTGGTAGATGCTCCATCCCTGGAAACATTCAAAGTCAGGCTGGATGAGGCTCTGAGCTACCATATCTAGTTGATGTCACTTCTCATTGCAGGGGGGTTGGATTAGATGGCATTTAAAGGTCCCTTCCAACCCACACTACTCTATGATTTTACAGCAGCGAGCTTATAGATATTGGCCTCGTTTCTCGCTTCCACTCTCAAGAAAATCGCGGCAGTTTTACAAAATAAAGCGAAATCACATGGAAGCGTGCAATAACCGCCAGGGCCGCTGGGTGGTGGTATCCGTCTGCGGGTGAGCCGCGGGACTGCGCCGGGCGGGGAACCGCCCGCTGCCCTTTGCATCCCATACAAACCACACGAGTTTTACGGAATCCACAATTCACTGCAGTCTCAGTTCGTTTGAAGGGCTGTGAATATCCTGCAAACCCTCTCTTCCCGTTCGTGTAAGCTATAGTTCCTCTCGAGAGGTTTGCATGTGCGCTTGGTTGTTCCAGCACGGCTGAGACAACCTTCTTCCAGATTAAAAAAGAAAGTTTTCCTAGACACAAATACTTTCTGGAATACTATGAACAAAGATGTTCTTGTATGATAATCACTGTGAAAGATATCATAGTATCATAGTGTAGACACATATGCTTTTATCATATTTTTTTTGCAACCTCGATTTCTTCACATATATAATTTGCATCTCTCTTTAATCCCAAAGAAACTCTTTTTTTTTTTTTTACGAAGTACTTTCTTAACAAGCCAAATAGGAATACCTTCAATGATTTTATCCACTCCTGAGTCTAGACAGACAACTCACTAGCACTTATAAGCAGACAATGTCAATGTTACATTCACAAGCAGAAACAATGAGTAAGCTATGCTGAGCCTCAGTGAGGTCAATAGGGCTCCACAGGTATTTTCAGCTTGCAGAAATCTCATTACTAGTACTAGATGAGCTGGAAAAACACAGCTTCTATCTCAAACACAGCTGAAGTCTGGGACCAGAAGTTACCAAAGGCATCTTTCTACTTCTAAACTGAAGAAATACCTCATAAAATGATTGGAAGAAAGCTATATGTAAAAGTAATGTACTTCCTTTCAAGCTCTCTAAAACAGGCCAATGAGTCTTATTACAGCCTATAACAATGCACTGAGTGTTGTTCAGTTTTACCAAATGACTTTAAACTCTTACAGATTGAGGACATTTTTCTCAAAATCACATATAATATTCTTTCACACTGCTGGAGTGGTAAGCAACCACACTGTGGCTCAAGTGAGGGGTGCTTTTTTTTTTCTTCCAGGAGCAACACACTGAAGAAAAAATGTTGATGGGAGATGCTGGATTAGCCACCAGTGAACTGCTGGAATGACCCATTGCTGCAGCTCTGTGGCCTCACTGTCTTGATCTATTAACCATCAAAGTTTCAGCATCCTTTCTAGCACAAGTCAGTTAGCTGATGCTTAAAGCACCATCTAATCATGCTGCACAGGTTTATGCTTCAGGGTTGAAATTCTCGATTACAGTTGAAGATAATCCATTTGGTCTTTGGAAGTCTCATGGTTTTTTTTCTACTGCAGAATGCATTTGTTTGACTGTAAATCAGACTGGAAGAAGCATAGAAAGCCCTGTGACCATCTCACTGATTTTGGCTTCCTCTTCATTTCTGGACATTGAGACTGTGAGCTGCACTTCAGTGAAGCTATCTGAAAGCCAAATTGTCTGCAAGTTGAAAGCCCCTGTCTACAATTCAAGCACGATCCAAAGATTTATTTTCAGTTCTCCACTCCAAAGCACCCAGAGTCAGCAGCAGAACTTTCCCTCTTGAGATGCTATTAGAGCTGGAGTTGGTGGAGTTCCAGCACATGTACTTAAAATACATTTATGTGATTTAGTTTCTGTGCAATTCCCCCCTACTATGCACTCTCTGCAAAAAGGGCTGTAATTAGGGCTACTCAGTGCACTGTGGATATCTTTATTTAATTAGTGTTGTTAAATTACATGGCAAAAAAGCAAGTCTTCCTCTCTTTTCATGTACATGAAGAGTCCCACAGACAGCAGAATCACTATCTTCCTGGGAAGCAAATTTTATTACATCAGACAGGAATTGCATATTCCCTAACATGCCACAAACAGTCTCTACAGACCCTCTGTGTCATTGGAGACAGAAGCAAGAGCCTGAAGAGAGCAAATTGCAGTTCTTAGAGTAAGGTCTCAAACACTGTTGATTTCTTCCAGCCCTGTTGCTGGATCACTACTGTCTTGAACAGTAGGATTACTTTTTACAGGATTATTTTTTCCCCTATTTTTTTTTCTCACTGTATTTATTTCCAAATAGTAAGTTTGTACAATGTACAGAGGAGTCTTTGATGAGTGTTCAATTTGCACAACAGGAGACTTAGCATTCAAAATGATGAGTAGGAAATAACTTTCAGGCACATTTTAAGATTACATGATCTTAAACATGATCTCACTAAAGCATCCCACTTTCAAAAAAAAAAAGTAGATTTCAGTACTGCATCAATGTTACAGGTTTGCTTGGTATCTGAATAAAATAACTTTCTTGCATTTCACTACTGAAGCTGGATTTTTTATTACTGTTGTTTCCTTTACATCAAACTGATCTTTTCTAAGAGCTATGTATCTTTCCCTGTTTAGAAGTACTGGTTCCACTCCAGCACATAAGAGTCATTTTTTTCTGCAACAAAATTGTACAGTGCAAGAAAATGAGAGGGGGGTCTTCTGCATCTGGTGGATGATCCTTAGAAGTGGAAAAGAAGATGTGCAGGCTTATGCTATTAAACTTTTTGAGTTCAAATGGGATCCAGCTGTTTGGGATCCACAGCATTCTTGCAATTTAACTGTTCACAGTATGTATACTTTCAATCCCTTTATTTTTGTTTTCTTTAATTGTTGGGGCCTGAGATCATAAACGCCTCAAATGTGAAGGGCAGCTCTTGGTAATTTGTTCTAATCAACTGCAGTAAGAAATGTCTACACCATAACCTTGAATGCTTTTTCTCTCCCTTGACAACAGAATAGACTTCTTACAAAAAAATAAACATCTGGTTTGCATTGAACATCAACTTGCCGTTGCTTTAAGTGCCAACTATTAAATTACCTCAAATGTTTTATGTTTGAACATGATTTTTCAAGACAGCTAAATTTTTTAACTGTAGCACAAATGCGCATTTAAAATTAGTTTAGAAAGTTAAATCCCTTGAACATAGGGTTGGTGGGTTGTTTGGTTTTTTTTTTAATCATGTGTAGCTTGGTCATTCTTTTTGCTTTCCATTTACAGAAATTACTACTGACACAGGTTTTCATACAAACAAATATGCCTCTTCAGATGGTAAAAGGGAGAAAAGCTCTATCTAGAACTCAGTGACTCAATTCTGAGCTCTACAATATATGGAGGGATTGTCAAGCCTGTCCAGAACTTATTAAGTAAAACCAAAAAATCCTGTGGACTAAAATTACAGCCTGCATTTTCATCAGGAAGCTAAACATTAAAATTCATATCTAAGACTTCCCTCATCTGAAAAACCAACCTGCTTTCCTTATCTAGCATTATTTTCTAGGGGTGAGTCTTACAGTCTGATTTGCATGACAGCATTTCAAATTTACAACTTTGTTATTTTCCTGAAACTGTCCAGCTCTTGATCCACCACATTTTTGCAAGAAAGGTTTTTATTTAATTTTTTTCTTTTTTCTTTAAGTAGGTTTCCAGCCCTCTCAGTCAGAGGGCACTTTTTAAGACAGAAAACAGTACAATCTGAACAAATCTGAGCAAATTAAAATGAACACCAAATATGCTGATTTGCTAATGCTTGCAAAATGCTAGCAACTGGAATTGACACCGTTGCAGAGGCTTCTTTATGACGTTTCAGTGCGAGAAAAAAAAAAAGCGAATGTTTTATTCATTGTGAGAGGGCTCTAAAAAGGCACCAGGGAAGCATAAATGAAAACCATTTTGATATTCCCTTCAGTATTTCTGCAAAACCCTTCCCCAAACCAAAACAGAGTAACTACAAGTGCTGACCAATAGTATCATTGTTTACTTCTTCTTCCCAGACACTGATCAAAGTGAAACTACACAGAGAATCAACAGAAAAAAAAATTAAAAGCACAGATGACTGCAGCTGGGCAAATTGCTGCCAATTACTCTGGTGACTCCTAAATTGGATGTGACCCAGTGTCAGTGGTTGTCTACGCCTGTGTTTTCACCAAAGGTGATTGTAATTGTTGTGATAATGTTACCCCAGGAATAAATTAGAAATTACAAAGGTGGGGCCAACTGATCAAAGTTTCCATATTATTGAGGTAGTTATTCATAATACTGACTGTGGTTTTACCTATTTGAATTCTATAACACAGATCAACCCTCAAATTCACTGAGGAAAAAGATGAAAGATTGATCATAATAAAAATCTGCTGATTGTTTCAGGTAGTGCACGGGAACAACAGTGACTGTGTAGGAACTGTAGATAAATAGGAAGAATTACTTTATGTTTTTTGCTAAAAGTGATTTGAATGGGTTCAAGAGACATAAAGCCGAAATTCATCAGACTACAAAGAGGTCATTTTCATTCTGGAAAAAACCTAAGCCAAATCTGACTAACCAATCCCACCATTGCTAGACCTTCAGAGTGTCTGGACAGTGGATGTATTTGATTTTCACTTAATGAACTTCATCAGCACATATACTATGGTGTTTGTGACTAGGGGGAAAAATGCCTACATGTCTTCAACCAGCAGTTCTTCTTGTAGCTTGATGAAAATGGTTTCAGTTACCATTTAAATAACACAAATGGGTAAGACTGATAGTTGTCACAGAATCACAGGAGGTGAAGATGTGAAATTGGAAGAGACCTCTGAGGATATGAAGTCCAATGCCCTTCTCAAGCAGGCACACGTAGTGCCAGCTGCCCAGATTGTGTCTATCTGTGTCTAGATGGTTTTAAAGTAAACTTCTCAATAATTCTGCTCCTTAACTTCTAGTCTGACAAAGTAATTTCAGTCAATATTACTTATTGGCAAAACTTTGCTGATAGAAAACGTGATGGAAACTATTTGGTTTCATGCAGTACTTTGAAAGAGGTGATGCTGTTATTTAGGTTCTAGAGGAAAACCGGATCAGGAAGTAATGTGAAAATTACTACCACAAACCCAACAAAAATTGCAAGAAAAATATTAAATGAGAAGATAAGTCCTTTCTCATCTGAAGGGCTTTTAGCCTGAGCTGAGAGCAGAAGAAGTGCTCTGGGATCAGATATGACGACCAGCATGTGATTACTCAAACAGATATGCAGTCAATACCGTTTGCACCTACATATTCTAAAAAGTAGATATAGTTCCAAATACCTATTCAACTACCTAAGACAGTTTTTTAAAAAAGAGGTATTTATTATTTTCCTTCCACTTTTTCCCCAGAATTCACCTGCCTGGCTAACATTAACAGCAAAAAAACCCCAGAAGAACTAATAAGCTTCAGCTAGTTTTCAACTGAGATGTGTTACTATTTTTTGAAAACTCTGCTGAAGCCCAGCTTCCTCAAGTGGCTTCCTTTCAACATAACCCATAAGGGTAGAGAGGCCCGAAGGATCTGAGGTATGTTAACCTATTAAAAAGTTCTCCTGTTGAAATAATTTGTGGAAATCTATTCCAGTTGAAGTTATGACATAATTATGGAATAGCATTCAATATCAGAGCAAAATTATTTTATCACTTTACCACCCAGGACTCTACAGTCAGTCTTTAAACCAAATATCATCTACCAAACTGCATAGGCCTCCAGCAACATGGCGTTTGAAAGCTAATGAAGCCACTTTTTTCTATGTCTGTGAAGGTGGTTGGAGATTGAAAATCAATAATTTCAGAATAAATATACTTCCAAATTTTATGAAGGAGACACGTAAACACATGCACCAAGTCAAATAAGGATGTTCGAACAAGGAAGGAAAAGAAATAAGTATGCTTTTGTATTGGGAATGCGAATCGAAGTAAAACAGGAAGAAAAGGGTCAAAGAAAACTAGCTGGCCTAAAAATGCTCCACTGTTTTCAGGATAAACCATGTACAGTAATAAAAGGCCTGAGGGCATGGATGTTGCAGGCTACTAGGGCAACTCAAGCAGAGAATACATGCCAAGGTTTTTTGTGTCATCCAGTTTTGTATATACATTATCAAATCAATTACTAGCTTGTTTATAATCTTAATTTATCAACTCATTATGTGTATCATTATGTGTGACAACATCAAAATTCTGAGGAGGTAAACTGTGCATCCCCAAGGATGAACTTGTGAGGAAACATGCTTGAACTAAGACTTTCAAAGGGGCTTAAATGAGTTGATTTGTAAGCTTCACATCTTTTTTGAAGGAAGAAGAAGAGAAGCTGTGCTCAGGAAACGGGTCAAAGTTACCATGAGAAAGTCTGTCAAGAGATGCTGGGAATCTTCAGAACATAATTAATCTGGGGGTTTTTTTGCAATACAACATAAAAGGTTAATGAACACTCAGCTAGAAAGAACACTGTGAGGGCTCTAATAGATGTGTGGGAACAATGTCAGTAGCAAGGAGTTGGTGAATATAAAAAGAGAAGGAAAGAGAGAGAAGCAAAAATAGCAAAAATTATACTAAGCCAAAATAGTATAAGAGTTGCATTTTAAGAAATGTATGTGTGCTCCTAGTTCCAAAAATTCAGCTACTATTCTGGACATTCAATACAGCATTCTCTTTCAGTCAGCTTCTATGGCCTTACAGAGTCTATAGGGGTTTTGGCTTTTACTGATCTCCGATTCTGAGTAGAAAAGATGGGAGGTTCAAGGAGGATGGGTACATGCATAAAATCTGCACAGTGCCTGCAGTGAGTAGCCTGACTGTTTAAATGGATGATTAAATAACTGTGTGCCTTGAGCTCTTCTCAGGCCTCAGCATACCACATTCTCCAGGGCTATTCAATGCCAGCCAAACTTTCAGTCTGGAAAACTCCTTTTCCAGATGCCAAATCTTCCCCCAAGGGCTTTTCTACCAATCTGAGCAAGTCAGCTGCAGCAGGGAACTTCTCCACACCTCTGCACGCTCCAGCGAGATCTCCTGCAAGAGCAGAGGAAGAAGATCCCATTCTTTCTAGAAGAGCATCTATGGGACTCAATTATCTCCCTTGTTTGTGGCTGAAATAAGAACTGGGTTTAACTCTATGAACTTGCCCACATATTACCATTTCTCTTATGAGTAGAAGAGAACTCCATGCAAAGTCCACTTACATTTGCTAAAAATTATGTGCAGCATCCAGCCAACACCACCATTACCCTGATGGGAGCTTACACATACACCTCATGCATGAGTGCAAGTTTCCCATGACTTTTAGCAACTTTTTAAGCAATTACTTTAATTTCCAAGAAATGTGATATTTATCATTACTTGTAATTTGACAGCATCAACCCACAGCTGTAAACTTCATGCCAGCAGCCTGGCAGAGCAAATGCGACGTACAGCAACACATGCAGGGAGAAAGAGAGAAGCAGCAATGCTGTATGGCAAAGGTGGAACTTGGCTCTGGTGCCTCCCTTTACAGCTGCTCCGGACCCAGGAAGAGTCTGTGATTCTATTTAAACTGTCTGTAGACCTGCTTACTGCTAAACAATGATACTTTGCTGCTGGAGACAGCAGCCTACAGTGTGGATGGGCCCTATTTTTTCAAGAAAATTCTGTCCTCAGTGATCTCTGACTGACTATTCAGTGCACAGATAGGCAAGCATGGGGTTGTGGGGTGGTGAGAGTGTTGAAACACTCATATTCCTTTATTTTAAAAAAGCACAAGCAAGCAGGGAGGTCTGTCTCCTGGCTGTTAGACAGAGAAGGAAGAGTGAAACAATTCAGCAGGCCAAAACAACCCTATGAGCACTTCTGGCCTTGAATTTTCATAACCCGGTCAAAGGTTACACATGCTGCAACCCTTTTGCCTCACCAAGTCCTTGATTGGCCATCATCCTTGTCGTCACTGCAGTTTTGTCTCCAGGCAAAGTCTCCCTCTCTTTTTTTCCCATCCCTGACTACTGCTACACAACTGGTCTTGAAGCCATAGTTTATCCTCTGGGATTCTTTCCCACACATTACTGTAGTGGAAATCTCAATGTCTTCATGCCTTCCCACTCTCCTTAACAGCTGTTCCCCACTGGAAGGCAGAGGAAGGGTGTCCTTGGCATCCCACCCAGTTAGGAGAAGCCTGCAGGGGTTGAGCACTTGCACACAGGGAAGGACTCCAAGGTCTGAGCACACTTGGACAGAAAGTAGCAACATAGAGTGAGCCACCATGTAGGCAGGCTGCAACAGGTAGAGAATAACTGGTGGTATTGAAAAACCAGTTTGAGCAAACCAAAACAAGCTATCCCTAGTGCACTGAAGATCTAAAATTTAACCTCCTTAGGTCTATCCCAGAGGTGTATAGACCTGCTGCCTAGTAATCCATATAATCATAAGAGGTAAACATTTGCATTTATCCTCCCATCCCCGATGACTGCTTTATCTGTTCATCCTTCAGAGTGGGATGTCCTTTGATCACAGATCTATAATTTGCTTAGTAGAGCTGACTATTCCTATTATTTGTGCATTGTCAAATGCAAATAAACAATCCAGTTAACCTTACCAACAAGCAGCAAGGAGCTGCAACAGATCAGAAGTGCTATTACCCAGCATGTGCTGGATGGACAGATGGAGGGGATGAGCATCCACCAGCAAATACGACTATTATTTGTGGTTTGTGCTAGCTTAACCTCATTGGGAAACTACAGTTTCTTTTCCTTCCCCAGCTTTTCTTAGCATGCCAACAAACAAGGGAGCCACAGAATAACAGAGGCACAGTGAACCTTGAGGTCCACACAGTGTTTTAAAGAAATATGTGAAAAAAAAATACTCAAACCAGTATGGGTTAACATACAACAAGGACACTGATACCAAAGCTGCAGTCCACTGGGGATATTCTCCCCCTAAGAAATAGCTTTTGAAAGAAAACCATTTCCTACATAATGTTTTCTAGTCCTTTGTTTTTCTCCATCCCTTCCTGTATTATTTGCTACTTGAGATAGCCCTTGTCAGGAGAATCTAGACAGACTTCAAGAGGTGCCAAATTACAGAGACCTCAGGTTTTTCACAGTTAGTTGTTCTTTTCACTGTTGGACTCTTCTAAAGCAAATGAGATTGAATTAATATGTTTTTACTGTATCTGTTCCTCTGCTCTGCTGTTTCCCATGGCCTAGTAGAGGAAGTCTGATTGCCAAGTGTTTTCTCATTTTGTTTAATCTGATACAAAAGGTCACATCAAATATCCTTTTGGTATTTGCTCTAGAGCTGAGTATAATAGGTGGCAGACCCAAGAAGAATGCATGTTGCTAAACTTCAGAAATATTTGGGTTTTTAGATACAAACAGATGTTTCCTTTTGGTAGCTTCATTTTCCATGTGATATTTCAAGAAGTATAACGAGTGTAGCTGGATCACAAACGAGCATTTTCCGGAAATCAATTAGTTTCACACATTGCTTCACAAATTATGAGAATATAACTTCACACTTATGTGAAAGAAATATACAACTGACTTGTTTAATCAGACTGCTGTTTAAATAGACCATCAATTCTTCTTAATACCCACAGAAAAATTTTGCAGCAGAAGCAGGAAAATAGAATTGGTTCAGGTTCAGGTCTGATGTAGATCCATCAAAATTAGCAAAAACTGGGCTGCCTTGGGATCCATTGTGATACACCAGTTTGGCATAACATATTTGCACTGATAAAACAAATAATTCTAGGAATAACAATTTAATCTGGAGGATTCATAAAAAACTGTGGGTTTATGTTGTAATCCCATAGTTTAAATTTGTTAATAATATATAATAAACATAGTTTTAGTTATATCCAGTGCTGTTCTCAAAAAAAATCCCATTTGCAAAGTGATATATAACTTCATTTAATTTTAAATGGATGGTTTATAAAGTCTTCCTGGATATACTGAGAGGGCTTCTGTCCTCTCAGGAAAATACACGCCATTCCGAACTTTTCAGATACGAAGTATGTGCTCTTTGAAGTTTATATTTATGGGTCAGACATAATGACTTTACATGGAAAAGATGAGTCAGGAAAACTCCACTTACTTTTTCTGAAGAGTAAATTGAGCATTTGAGGACATGGAAAGGTCAGAGGAATTGTGAAACAAAGGTTGTTTAAAATATTTCAGCATTACAGTTAAGCAGATAAAGAATCAACTCTAACCCCAGACTTCAAAACAGAGGTCATAATACCAGTTTGACACCAGTTTTGGCAGCTCTGCTGTAATGATACAGTTGCTGTAATCCTGACGTTTAAAAACCTAAAAAAGCGAAGAAGGAGGGGACATGGATAGGGCCTATTAAACAGCAGAAAAAAACAAAACTCAAACAATGAAACAAAACAAGAAGCAAATCAACCTTCTAAGGCTTCTGAAAAATGCAGGCTCATGCCAGCAGTGCACAGAGGGGTGGCATGGGAGAGAGGGACAGCTCTGCAGGGAAGACCAGCAAGAGAAGGCTGCCTAAAACAAAATTAGTGCTTTAGAGAAGAATGATGCCAGATTCAGAATTCCTCTTTACAATGTATGAATAACTCTTGGTTTGAATATTCAGATTCCTGGACAAAAATTAGTTTCTGGCTGTTCCTGCCTGATTCTGATCGCTTTCGGTCCAAGGAGCACTGTCTGAAAAACAGGCAGCTACACAAGCTCTTTGAAGTGAAAACATACACAGGTGATAAAAGCTCTACCAGTGGCCTGTATGACAGGATTTTACCTCCTTTTGTAAAGAAACTGAAGAAACTAGTTTCAACCAAAATGGAAAGATCACAAACATAGAACAGGAGAAGTCCGATAGCTTTTCGTCTCTCAGGAGAGAGGCAGCAGTCTTTCTGAAGAATCACAGCAAGTAGATCATACAGACCACTGGGGCTGTCTGCTTGGACTATTGTCAGCTGAATGATAAAGCTTTGGGCAAGAAACCCATCTTCTAAATCCTTCTTGTCTTGTATTCATTCATACTGCATAAGAACAATACCCAATACATGTACTGGCTGCTCTGGAGAAAAATGGAACCTTACTGGCTATAGTACCCAGGATGAGGTCAAAACACAGTGTAAGAGGTACAAAACATGACACCTCATTACAGATCGAAAGAGAAACAAAAGGCAGTTAACGATGAGGGTATATACAGAGAGGATATCAGATGAATTTGGACAGCTATTTATGTAATGACCAAAAGTTGAACTTGGATGCCTCTTGAAGTCTGTATTTTGCACATTTTGTAAGGCATCATATTTTCTAAGCACCTGCAGCTTCTCATACACATTGGATGCTTAGCATCCAAAAAACCACATATTTTGGTCACTCTTGCTGTATTAATCCAAAAGCCACTAGCCAAGTGAAAAGAGAAAATAAAACAGAGAAGAAGACAAAGAATATTTTTGGGCAAAAAACCACGATATAACAACTGGTAAATCCCAAAGGTATAAAATCAGATCTAGTGATGTTTTTCACATGCCCAAATTTTGTAGAGTTCCAAATCTGAACAGCCAAATGATTATTCCACTGCACATACCTTTGGGTTCTGCCACTACTGTCACTACTGGTAGACTTTGGTAAAAGTAATCTATTGCAAACCTCTAATCCATCATGTTTATTACCACAGTGGAGGGGGAAGGAGGGAAAACAAACAAATCTGCTCTGGTTGTTAGAGTTTGTCTGTGCTTGTAAGGCTGGAAAAACTGACAATTCTATTGCATAAGCAATTGCATATCTCAAGGCCAAGCAGCTTGTAGACTAAGATGGTTTTCTACTGTGGTATAAGTGAAAAGGCTAAAAGTAAAAAGCTGTAAGTGACAATAGCAGAGTTTTTCGGGTACTGCTGTGCTAATTGGAATGGTACATGATTTTAGCAGGTTGGATAAAAATGTGATCAGACCGGAGTTCAGGTATGCCTCAGGTGCACTTGCAAGTGCAAATAAAAACAACAGAGGAATTCAGAACCTAAGTCAGTCAGTATCATTACAAGCTAATGGTTTGGAATTCATTAGTATTTTCTGCCTGGGACATATTCTAAATACATCTAAATAAAATACAAGAGAGACTGTTTGAAAGTGTACCAATTGCATATTACAGACACCTCAAAGAGCTGTTAACACTTTCAGCAAACTGCCACTTCAGTCTGTGCTGACTTCAGTTTTACAGAGGAAAATTAAGGAGGCTTTGTCTCCAAAAATGTCAGGTTTTCGATGCTGCCTTAAGTATGAATCCTATTTATAACTCTCCAGTTACAAAATCAGCTTAGGTCAATACATGTTATGGAATAAATAAAGTTCTTAGCCATTCTAGTGAAAAAGATGCTCAGCCTGAATCTCTTTTCCATTTGAGCCACAGAAATGGAAGTAAGGGATGTCTTTATTTTCTGTTGGACCTCTGCAGTCTCAGGTTCTCAGGGATACATCCTGGCAGGAAAACCAGAAGACTCTGTACTTTGCTTTGTGCAGCAGAATAGTATCAGTGGGATCCCAGTGAATCATTCTAATCACAAGTCATTCCTGAAAAAAATAACTTCCGTTTAAGCAGGATTTATTTAAAATTCATGTATTCCTTCCTTCTCTTTCTAGGAGCAGACTGTATTTTAAACTTTAATCAAATCAAAACAAACTCCCATTATACAGAATTTAAAAAATGAGATAAGAAGAAAATAAAAAACTGCTGAGCTGAACACCCCAAATCTCTTGGAAAAAACCCTGTGCCAATAAGTAAGATGCTAGAAGAAGGTAGGGCTACACCAGTAAGAGCACTCAAGTGGAAAGCACAAGCAGTTAGGCAAAACTGTAGAGCACCTTCACCAGGATTACAGGAACTGCAATCCATGAAGTTCCAGATTTTTGGTACATTTTCTACTTTATTCATTTTCACATTAAACTCAGTGAGTACAGATAGCTCTGAGATATTTCTGCCACTCTTACATTATAAAGTTGCAACAGGTTGTAGAGTTTTATACTGCCAATACCTAATACAGGAGCAGTGCTGGAACAAAGAAAAACAAGGTTTTGACAAAATGTTTTAAATAATACGTATAACTTTTTAGGCAACAAGAGGAAGTGGAGAAGTTTGGTTCAGGGGAAAATGAGTTAATTGGGTCCTTATGGTAATGTCACCAACAATGAAACAGTGTTCAGTTTGGCATCTTTAAGTTTCAGAGTTAGCAAGTTACTATGAACAATGTCATTAAAGATTCCCCCTCCTCAGTAATTATCAGCTGAGAAAGTAATTTCCATGTCAGTTAACATAAGGTTTATCTCTCCAAGTTGATCAGATCTGAGAAGTAAATATTTTATTTTTTTTAAGATGAACACTGAATATTAGAGCACAGTCCTTCAAAATAATTAATTCCATCACCACAGATCTATTATTGATGGGTACCTACATTAAGAGTCTTGAAATCTTTTCACTCTTATGAAGTGAAAACAGAAGAAGGATCAAGCTGTTGCTGAAAAAAATGGCATGCTAAAACATCTGCTGTATGTACTGAGCAACACTCCAAACTGTCTCATAAGTCTAACATATGCTCCTTGTCTTGCATATACTCGTTCAAGATTTAGATCATGGCACAGTAATGGCAAATAAACCATGTTATCCTTCAGTTATAAACAATCTATTTTTTTCTGAAAGCATGCTTTTCCTGAGCATGTTCATCTAAAGTAAAATGATTCCTGACCTTTCATCTGATTGGTATTTCTACTGAGTATCCTCCCCTACTTCAAATTGTTTTATGGTAGTCAGATAGAGGCTGCTACAGAGCTGAGTAGCATCAAAATTTTAACTTCAATATTTGAATAGTTAGCAAGATGAGGAAAATAAATTGTACCATCACAGATATGTCAATGGTACAATGACAGACGAGGCTAAAAATTGGACTAAAACATGGATTTGGACATATCAAAAGAGTTCTTCTGACTGTCAGGATAAAGTCCAGTAGTGTAACAATGAATCCCTTAGTTTAAAAGTGACAGCCCAGATATGGTTTCAGTGAACTCTTCTTAATCCAGACAGGATACACGTGTATCTCTACGTAATACAATTTGTTAACATAATGCCAATCTTTGCTCTTGTTGGCAAGGAATTAAATGGGAGAATATGTAATTATTTGCAACCTTCCTACCTTCTTCATGTTCCAATGAAAGAATATTCCTTTCTTGCCTTAAAACTGGCATTCAGGTTTATTTTCAAGACAACATCCCTGAAGTATTTGTCCCTTAGAGGATAAATCAATCTCTCAATGAGAAAATTTGTCTCATTATCTTTCTGTATATGATTTTTATCTATTATATGTATCCAGGCCTTCTTCAGCTATTCAAATGACTTCTAAATATTTACTACAACTAAACAAACATACACTAATGACAATGAAACAAATTGCACATGTGAGAACTTAAGTGAACCAGGAACATCCTGGCTGACAGGATTTTTGCCAAGAACTTCACAAAAAGCTTATCCACTCTATTTCCTTGAATTAGAATCAAGTATTTTTTTCTAGTCTCACATGGCAAAACAAAATTAACTAGACCAGACCAAACTGATGCATAGGGTGCTATATTACATTAATACATTTGCCATCGCTAGAAGGCACAGCTGAGACTCTGCATGAATGTTCTGTTGGGCATTCATTCTCACAAGATTCTAAAATACAAGCCCCTCACTTCACAATCTCTGAGCACTTGCTGCATTACAGAGTGCTACACATATGTTGACTGACAGATTGCTCTAATGTTTGTTCAGATTCTTTTATGGTACACGGATGGTTCTCTGAAGAGCAGTGAAGTATTTCAAAATCCTGAATATACAAAAATTTGAACTATTTGGGGGAAAAACAGTGATTTGAGATTATGTTTGTCTGGAGATTGAAAAAAAACAAACCTTGATAAAGTAAAGAACAGGACTATACTCATTTATCTGAAGTCAAGAGACACCGTTTAATGTATTAGCTCAGGACTGCTTTATTTGGCAACAACTTCAAATGCACTTTGCATGAAAAAAACAGATAATATTTTAATGAGAATAAATATTTTTAACAGTACCTCAATTTTTTTTATAGCACTCAATAGTTTTTAAATTATATATATGTAGGCACTTCCCCATCCCTGGACAAACAGTTCATCTCTGTGACATAAAATTATTATGCATAGATTATCAAACTATAAATAAATGTACCTTTAAAAATCCAACAACAGGTCACAGCATAAAAACTCATAAATTCTCTTTAAAGTGTCAGATTCTTCTTTGCTAGTAAATATCTCGATTATGTTTGAAGCAGTTTTCTTCCAACTATTTATTCATGCTGTATTATTCGTTCTAATTCTTATGGCTTTGTTTGTAAAAACAAATGAGGTAATTTATTTAAAAGGGCTTATCAAGAAACATCTCTATAAATACAATCATGTACCATGATATTAAGATATTAGTGTTTAGGGACAATTGACTATTTTTCTATGGGAATTTAATTTCTATGGGAATTAAAGTATGCACTTGAGAAAACTCAACTTTTTATGGGGAAAAACACAACAGCAGTATTTGGACAGACTGCCAAAACTATGCTATATTTAGCATGGAGCAAAAAGAACAAATCCAGCATCCAGCACATGCAGTTTCCTAATATTTATTCCCCATTTCTACTTAGCAAATATCAGATTATAGATTCAACATTTATAAAAAAACTTGTCTCAAAAGAGTTGCCCAGATGAAAAATCAAGTACATTGCTGCGAAAACATCATTTGGTTGATTTGATTTTAAAAATAATTTTTTAAACCAAAGCTTCACTTGTGGACCTCACACAACACATGTACACTCTTGGTGGTCAGAGAAACATCAATTAGTGGGAATCACCAGATTTTTGAAAATACGTAGCATATCTCTTGCTCACTGGAGGAGTTTTCTGCAAATACATATATTGTCATGGAAACAAATGACTTTTTGTGGATTCATCCACTACAATCTAAATGTAAGTTTACTGGTTAAATAAATACCCTGATGAAACTGGAGTAGACTCTTTTTTTCTTTGAAATTCCTCATTTTTCAAATCTCTCTCAAGAAAGAGTAGAAAGGAAAAGACACAAGAAACATACATAATTTACCAGGCCCCTTCTTCTAAGGGTTCAAATATTGACGATATTTTAAAATGTGGCATTTGAAGTGCATTGTGAAAAGTAAAGATAGCACTGCATGAAGAAATCAATAATTTTATAATTTCAACTGTTAACTCAGGCTCTGATAGTCAAGCAGTTCTTTTTAACAAGAGTTTTTCATCCACATGTAGGTCTTCACTGACACCATTATACCTCTGTTCTCTTCAGATTATTTCTCTCCAGCCCCATGCTGTAATGTCAGTGTTTCTAGGATCTTACAGAGAAGTTCTAAGCATTTTCGATTTTGCAGATCATTAACGATTTCCAGTAAAGGTATATCATCTACATAGGATTTTTATCTAATATGAATAGCTTAGATTTTCTTAAGACTGTGGACAAACTGAATGTCAAGAACACTTGAGATTGTTTAAGCAGCCTTCCATCTTTGACTCTTTTTTCCTTCCTTTGAACTCCACATCCACATTTTGCTACTTCCAATGCTTGTGTGAGTTGAGCAGAATCCAGGAAATGAGCTGTCTGAAAAACAGGGAAGAGGAAGGTACTAGGAAAGGCTATTTTTCAGGGGATCAGTTTTGCAGTTCACCTTCCAGCTGCACAACCAACCACGCCAGCTGACTGCAGTGAGGGTCAATGTATTGAAGCGGGGGAGCAGGAGGTGGCAGAGGCTGCTGAACCAAGCAGTGCTGCCACTAGACAAGCCACAGTACCTTTTGCAGACTCCCAGTAAATTAGTCTACTTAATTTGATGGGGCAATATTTTGGTGACTTACAATCTTTGTTACATAATGTGCTCAGTAATTACTCAGTAGGAGAACAGCACTCAGTCTACTTTTCCCCAAGCTGCATGGATTCCAGGAGACAACAAGGCAGTAAAACTCTTATTGCTGGTAGAAGGACAAATATTTTGAGCAAAAATTTATGGCAGATTCATCCATTTAGAAAGGGCTGTTTTTACAGTCATTCTTTAGAAAGACGTTTACTTTTAAAAAGACCCAAATATTCATAAATACTACTGGTAAAAATAGAGCCATGTTATACTTACATCGGACATTCAATATGTCAATGACACTTCTTTCCTCAAACACCTGCTAGTACAGTTCCCTCCCAGCAAAAATGCTGAAAGTAACATCTGCAGACAAAGCCTAACTATTCCTAGAGATACAAACTTGTGACTTTTTAAAAGTCAACAACTTCATTCTGTTAATCACCCTCTTGTTGTTTCTGTTGTGCAGATCTGTGTATCTGCTTCTCCTGGGACGGAACAAAGAGCCATTGCCATTTCATTCTATCAATTCTCCAGATGTTTGTATAAATTTAAAAAGAAGTAGTGAATTCTTAATTATAACACCATACATATGCTCAACATGACATGTTGATATCATTAGTTTGAAAATGCTGAAAAACACTCAGAACTCTAACTTCCAATGAGCATAAACTATTGATACGATCCCAATTATTAATTAGCTTATAAGGAATCGTAAGTTCACTGATGTAATGGCGCCTTGTTAGTCTGTACTGGGACAGTGATCTACCTGTTTCAGAACCATCCATTTTAATTAATTTGCTGTTTGCACTATCCAAACATATTACAAATAAAATAGAAAACAGAATGTATGATGAAAAGATATGACAGACTGATGAGACACTGTTCGCAGTCCTCATGCTTATCCAACAGCAGTGCTCGTAATATGAAGAAGCTACAGCCAGTAGCTGATTGAAGAGGGATGAATTATGAGATACAATCTAAGACACCAGTTTTCTTTCAGCCAATGGATTTATTGTCATAATTGATTATAACCATGTACAGCATCTATGCATCTCCCATTGGAAGAATATCCAGTGATAGAGCTAACGTTAGTGTGATACACAGCTTTACTCAACAATCCCACTGCATTTCTAACAACAAACAGTGGTGTACTCCACAGTCATAAATGGCTAAAAACATCCAGACGTACAAAAGAACGGAAATTTAATATTCTTAACAAAAGAAAATGAAACCTGATCCCACATTCCTTCAGTTTTAATTCCATTCAACATTGTGTCTATAGCAGTGATGAATTTTAATCTATACACTGACAACTGTTTGGTCCCTGATATTCCTGAAAACTACAGCCTGTCAAAACGAAGTCTCGAAGGACTTCTTGCTACTGACCAAAGAAACAAGACTTTGATTTTTTTTCTCTATTTAAAGGACAAAGATTAAGGCAAATGATCTCTCTCCCTCAGAATATAAAGTGTTTTCTCTCCATTCTGTCACTGAACTCCAATTGAAGGTACCAGTTACTATGGTATCTTTTGTAAACACTTGTTCAGCCGAAAAAAAAAAAAAAAAGGGGGAGAAAAAAAAAGAAAAAACCCCAAATTGCTTACTTGCAATTACGGTAATAAACAACTTGTAGTCACGAACACCTCGGGTCAGCAATGAATGCATCATATTGAGACAAAATGTCTCCATAGTACACTAACACTTCCTTCAAGCCATTCAGTTCCACAAGAGTTCATCTGAGGTTGCACATTAAATTCAAAGGAGCAGAAGCAGTATCAATGGTCTCAACAATTTACCAAATTCCATCTAAAACATTTGCATTTAAATTGCAACTCTGGTTTGGACTTCTTTAACTAGCTCATTTCTAGACCACACAGAGAGAGTTATTAATGTAAACTAAACCACCATATTTCCTAGTAACAGAACCACATTCTGTAAATATTTAGGAAAGTCTGAGAAGTAGAGAGCAACTGACCATAAAATGATTAGCACTGTTCTGAAACCAAAAGCAAAATTCTAATTTAAAAAAACCCACAACAACCAACAAACCAAAACAACTCAAACATAATATACTACTGCATAAGAGTTTAACTTCAGTATTTCTCACTCAGCTACACAAAATACAGAATCTAGATTAATATACAAAAACGTTTATTTCACAGTGAGGTACATAAAGCTTCTAACTTTAGTAGGCTAAGAGAGAACAGCCTGTTATGACGAAGATCGTCTCATATTCCTGAAATATTCTCACCTATTACTGTTTCTGAAGAAAGGCACCAATTATTATTTATCCATCAACAGTTCACCTCTGCATCTGCCCATTTAGAAATGAAGATGGATTATGTGAGGGTCAGTGGTCTACTGACCATCATGGACCCAGACAACTACAGCACAAGTACCAAGCAGTATTTATTCAAAAACAATTTAAAAATAGCTCATTTGTAAACACATTACAAAAATATGTTAGTTTTTCTTAGTGGTGTCAGCAATATATTCCTGTAGAACTAACTAGTTGCATTATTATTTCTCGTTTACAAAAAAAAAAAAAAAAGAAAACCCAGTTGTGCACATTAAATAGCCTCACATTCGGTTTGAGTTGAAACGGCGCAGCCTTCAAACTGTCCAGTGAAAAAATAATTTCCAGCCCTCCAGTGACTCTCTGGTTGCACACAGTTCAATTAAAAGACTGGTCCAAATTTTTGTTAGGAAGAACTGGTGCCTTGGAAAGACCTGGTCAAAGCTTTCTCACACAGGGCCAGGCTGCTCACTGTAACGTGTTCCCAACTGCAGTTGGAGAAAACCACCTGTAAAACAGCACACAAATTAACGGCTCTGAATTTGCTTAAGGGAGGCACTGCTTGCTGTTGGCAGTAGCTCCCGCCGCTTTGCTCCTTGTGGCAAGGCACAGTTACCGCCTGTCAGGGCTTTTCCTTGGGTTAGTGATGATTCCTGAAAAAACAGTGACATTCCAGCAGAGGCAACCCCATCTCACAGGCCACCTCAGCCCCGGTCTGCAGTAAGGGCAGCTGAACACAGCCATGCGCTGCAGCTCTGCCCCTCGGAGGCCACGACCCCGGGGCCCGCACCATCCCCTCAGAGACCGACGTCCACCTTCCCTCGCAGCGCCGACCGCAGCTCCCGGCCGGCCCGGGGGTTCTTCGGCGGGCTCAGTCGTTTTGAAAGCGTTCTGCAGCACGTGTTCTCAACCATGCGGCTAGCCCCGCTGGTCATTGACAGCGCTCGCAGGGATTCGTGAGTCGGCCTCGCTGAGGGCACAGGCAGGCAGGCCACGGGGCGGGGCGGGTGGGACTGGAGCCCGAGATGTCGGGCAGAGCGCCGGTTGCCATGGAGCGGTGTGGGCTTCGGCGAGTGCAGTTAAAGCTGGCCTCCGTGGACCGGGGCTGGCCTTCGACGCCGACGCCCCAGCCACATCTGGTTGAGCAGCGCCAGCGGGCGGACCGGCGGCCAAGCCGGTCCCAGCAGCAGCAGCGCGTTCCCGCCAGCGAGCCCGCGTTGAGCAAGCTGCTGTCAAGCCGCGGGGCCCAGCCTGCCGCCGCGCGGAGCCGCCCTCGGCAGGGTGACCAGCCGCGCGCAGTGGATCCGCGTGCCGGTGCCACCGGGCACACGCGGCCACCAGGGATGCCCTCGACCAGACCAGGTAGGGGGTGTCCGGGTGGAGCTCCTGCAGTGTGGGCCGCCGGCTCCCCCTGCTCTGGCAGGTACACAAAGCGCTGGAACTTGACAGCGGCGCCGAAGCGGTCAAAGAGGAGACGGAATCGTGCCGGCCCAAGCAGGCGGGGGCTGCGGTGTGGCCGCACGGCCCAGCGCACTGTCACCCAGCTGGAGCCAACGGCCTCCACCGACAGGTTGTGGAGGAACAGCTTGTTGAAGTCGCATGGGTCGGACACCAGCGGCGGGATCCCAGCAGCACTGGCCCGACGGGGCCACGCCGCGCTGGGCAGTGGTGGCGGCGTGGGGCTGGCAGCAATGGGTGCGCCCATTAGGCGGGCAGTGGAGGCGGCTGGCGGTGGCCCTGGGGGCAGTCCCACAGCGCTGCTGTTGCCGCCGAGCCCCTCAGGAGTGCAGGGAGGGAGAGTCGCCAATCGGGGCAGAGCCAACCATCCTGTGGTGGCAGCAGCTGCATCCTGCAGGTAGTCAAAGGTACTTTGCCAGCCAGGTGGACGGCAGGGGCACTGCACGAAGACGTGACAGGCGGCCCTGGGAAGTGCCAGGCGCCAGCCAGTGCTTGAGGCTGCGAAGGCGGCAGTCACAGCTCCAGGCATTCCCCTCCAGCTCCAGGCGGTAGAGGGCCAGGCTGGAGGCAAAGAGCTCACCAGGGAGCGTCGCCAGCGCATTGTCCCGAAGGCTGAGCTCCCGCAAGCGACCAAGGTGGCTGAAGGCAGCTGGATGAAGGGTGGTCAGTGCATTGCGGCTCAGATCCAGTGCCTCTAGGTTGCCTAGAGGCTCCAGCAGGGAAACAGGCAGGTGGCTTAGCAGGTTCCCCTCCAGGCGCAGCTCCTTCAGTGAGCCCAGCCCTGTGAAGGCATCCGGGGCCAGGTGAGATAGTCGGTTGCCACTGAGTGAGAGCTTCGCCAAGCCAGGCAGGTACTGGAAGAGCCCTCCTGTCAGCTGCCGTAGGCTGTTGCTGGCCAGCAGCAGGGTGTGGAGGGAGCGCAGCGGTCCAAAGATGTCTGGGTGGCGAAGGGAGCTCTGCTGGTTCCCCGAGAGGTCGAGAAAGCGCAACTTGGCCAGTCCAGTGAAGGCACCACGGCTCAGCCAGCGGATGCGGTTGGACTCCAGGTGCAGGTAGAGTAAGTTTGGCAGCCCTGAGAAAGTAGAGTCGCCTAGCGAGCCCAACTCATTGCCATCCAGTCGCAGCTTGACAAGACTGCTGAGGCCGGAAAAGGAGGCAGCGCTGAGGCGGCCGATCTCGTTGGCATTCACGTAGAGGATGCGCAGCTTGGCCAAGGTGCTGAGTGTGCCAGGGGCCAGCGCAGGCAGCAGGTTGTTGCCCAGATAAAGCTCCTCCAGCCGGTCCAGGCGCTCAAAGGCCTTGGGGTGCAGTGAGCGGATCCGGTTGTATTGCAGGTCCAGGCGCTGGAGCCCTGCCAGGCGGTGGAAGTCGAAGGCAGAGATGTTGACAATGAAGTTGCCCCCGAGGCTGTAGGTGAGGATATCCTTCGGCTCGGCAGCCTTGGGCACGGAGCGCAGGCCCCGGTTGGTGCAGAGGAGGTGCTGGTGCTGCTGGCAATCGCATGGCTCGGGACAGATGGTCTCGGCCGCGGGCAGCAGCAGGAGGATGAGGGTGACGGAGCCCCAGAGTACCCGCGGCAGCACCATCAGGCGGACCCGGCGCGGCACTCATCCCGGGACGGAGACGTGGGCTTGCTTCCCCCGCGGGCTTTGTGGTCTATCCGGCATCCCCTCCCGCCTCCTCCGCGACTGCTAATGGCCCCTCCTCTCGCTCCGCGCCGGGCTTGGAGCTCCGCGCCGGCAGGCAGGCGCGGCGGCGGCTGCAGGTCGCGGTGTCCGGCACCATGGGCTGCCCAGCGTCTGGGTTAGGTGCGGCCGGGAGCGCTTGCCCGCCCGGGCTCTGCGCCCTGGCGGCCCGGCGGTGGCGGGTCGGCGGTGGCGGGGGCCGGCGCTTGCCGCGGGGCGGGCGGGATTGCGGAGCGGAGTGGCTGCTTCCGCCCGGCACTGTCTAGGGTGGAGGGGGCGGGCCGCCTGGGGAGAACGGAGGGGGGCAGGCGCGGAGCGGGGAGAGGGAGAAAGACGAGCTCCGAAAGTTGCCGAGAAAACTCAGCGGAAATTCGTACTTCCCACACTGTGCCCTGGGGGACCGGAGGATCGGATGGAGCGGCGGAGAGGGAGGACGGCGCGGCGGGGGGGCGGGGGGAGGAAGCCCGCGGCCAGTCCTGGCTCGGTTCAGCCCCGGCAGCGAACAGGGGCGCAAAGTGGGAAAGAAGGAATTGGAACCGGCTGTGGCTGCCTCCCAGCCACATGGGTTACAGAGAGAGTTGCGCATCGGGGAGGGGGAAGGGAACAGAAGTAAACTAATCGTCGTCGTCCCCTTTTTTTCCCCTCTTCTGTTTAGAAACCTGCCAAAAGCAACAGTTACGGTTTACCAGGGATTTAGGACTTTCTATTGTGTTGAGCAAACAGCAATCAGAGGACTAAGCTAGTTATAGTACATCAGAATGAATTTTCATTCTTTCTCCTCAGCGTCCTGCTCAGTAGGTTCCCGACAAAGCTGCCAATGAGGATGCAGTTGAATATGGCTGCAGCTCCATGAGGGGCTCGTCAGAGTGATCCCGATGCTCTTCAGAAATAATTCCCAGTTTTAAAGAGTCTTCTTTCTCAACAGCAAAAAAATTTAGAGGGAAAAGAAGGTATTGGAAAGCATATTGAAAACGAAGCAGACTAGGTACCCATCCGTTCAATGACTTTCCTTTCCTGTTGGCATTTTTTGTTTTCCTAAGATGTTGCCAATTGAATAAATGTCTAAGGGCAGGAGAAAATGCCTAGATAGGTAGGTATATAAGACAGTCAAGGATGATGAGGGAAAGAAGGTAATGACCAAAATACCATGTTGAAAATTTAATAAATATGTTGGAAATTGTTTTCACTTGAAGTTGTATGCAACTGTATACTCTTCTCATACAGTTCTGGACTAAAACTGTGTACAAACCATGCTTCTTTCTCTTAGCAGAAAGGAGAATTTAGATAACCTTCATAGAAATTTTGTTCGAGTGGCAATGCCAATGTGAACAGGTAGCATGGTGTGTTAGTTTGTGCTAAGTCCCTGTTATCTGCTTTCATGGTACTTTGATCTAACTGATTTGGTCCTGAAGGAACCTTGAAGAGAAGGGATATGGCTTGATTTGGTCAACATAACATCACTATGAACATCTCAATTCCTATCTCTTGTAGTTATCTGAGGATGAACCTTATGAAGAATAATCTTTTTGTAGTGCTAACTGCCTTGTGCTGGCGTGAGAAGTAATGTTTGGGGCAGCAGAGTGATATTTTAGATAATCTGGATGAAATTTGCAAATATCTTCAAAAATCAAGTGAACAGCTCATTGGGAAAATCCAGTCTGAACAATAATATGCTGTAATATGGTTATGACAAGGAAAGCTAGGAGGGTCTTTGGGTTTGGGTGGATTTTGTTTTTGTGAGATCTTTTTTGGTGAAAAATGGCTTTTGCATAGGCGGTCTTTATAAATTAAAATTAAAATGAGAAATTTTGAAGCAAAAATAGTGGAAATCAGGGTTGTCAGAGTCCAGAACTTGATGACTTCTGCAGACATGCACTATCTTGTCATCAAACAAGAATATTTTTAGATTACCTTGCTTTAAATTTATGTCCTAAATTGTTGCTGCCTTGTTTTCTGAGTGTGGACAGAAGCTTATTTGCTGCTTTAGTGAAGTGGAAAGTTTCTGGTTTAACTATTTGTAACTGCTATATTTTGAACAGTACATACTTGATTAGTAAATTTTTTTTTCCCCTGAAATAAGTTTGAGTAAGTTTCACAGAAGGAACTTTTTTGCTAGTCTTTTTTATTCATTTTCCAGGTTCCTGAAGAAACCCATCTAGCATTTGTTCATGATTCAAGTATCCATGGGTTAAGAATCTAGACCTTTTAGCTTAGTCTTTTCCTTACTGACTATTTTTTCACATACCAGCTTTCCAGTATCTATCACATCAAATCTAATATTCAGGACGAAGTATAGATATTTTTTCTACTGCAAAGATTGCATGTTTCTTTCCTCATTTTCAAAGCCACTATGGTTCAAGGAAAGACATCCTGACTGAAAGTTTTCTTTAATTCTGAGCAAAGCCTGAGTGACTAGTGACAAATTTACTTCACTGTATTGTACTTTAAATAGTGGAATTTTAGAAAACCATGCTGTATAATGGTATGCTTATTTTCTATTCCTTTGGGTTTTTCTTCGAAACATGGTTAAGCCTATAAGGGCAATTTATGAACTGTCCTTCCTGTAGAAGCACCATAGATCTTTTTCTAGCCATATGTCATAACAAATACTAAAAGTTTAAGTCAAGTTTTGTCTTGTGTATTGCTTTTGATTTATGCTTTCTGAAACTTAGCCAGTATGATTATTTTCATTGGGTTTGGGGAATTATAAGTGGCAAGAATTTAATAAAAAAATTTAACTAGTGATTCTTAAGAAGAGAATTCATCAGATATTTGTTCTCACATTGGAAATATTTTATACCAGAAACAAAATAAACTGATACAATGGGAGTTTTGCTGATACTTTTTTTTTAATTCAAGTAGGAAGTTATTATTCAAAACAATTAGAAACACAACTGTTGAGATGAAGGGTGCCACATTTGTTTTCCTACTTTGGAAGAAGAACTTTCCCACTACTGTAGTTCTTGTTTCCTTATTCAAGCACACAATAAAATTTTTAATGCATGATTGAGAAATAGTAATCTTTTTTACCCCAACCTGAAAAAGCATAAATCCATCTATGAAATACTGGACAGAGGGGGAATTAAAAAGTAACCTATTCTTATAAGCTTTAAAGGTTATCTTAAAACATACCTTTATGGTTAAGATTTAAAGATTGAGGACTTTGAAGGGCCAAGAAAAAAGCAAGATCAGAAATACCGTCTTTCCACTGATATATATCTATTCCTATGACAATTATGAGGGAACTGACCTTAAATAAGGCATTATTTCATGGCTAAATGGTATCCATATGTTTGTTATACCTAATACCAAACACCTCTGATTTTCTGGTTTTAGGTGTTTTTTTCAAGAGATGTTATCTAGGTACTGGTCAGGGGACTGGTGGTTGAAAGTGAACACATATTTGTAGGTAGAATGCGAAATGGAGTGAAAGAAGCTGCATGTTCAATGTAGCCTATCCCAGCATATACTGTGTCTGTGGCAATGTCCACATGAGAAACTTCCATTAAATAAAATTAATCTTTCTTGATTCCAGATTAAGAGAAATGGAGCTGATCTGGTAAGTTTGAGTGCTGATATCTCATAGCTTTATGTAGTTGCCAGGAATGGTAACTAGTTATGTGGAACTGGAGCTTAATTTCTAAAAAGGAGTCTTTGATTGGTCTATACAATTTTTTCTGCCCACTGCAGATCACAAATATTTTGATCTGAACTTGTAAAAATGTTTCTAGAAGTGTTAACTTTGAACTTTCTCACTGAGCCAACTGGCTTCATAGAAACTTTATTCGACCTTAGTGCCAGAATTCCCATTTAAAACAATAAAAACTTTCTGTAAGTTGATATATCAATGTGTTGAGTTGATTACAGTATAAAAACCTAATTTGAAGTTATTTGACTCACAATGTCATAGGAAGTTGTCATATACAACCTTATGAGTCATATAAAGCACAAAGAGAAACAGAAAGATACTGCATAATTCGTGTTTTCTACCTGATAAAGTGTCACTGTATGAATTTTTTTTCTTTGAAATTGCACAAAGAGTTCACCAATATTGTGGAATTTATGTTGGTTGCAGTTACTGTAGTAATTAAAATTTTAAATAAACTTTTTCCTGATACCATGGTTTGTGCATAATGAAATGTCACTTGCCACATCCTGTTCTTCAGGAATAAAGCATGACTCTCAGGCCAGCAGTTAATATTACATGCCTGTTAAGCTCCACAGGACAAAATTTATCAGATGTTTAATAGATATCTAGTCCTATCATCCATAGAGGTCTGTGGCCTACAACACTCTGCTACAAATATCTCTCAGTCTTTTCAGAATTAAACATCTGAGTAAAGTATTTGTGGTTTTTTGACATATGATGGTAGTCTAGACGTGCTTTTACCGTTGTGTGCTGCTTTGTCAGCAATCAAACCCCACTGAATTTCATATAGTGTACAATACGCCTCTTAGACTTCCTCTGGGCAGGCAGTTGCAGGACTTCATATTGATTACAGCAATTGTTTCCTTTGTGCATATTAGTTTACTGCCCAAGCAATTTCTGATCTATTTTTTGGAGTTTCCCTGCCTAGACTGCATGAAACCAATTGTAGCTATATTCACAGGTAACACTGTGTTCCCATGTTCTCTCTGCAGGTGAAAATCAGCTAGCTCACTCTATACAATTAAATGCAAATAACACAATAGATCTTGTTGCTATAGTATCAGTATTTCATAAAAATAAATGGAGAGTTAGGTGTCTGCGTCCTTCTGTGTAATGATCTCTGCCAGTATGTATCACTTACAAACTAGTTTTCATATGTTAGACTGGCTGAATCCTACTTACAGAAGTCTATTTAGCTGGCATTTTCATCTTTATCCAACATTTATTTCCTGAGGAAGAAACTAATTAATGGAAGTACGTACTTTTTGTGTGGTTCAGCATCCATGACAGTAAGAAAGGAGAGAACCCAACTTGTGTCACGGCAAGAGTGGTGTAATATATGTAAAACAAATGCATATGTAGCTTATGCAGGGCCAATTAGCTTTTGCAGTGTCTGCAATTCTTTCTCATGGTTATCTGTTTATATACCCAATCTTTGCAGTATTGTTAGACCGGTTTTTCCATAATGGGATAACAAATCAGGCAAGTGTTCTTGCAAACATTTTCTTCTTCTCTTTCTCCATAAAAGGATATGTGTGCTTATGGCAGTCTCTTTCATAATGTGTAATACTCTTTTGTCATGTTTTTAGAGTGATAGATGCTCTATTCTGTTCTTATCATCCCATAATTTGGAGAGTCTGTAACAGAACAAACCTAAACAAAATACTGCTTGGACCAGGACTTCTCTTACTAATTGGTAAAAAATGTTCTGGTAGGTACACAGAAAAATAGAAAACACTCACTATTTGATGCTGTTTTCCCATATCAGGTTAGAAGGGATTGTTCAGTGCCACTTAGTCCAGCCTTCCAACTAAACCTGGTTGCTCAGGGCTCTGACAACTCTCCAAGGATGGAAGATCATGGTGTCCCCCATTAGCTAGCTGAAGACAGTAAAGCTCTCTTATGGCTAAACAAATACTTGTCTTTCAGTCACTCCTCGTTCATTGAGGAGTTTCAGTCTTGTGATTATCTGTGACCTTCCATTGTACTCTTTTCTGTAGATCAGTGCTGTCTCTCTTGTATTGGGGCAGCCAAAAACCCCAGGGCCACTAAGATGATGAAGGGACTGGAGCATCTGTCGTATAAGGAAAGGCTGAGAGAGCTGGAACAGTTTAGCCTAGAGAAAAGAAGGCTCAAGGGGATCTCATCAATGTGTAGTAATACTGGAGGGGAGGGTACAGAGAGAACAGAGCCAGGTACTTTTCAGTGGTGCCTAGTGACAGGACCAGAGGCAGTGGACATAAACTGAAACACAGGATGTTCTGTCTGAACATCAAGAACCACTTTTTCACTGTGAGTATTACGGAGCACTGGCACAGGTTGCCCAAGGAGTCTTCATCCTTATAGATATTCAAAAGCCAGATACACTGTTCAATGGGCAGGACTTTACTTTTGCCTATGTTCAATTTCAAGAGGATTCAATTGTTTCTTTTCTCCAGTCAGGTGAGGACGCTCTGAAGATGCCCTCCAGCATATTGGGTGCCTCACCATGTGTTATCATCCATGGTGCTCCAGTGTGCACTCTATCCCATTGTGCTCCTTGTTAAAGATGTGAAAGAGTATTAAACGATGTTAAAGAGTGGTTAAAGAGCCACCTTTAGTACTTGGGGCATGACCATAGTAAGTGGCTGTCAGGTGGACTTAGTATTACTGATCTGAACACAATGTGTCTGAGAATCTAACTGATTTTCCATCCACTTTATCCACTTATTTAGCCTGTGTCCCACTAATGTTGCTATAGTGATATTACAGGACACTGTTAAAGGCTTTGCTAAAATCAAAATAAATATCATATTTCTCTCATCCTTTGTTCACTGAGCCAGTCACATTATTGCCAAACGTGTTTTCAGTCACCTCTCGGTCCTTTATATGCTCAGAAATTACATCCCAGAGGACTTACTCCATAACCCTCCTCAGAACAGAGGCAAGGTTGAGTGGCAGGTGGTGATCTGGTTCCTCATTGCTCTCCTTGCAGATGGCCTTTTTCCAGTCATTGAGACCTCCCATATATGCCATAATCTTTTTAAGACAGTAAAGAGCAGCCTTGCAATGAAATCAGCCAACCAAGATGCAGCCTCTCTGGGCCCATGGACTTGTATATACACAATCAGCTTTAGTGGTTCCTGATTTGATCGTTATTTGTTGGGTGTAATGCTTTACTCTCACAGACTCTGCTACTAAGATGAAGGAGCTGAGATGCTTAAGAAAAGAACCTTGCCAATAAAAACAGAGGCACAATGGCATTTAATACCTCAGATTTTTCCATTTCATTTATTATGTTCCACTGCCCTGTTAAGCAGTGGTGTCACCTCTTCTTTAGTCTTTTTTTTTTGCTGCTGGTACTGAAACCTTTGTCTTTTCATATCTCTAGCTACTTCTGGCTTCCACTGATCTTTGGCTCTCATATCTGCATCTCTGCCCTCTCAAACAATGCCTCTCTTTTTCCAAGTAGTCTGTTGCATTGTCCATCTTCGGCAGTCCTCTGCGATACTTGCTTGTTTTCCTGAGTGTCAGGGAGGACCATTCTTATGCTTTGATAGGTTTGTCCTTGAAAATCAGCCAGCTCTTCTGGGCCTTATTGTCCTTTATGGCAGTATCCCTTGGGTCCTTTCTTGGCAGGTCCCTGAACAACGCAAGATCTGCTTTCTTGAAGGTCAGGATTGTAATTTTAAACATTTATCTTGCTCATGTGACTTGGGATTTTAAACTCTGCAGTGTTATGGTCATTGCAGCTAAAGTGTCCCTCAACTTTCACAACCCCAACTGGTTCTTGCTTGTTCACTGAAGCAGGTCCAACAGAGCACCTACTTAGCTTGTCAGTTGTCTGTATAAAAAAAATTGTCATCAACACACTTTGTCAGTATATGCTTCCAACTGAAATGGTTTTAAATAGTTGAAAATTGTGTACTAGACCCTGACATGGAGTGACTCAGTATACCTTTAACATTAATAGAGCTATGTGCTTGTTGTCATCATCATCATGGCTGGGCTTCACGAACGAAGATTTGGGAAGGGCTCTACCCACATTTGTTGCAAGCACGCTGGTGGCTATTAAGGCCAATACAAGATAGACACGTCCAATTGCAGAAGGCACAGCAGAAGGACTCCTTAGGTGGTATATTCTGCAAGACAGGGTTCTTTCTGCATTGTCTTTTCTCCTTGAGAGTGATCCTGTGTGCGTTCTCAAAGGAAGCATCAGCGTTATAGATGGTGTGTCTCCAGACCTCCCGATTGGAGGCCAGAGTAGACCAGTTATGTGCTTGTATGTTTTCGCCAAAAGATCTGGCCTCAGATCCTAGATGGTTTTTAAGAAACCATTTAAACACATGACTCAGTTTTGATTAGAAATACTGACTGGATCATTGGTTTAAGTCATCTGCTACCAAAGTGTGTCATATGAGTTGATTCACATCCCTTTGAGAAATTATTTCAGGTTTTTTTGCTCCTTTTGCTGCTTCTGGAATCACCTTTGAGAACATTCTGGTTCTAGTAGGCAAGCTTCCACTTTCTGACATAACTTCTTCCTCTTTAGTATTCATTTCTTCTTGGGTGTCTAAATTATCCTTTAATGGAAAAAACTCTACTTTTGGCATTTACTGTTCTGATATTTATGGAGAGCCCAGTCCTATCTCTTCAGACTGTTTTGCTGTGATAAACAGTCCAAGCTGGTTTAAACTGCCGTAGAGAGATAGACTCATTCCCCTGTAGATGCCAATCTGTCTCATCTCTACTTTAATTAGTCTTTATTGGATATGAGTGATAGAAATCTACACCCAGCTCCAGATAAAATCTCTTTAGTGCCTGAAGAGAGTTTCATATGCTTAAAATTATTCTCGCTTTGAAATCACTTAAGGCCATTTCATTCAACCCCCTTCACTAACTTGTACATTTCTGTCGTACATCAACAGTGACACCTCTAGATTTAATTGAAAAATCTCTAAGATTTTTTTACTTCTTCTTAATACCACATTTTTGCTCTATATTTTGCATTATACGGTGGTATGTGATACCAAGAGTCATAGTTTTTAATGAAAATTGGCAGTAAAGCAGCGCTATATACTTCAGTCAAGCACTGAGCATTTCTATGTAAATTCACCTGCATATATTTGTGTATTTAGTGGGACAAACATAAACATTCTGTCTTAACACTGCAGACAGTGAGCCTTTGAAGCAGAGAAATACATATTTTTAATCTTGTATTGGGAATTGCTCTGTGCAGCCACCTAATTTGTTTAAGAACCTTGATACAGTGTTTGTAGAGTTTTTCAAAACATTTGCCAATTCAAATGAGAGGACCTAGAAAAATGAAGCCTTGTAGCCCTTGAATTCTTTTATTTTTATAAATATTTGCATTTTGATTACACTAGACTTAATACCACATGAGGAAATGTGATATTGGATCAAAGCTGTTGCTTATGCTGTAGCTGAGACTTGTTTAAAATGGCTGATTTATTTGTAGTATTCCCTTCTACTCCATACTGTTGAGTTACAAGTTACTTTAGCTGAATATGTTCCAGTTAGCTCTAAAGAAGAGTAAATTATATTGTCCAGCATTGTGGACAAAAGAAAGTCTTGCTATAACATGTAACTTAATGTATAGAGCTGGTGATGAAAGAGATATAAGAGCATCTAACATAAATAAGAAACTACTCTGATATTCTCAGGATCTGAGAACATGTAGGCTAGATCATAACAGTCCAAAGTGGAGCTAAAAGGAAAACTTGTACCTGATCTGTGTTGGTAATTCCTCTAAAATTTACCAGGTTTGTCAGCTTTAGTTCTGCAAGGATTTATGCTCTGCATAATCTGTCATTACAAATTCTACATGATGGAATAGAAAATGCTTATTTGGTTTACTGGCAATGCTGCACAGAGGAGATGGAGATATTGGATGGTAGGCTCAGAGTTCATAATTAATTTAATAATTAAATAATCTGAGGAAAAAAATTATAATCCCAAAAAGGATATGGTGAAGGGGAGAAGTAGGCAGAGAGGGCAATAAGGATGATGAGTTTGGGTAGTAGGATATATAAGCTGGTGTAATGTGCGTGTCTGTAATTTTCACCACTGTAAGTAAGAAATCTTATCTTAAAAACATGATACAAGATACAACGTGATACAAGAATTACTTTTATTTTTGAGGTGGTTACCTAAGGAACAGAGCTCAGTGTTTAAATTGAGAGGCCTCATCACCTATTTTATAGTCACTTTTTATGTGGTATTTAAATATTTAGTATATAACTTCTGCTAACTGAACTTCCACTTTTAATTTAGAGGTCATTTCTTTTTAAAATCAGACTTTCCAGATGTTTCAAATTACACAGCCATGAAATAAAGGACTCCAAAGTTGTGGGGGTTGTGCGTTGATCTGTGATAGAGACAAAGATAGAATCCACTACTCTGTGGAAGCATTTAAGTATTTGGACTAAAGAAATGCTTTTTCTACTTAACCCTTCCAGTTCTTGTCTCCTGTACAATTTCACTCGAATATCCGACTGATAGCAACCTCTTTAAGTCTTTGAATTTCCATGTCACTAAATCAAGATCCATGCTTATTCATGAAGAACTATGCAATACTTAATGTCAGAATGTAGGTTAATAGATATGTACATAAATGCTGAAAAGGTTTGATAACAACCTAAATTCTGAAATTTCTTAATAGCTAAATGTTTATCTTTTAGAATCATAGTATGTTTTAATGTGATTTTTATGTATTTTTAACTGAAGTTTATAACATTTGAAGTTCTTAATAGTTCCTGTGGTGCAATAATTTTCTTTGTACATTATAAAAGAAAAAATCTGAATATTAACTATTTTTCTTTTCCATATCAGATTGTGAAGAACAATCCTCTCCTTCATCCAGGTATCACCATGATAACCGATGACCCAGTCTGAAAGTTGCAATCTTCTGGGAAGTATGAAGTTACTTGGACAGTGGATCCTGAGTTCTATTCTAGACTCTTTTGTTTGATTAAGAACTCTTACATATTACTCATGTACCACACTGGATTTAGAATATTAATTTCTACAGTCATATACGATATAATTTTTATTTCTGTAGCCTTATATAATATGAATAGAATAACATGTCGTAGAGTCTTGAGAGGGCTTGTGCCTAATCTTGTTCAATTTGTCATTGTAAAAAACCCTATTTGAGATTAGTGCTGGATATTTAGGTATGTACATTAGCATTGTTCTAGCAGTGTTGTTTTACCTCACTCTTATTTTTTTTTCCACCTCCCCGCCTCTGTTTTATGTGATGGGTAGTGTTTTTGCACAAAATTAGGAAAATAAACCTGTACCAAAATTGACATCCTCAAAGTAATAAAACTTAATAGAAGCCACATTTGTGATGGACTTCTTGTTAACAAGAATCTATAGGATCGCTGCCGACATATCATGTTACAAATATCTCATTCTTAATCAATGTAGGTTCAGAAACTTGGTTTCAGAGGTAGAGGAAGTGAATAGGGGCAGAAGGAAGAAATACAACTTAAGGGTAGAATCTTGTTGATTTATATTTTTGTGGTATTTTCAGGTTATTTATTGAGTTTTGTTACTGTAAATGGCTTATTTGATTGTTCTTGTTATTTCATAAATAATTTTACATTTCAGTGACTAGTTATAGCTGACCTAATCTTGATTGTACAGGCTATGTGAGAAAAGAGAGTAAACGCTATTGCCACCAGGGAACTTGCTTAACAAAAGCAGTGCTGTTCAGTCTAAAAGTATGGACTGGTCTTTAAAAAAATCCTGATTTAACTGGAATCTCGAATGAAACAATATACTTGTGCCTGTGGTATAACATACATGTACTTAGAGAAAAGTGCAGCAAACACAGAATATTTGACTTTTAATTATTTCTTTACCTCAGTGACTTCTCTGTTAAGATGAATATACAACTGTATTTTTGACCAGATCTTCAGTTGGCATTATTCGTTATACCATTACTGGCTTTTCTTGACACCAGTTAAAGTGATGGTCCTTTAGCAGGCTACGTTTTCACTCGATCCCTCCTGTAAACATTTTTAAATCTTCTATAAACTAGAGAGACTGAGTTATGTATGAGGCCAAATTACCATAAAAATGAAATGTATTCAACAAAATAAGTACTTTTTTCCCGGTGGTAATATCTCCATGTTCAAAGGTTGAAATGTAATAAGAAAAGTGCAGAAAGGATAGTTGCAACTTTTCAGTTATAGAATCAGTTTTGTTCATGCTGTAGAATAAAAGTGTTTCTGAAGCAAGTCATTCATTAAGAATTACTGGGGACTTCAACCTGTATAATAACCATGATAAAAGGGGCTTAGCATTCAGCATGAATTATAGTGAAAGCATATATTGCATATATATACACAGTATATCATGATAAAATTGCTTAAGCACATTATTAAAGTTTCTAATAATATATTCAAACTTTGTGAGGTAAAAAACCTTTTCTGTTTACTTGCATAACTTCAAAATCATAAGGAGAGAGAACTTCCTTCTCTCTTCTTCAATGTTATCTATGTTAAGAACGGCTTTGTGTTTTGGTGTTCTTCTTTCCACCTTTTCTACTTGAGACAACTTTGCTTGAAAAATCTATGTTTAGATTAGATATTAGGAAAAAATTCTTTACTGTGAGGGTGGTGAGACACTGGAACAAGTTGTCCAGAAAGGTTGTGAACTCCCCATCCCTGGAAATCTTCATGACCAGGCTGGATTGGGCTCTAAATAACCTGATCTAGTGAAAAGTGTTGCTGCCCACGGTAGAGGGGTTGGATCTAGATGATCCTTAAGGTTCCTTCCAACCCTTACAATTCTATAATTCTATAAAATAAGTAAAACCTTCCTCCATGGAATGCTGATTGTTATTTTAATACTTGAAATATCATGTGAAGTATAATTCATATATTGAAGAAGTGTTATACCTTTGGGAGATGATTCTTCTCTTTCTCTGCTAGTAAAAAAACAATACAATTCTATATTATGACATATTGTGGCTACAATAGGTTTAGAAATTGAAAGTTAAAATTAGCAAACAAATATAATTTCTCAAAGGAATAATTGTTTTTATGGCTCAGGGAATAAATATCTGAAGTGGAAGGAATGTTAAGAACTCCCATCATTTGCCACTTGACGATTAAGGCTGTAACCTTTCATGTTTTGTGAGAGAAGCTTTCGAACTTCTCCATCTCAATGAAATATTTCAGAGTTGTCAAGTCCACCAGTAGAATAAACATGAAGTGGGATGCTTGGACTACAGTACAGTGGTCCTTTGGCTTTAGGCATCTCAAGTAGAAAAAGTCAGTGGCAGTGGGGTCAGTTTGTCTTCTCTGACTCAGTAAAAGTGAGAGTCTCTGGCCTTGCTTCTATTTTAAAGGTATGCTTCTGGCATCAGAAAAATGCCTGGTAGGCTAGAGAATAAAATATATGTTATCCCACTGTTATGTTTGTATTTAAAATACCTGTATTTTAAAAAGTGGAATAAAAATAGGCAGACTTTAGTTAATTGACAAACATGGCAATAATGACCAAGTTTCTGGAAAAAAAAAAGGCAAGAATTAAGATTGTAAATGTATGCAAACAACTTTAGGTCATAATTTTGATTGAAATACGTTATAAAAAACTTTCCTTGGATGAGGAAATATGGGAAATATGTGACTGAAAACTTCTGCTCTTGGATAATCTGACTTAAGGGCTCCTCACACATGACAGTGATGCCATTATATAGGAAGAGAACAGTTTCTGAGGCCAATCCAAGGCAAAGTGTACAGTGTTGTGAAGTAAGGTTGGTGCTCTACTCTCAACTGTCTGTCATATGGAGACAGAATTTATTTTGTCAAAATACTGAGGTAACAATAACAAACTAAAAACATTTACAGAAGAAGATGTAGAATAGTCTATCCTACCATATCCACGAAGGTATCCTTTTGTTTACTAACCTTTATCTTTTTTTTTTTTCTTCTTTTTTTTTCTTTTTCTTATTTTTCTTCTTTTTTTTTTTTTAACATGATTTTGAGTTATCCATAAAAAAGTCACATAGTCTTATTTGTTACACCCTGCTTAATTATTTCCTTTAATTTAGATAAAATATATATTTGGTGGAAATTAAACTTGTTTCCATGGTAAAGGAAGATTAATAAGCTCTTTTTGTATCACCACTTACAGTTCACTATGAAACTGCCCTTGTGCAGCCTCATCAGCTATTTCTGTTGGCACACAACAGAGCTGGAGTTTTGCCTAGAGTAGCACAATCTTTTTATTTGCTGGAGAAACAGCTAGTCACCACCTCAGCTATATGATACTCTGCCTACTGCTATGCAGGGACATAGTTGCTCACTGTTTGTGCTAGTGCCCACATCTCTAAAGCTCTGTGATGTCCACACTTCATCATTTTTTTCCTAACAGTTCTCTGTATTCCTGTGTTTTATATATTTCTGTTGGTTTCTTTCAGCCTCTTACTCTCAGTCAGTGCCTGACTTGACTACTTGCTTACAGTTGTCATGCCAACTACCAATCCTGGAAACTCAAGTAGAGAGAGGATTTATCCTTTTTTCTCCCCTTTTTTTGTGAGAAGTACTCACTTCACAGTTACCAAGCTGCGTGAACTGAATGCGTAAGTATGGCAAACAGCTCTGTGATGTTGGGCTGACACTTAAAATTCTAAATATCTGTTTCTGCTTCATAAAGACTTAATCCTTGCTGCTTGTCTGCATGCTGAAAATCAGGAAAATTTAAAAGATCGGTGACGTGGGGAAGGGATTTTATAGACAAGTCATTGCACTTTTCTTATTTGAACTGAACTGCAAACATATTTCAAATACCCTACATAGAAGTAATATTTAAAAAATCCATGAGTCTGTTCAGTCTTTCTGAAAGTTAGATATTACTCAGTTTGATTCACTTTTCATGCCAAGTCATTCAATATTTGTGTATATCACATTTCCAAATAACCAAGTGAAAAATATAAGAGAGGTACAGGAAATTAAAAATAGTAACTCTTAACTCCTTATACCGAAGTCATATGTAATAGTTCTGTGAAAAAAACTGCTTTCCAAAATAAACAGTAGTTTTAATAGGTTTGCTGTAATCGACTACTACATTCACAGATGAATTGCATTGGAAAACAGTATGTTAAAAGGGAATTGCTTTAGAAAGGAAGAAACATGGAAATTTCATCTCAGATAATATTGCTCTGCAGAGATTCCTATAGGTAAGTTTGTTCTAGGTTTCACAGGAACCATCTGTATGACTTGTGAACTATTGCATCTAACACGTATCTTGCTTTTGTTAAGTTAAAAAATGTGTGCTTTATAGTTGAAGATCTTTCATGTATAAATACTTGCTGTACTTCATTACAGTTTTTATTTGAAATTGAGCTTTCCGGGCTGCAAACTTTTATTGAGAACATGCATTTATTTTTCATGAAGGACTTTAGAGAATCAAATAAACTGGCTCAGCCTTTTCACAATTGTTTAATAGTAAAGTATGTTTGCTTTAACTGAGCCCATTCTAGAGTGGAAGGCTTTTATATCTCATTGAAAAAGGCAAGAAACCTCAGATATCTAAAGAAGCTTTAATTTAGTATGCAGCTGTTGTGGATCAGGGTTCCAGAGCTGTATTAAGCATTATCCTACACTTGGGCAACCTTATAATTATCTCAGATAATTTAACTCCAAATACTGGAGACTCAGCAGTTTTTCTAAAGCATTGACTTTTTTTCCAGCTGCAGACCTCTAAAACAAGAGTCTATGACTTGCATTGGGCCTTTATAAGGACAGAGGAGTAGAGATACTTTCATTGGTCAAGAACTTAAGGTCTTAGTGATTGTAGATAACTGCAATAAATGTTAAATCTAAAAGGATATAGAGACCATTTGTACCTCTACAGATGCCTGTAAAGAAAGGCCAAGAGTTACAAACTGGCATAAGAAGAAATATGAAACACTGAAAATGACTTGTGGTCCTGTGGTAACACAATCTTTGATCAATAGTTTCTGCATGATCTTTAGAAGTGTATACATACATGCTACAGGAAAAAAAATCCCTGACAGGACTTATCTTTCTGACCCCAATTCAGATGTCTTCTTTAAGTGGGCATGTGAGCAAGGTGAAACAGGCTGTCCTTGAGAGGTTTAAATGCTTTGAGGAGCACCAACACAGCCCAACTTGTTTATTTCTTCTTAAGCCTTCCATCCTAATACTTGCTCTTGATGGGACAAGATTTAAACGACATAAAAACAGACGACCAGGCAGAAAAATGACCAAGAAATATTGTTTATATTCTATGTCTGCCAAGAGGAAATAAACTCCTGGTCTTCTATGCTAGGAATGCAGCTTGAAAAGCAATGTTACTTTCACATCATCTCCCTGATATTTCCTTTATGCTGAATTTTATGCATCTTTTTCTAACTAAATTTATTGTGAGAAGATCCTGGGATGGGAGGAGACAGAGCCAATTAGAAGAGCTAATCAGCTGGAATGCTGAGAACCATTGCTTTGGAGGCCTTTCATCCATACAGCACCATCAAATGCACTTTGCTGAGAATAGGACAACTTGTTTGTTTTGGCCCTGGCTCATGTGAGCAGAGATAGTAAAAAGCCAGGGAATCCAACTGGATAAAGAACATCTGCAAATGATGTTCTCTTAAGGTGTATTCTGTCCAAAGAAGCCTCGATGCTTGGTCCCAACTCTGGTCTTAGCCACACGTTGCTTTGTCAGGTTCATTCAGAATCAGCTTTGGTTTTCTGTAAATAAAGGGAGTGCAGAGTCTGTTTCATGCTATTCCACAATAACAGTGTAAGCTATTAAGCAAAAAAAAAAAAAAAAATCCATTATTGAACTACTTGAAAAAACTGCAGATTTAAAAGTTTAGTCAAGTGTTTTGTTGTTTGAATCTTGCCTATATTTCTATATGTTTTCTTTTACTTTAGTAACTAAAGAAGATGGACTAATTTGGCAATCTATCAATAGAATATGAGAAATAAATTGCCTTCTGCTCCATGTCATATAGAGGCTAAAAAGTTAAATATAAAATTTTGAAGAATATGCTAGGTGAGTTTAGAGAGGAAAGGGGGTCATACTGCTGCAGGAGGAGCTATTCGTTAGCAGTTCTGTGAACTAAGTTACAGTTCTAGGACAAAGTAATTGGTCTTTCAGTCTATTAATCTTTTTCTCAAGCAGAGACATCTCTTCAATTATTTACTGCCATGATCCTAATGTATTAATAGTCATGAATAACTGGTTATTACAGTTGTATGATTTCTTCATTCAGCATGAGTGTTCATTCTGTTCAGTCTAGTAAGGTAGGATGAGCACAATCTTGAATTTTTTTCCAAAGAGAAAACATATATTATTTTGAGAACATAGAGTTGGAGAAAATTTGCAATTGGGACAAATTCACATTTAGTTTAATTGCTGGAAACCACAGGCTGAATTTCATGTTCTGCACAGATGCTTTGCATTGTCTCACTGGAGTTGATAGCTGATATCATGTCCCACGAAATACTGTTGCAATACTTGTCATGAATCTTCTGTCTCAAGGATTCAACCCTTGATGTAAATTATCTTCTCTGCAGCCATTTTTTTAGTGAAGAGAAGAAAAGATTAATCATGGAATGATTAATGGCGTTTTATATTTACAGTATAGTCTTCAACACGGTAAGCAATAAGTTAATAGCCAGTATTTCACAGTCTAACAACTGCAAACATCTGTATCTACAGTGTCCCCTTATATGAATTTGGATTGTTTGGTAAATTAAGATAATAACCTTTATATATTCGGCTACAAACTAATCTACTCTTAAAGCTACTTAACAATTATACAGTTGTTGCAAATTTAATTTTACAAATCAAAGAGTTTTAGTATGAATTGTTACTTGCATAAGAAACCATAATAAAACAACCAATTAAGCTTTCTTAATTGACTTTCTGAACTGACTGTTGTTGGGTTAATGCATACATTTTTTCTCTCTTTTTTGTTGCTTATATTTTCTATAGAATGGATTTGTGTAACTTGGCTGACAGTTTTTGGGTTCTTTTTTTTGGTTCTGAAATTCTTTGATCTTCTACTTCTATGTAACAGATTCTGTTAAACTAATAAGGAAAGAACACACATGCTCTGTCTTGGCACTAACTGGTGTTAGTGAGACCGTGGTGCCATGTTTCTAAATTATGAAGAACATATAAGAAGACAGTGAGATTTCAAGTATCTTTTCATCTTTATGTGTAATATATCCTCTCCCTTCTCTTTTTTTAATATTGAAATTATATTTAAGTAATAAAAGATCTTTTTTCTTTGTGATTATAGTGTATCAGACTAACTTGTCAGCAGCTCAGACACTGGGAGTAAGAAAGCTTAAAATTGAAGAGACTTAGCTTTTTATACATATATCGCTACTCTAATCTATGAAAATTTCATTTTGCAACAAAAAAATTCTAAATTAGCCTGTCAAAATTGTCAAATACCCCAAGGAGTAGTTGAATGGGAACCAACTGCACTGGTTCTCTGTCAGCTGGGAGCTCCAATCGACCTAAGAAACATTTTAGTTGAATATACCAGCTGCTTTCCACTTGGGAAATATAAAGAATCTGTAATGCAGTGCAGAATGGACCTCATTCCACACTGACAGACCAAATAATATACCTTGTGGAAAGAACAAATAATATACCTTCTGGAGAGAGATGCTATCTCTCCCCTCATCACATGAATTACTTCAGCCTATGAGGATCTTGGGGAGTTTGTGAATTCACTCAGGAGCATTGCCAGTCTCTCTGACTCAAGATAAACAAACTTGAGTGCAGATAAATAGCCTGAAAATCTGACGCTATGTGGACAGTGTTGCTGCCCAGATCTAGGTGTTATCAACATGCATTTTATGTCATCACCAGCTGTGCTTAGTTCAGGGTTGGACAGGTTTTGCTGATCTAGGTGTAACTTTAATTTCAGGATTAGTGTTAATGGTAGGGTTCAGGCTGGCATGAGCAGGAAAGACAGATTCTTGGTCTAATTAAGTCAGTGAGATTGGATTTGTATTTTTGATGGCAGGATGCAAACACTGTCCCTAAGTGCAACAAAAAGCCCTTTCCTTACACTTTGCCCTGTAACAAACCCGAGAGCACTGGTCATCCCAGCTGTGACCTCATGCCTTTCTAGCCCATTTCATCTAAGGGTAGCTCATGGCAGGGAGACCCCGCCATGTGAAAATGTAAATAGAAAGAAATGTTCCTGGTTAGAAATGGTCCTCAGCAGCTTTTTGAAGACTCAGCAAGAACTTAAATTAATTGAGCAACCTTGATCCTTTCATTAACCATAAGGTCTTCTTGAGTACTGCATCCAGCTCTGGGGCCTCCAGCATAGGAAGAATGTGGACTTGTTAGAGTGGGTCCACAGGAGGGTCACAAAGATAATCAGAGGGATGGAACACCTCTCCTGTGAAGAGAGACTGTGAAAGTTGGGGTTGTTAAGTCTGGAGGAGAGAAGGCTCCAGGGAGACCTTACAGCAGCTTTACAGGACCTAAAGGGGGCCTACAAGAAAGCTGGAGAGGGACTTTTGACAAGGGCATGTAGTTGCAGGACAAAGGCTGATGGCTGTAAACTAAAGAGAGTAGGTTTAGATATTAGGAAGAAATTCTAAATTCTAATGAAGAAGACTTTCTATGAGGGTGGTGAGCCAATGCAAGAGGTTGCCCAGAGAAGCTGTGGATGCTCCATCCTGGAAGTGTTCAAGGCTAGGTGAATAGGGCTTTGAGCAACCTGGTCTAGTGGGAGGTATCCCTATCCACGTCAAGGGAGTTGGAACTAGATGACCTTTAAGGTCCCTTCCAACCCCAAGCATTCTAGGCTTCTATTCTTAAAACTGCTGTATGCAGAGGACAGTGGAATAGTGTCACTGTTAATCACTGCTCCAAGCAGAGCTCAAAAACTTTTCCAGGATCTGCAGCAACTTAGGTTTGCAAGCCAATATTCCCTGCCCACCTAGGACTACAGAAATAGAATCTGAAAACAACAGTCCACTCACCCTGGATTATGTTGCCTCTCTCCAGTTGCAGGAATTGCAGCTCACCAGTTTTTTATCAGCCCAAATTCTAGTCCTACACCCTCTCTGAAATTTATTTTTCAACCTAAAATCTCTTATGAATGCTGCAATTAAGGGCAGTCAGCTGGCTGTAGCAACTCTAAACACAACTTGATGGACCCATCTTTAGTAGTTCAAATTCTCCCATCCATCCAATCCTCTCTTACAACCTCTTCTCTCAGGAGAATAGTTAAATCTACTACTGCATTTGAAGGGTGTTAGTAAGTAATTCAGTGCTTCTTCACCTTACACAGAAACACTCCTTCAGTGTTAATCAGGGGCAGAATCCTTCTGATTCAATAGGTAATTCTTCCTGCTGAGCTGCTTTTTAATGCATAGTGGTGAATATATCTTTTACAGCCTACTGAAGTTCAGACCAAATTTTTCTTACCTCCAAAGTACCATATAATACAAAAAAGGATATGAGTTGAAGTTTATTAATTTCTTTTATTAGCTAGTAGAGGATTTTGAAGTGGCAATTAGGAGAATGGTTTCAAAGGCTTTTGAACAATATAAAGATTAACATTCTTTTTTTTTAATGAGTGATTTATGCTATGCACCCATTTTGCTTTCGAGAATAGGATATTAGTGGCTTTTGAAAATTTCTCATATTGTTAAGATACATTTTAAAAAAACCTGCACTTTACCAACCAGGCATTTGCAAGTTAATTACTCCTATACCATTTGCTCTGTTAAAAAAATTCGAATGGATTAATTGTGTCAAAAAATGAGTATAGTTAACTCAATACATATTAGATTGAATACAGCTTCAGCACAGCTAGATACAGTATCAAATGATGTGTGAATTATTCTTCCAACTGTATATAAACATGAGCAAGGAGGTCTGTTAGCTAATCTTTATTGTTTAAAGAAAAGCGAAGCCTGCTAAAGTAAAATTAGACAAAATCTGATTTGCATTACAGAATGACAGATTTTTTTAACATCTCTGCTATGTTTTTGTCCATGAACATATATGTGAAACCCTGTATGATTTATGTTTTGTTGTATTTTGGAACAAAAGATTCTAATCCAGAGTATTACTTTCAACTCATTAAGTTCACCTTTAAAAACCAAATTACTTCTATCCAACTCATTTTATCTGTTTAATTACATTAAGAAAATTTCTGTGTCTGATTTTCTAAGGTATGAGTTCTTTTTTTCTGAAGATGTTTAAAATATATAACTATTCCCATGGGAAGATTAGTAGATTTTAAAAAAAAAATCTCAGTTTCATGATTTCTGACATTTACACAAAACAAAAAGAAAATGCAGGAAGAGCAGCATTGCTGCATTACTCTGTCCCTTCATGTTGACGCTGAGTATGAAAACTTGGATTTCAAAGGGTGAGAGAAAGTTCAGGCTTAATGCTAAATCAGTTTTGGGCCTTGCTCCCAGGATTTGCCAGCTATGCCAATTTCTCTAGGACATAAACTGTAAGATAATGTTAACGGAAAGCAAACCACAGCTACCACACTCATTTTCCTTTGGCTGGGGATCAGTTTAAATCCCCAGAGCAGCCAGTGCTGTATCCTTCCAGACAGCACTCTTTCCCCTAATCCAATCACCACCATGACCAGAAGCTGCTAACTGTGCTGTGGATTTCCAGATTTCTGCCCTAATTGCCAATCTGCAGGAACTTGAGGCACAAGACAATAGCTGGCGCAGTCAGGTGGGTAAACATCTGCAGCTCCCCTGCTCCAGGCTCTGCTTCAAAGGACCACTGGGAGAGGGTCTCCCAGCATAGTCCACATGCTTCGACTGCAGTTGACATGCTCCTGAGAAACAAGGGTAGCGCTGGTGTCCCTGCTTACATTACTTGTGACCCAAATTTCCTCTTTGACCTCTGTGTTGTGTGTAGGAAGGGCACTGGCTTTAGGATGTAACTACCCTGTGTGATTGTATTAGAAATAGTGTGGCCAGCACGATCAGGGCAGTGGTCATCCCCTTGTACTTGGCACTGGTGAGGCTATACATTGAATCCTGTGTTCAGTTTTGGGCCCCTCGCTGCAAGAAAGACATTGAGGTGCTTGAACAAGCAATTCCCAAGGGTCGGAAGTCAAGCAGGTGAAGCAGAAGGCCTGATTGGCTTAGCAGGGACCTTCTCTTGGAAATAAGGCAAAAAAGGAAGGTGTATGCCCAGTGGCAGCAAGGTCAAGTGACATGGGAAGAATTTGTAGATGCTGCTTGCCGCTGTAGGGAGAAAATTCGTGTGGCCAAAGCTCTGCTGGAGTTGAAGCTGCCAGAAATGTAGGGGACAATAAAAAGAGTTTTTTCAAATATATTAATGGCAATAGGTGTATAGAAATATCAGCAGCCTGTTACAGGATGAGGATGGTCACCTCACAAACAGGGACAGAGATAAGGCAGAGGTGTTTAATGCTTTCTTTGCCTCTGTCTTCAGTGCAGATGTGGACCAAGGGGGTCTCAGTGCTCTGAGCTGGAGGACCATGGCTGTGAGAATTATCAACTCCCAGCCAACCCTGAAATTGTGCAGGATTGGCTGCTTCAGCTGGATCCCTACAAATCTATGGAGCCTGATGGAATTCATCCCAGAATCCTCAAAGAGCTAACCGATGCCATTGCAAAACCTTTCTCGATGATTTTGAGTGGCCTTGGTAATCTGGAGAGATCCCAGCTGACTGGAAGCTGGTGAATGTTGTCCCAGTTTTCGAGAAGGGCAAGAAGGAGGACCCTGGAAACTCTAGACCTGTCAGTCTCACTTCAGTGTCTGGTAAAGTTATGGTGAAAATTATTCTGAAAGGTATTGAAAAACACCTGAAAGACAACGCAGTCATCAGTCACAGGCAGCACAGCTTCATGAGAGGAAAGTCCTGCTTATGAAACCTGATTTCCTTTTATGACAAGGTAGCCCACCTAGTGGATCAAGGCAAGCCAGTTGATGTAATTTATTTTTTTTTCAGTAAAGCTTTCATTAATGTCTCTCACAGTATCCTTCTGGACAAACTGTCCAGCACACCATAGCCACCATACAGCTGGATAAACACATCATGTGGTGGGTGAGCAATTGGCTTACAAGTAGAGCACAAAGGGTAATAGTGAATGGGGTAATATGAGATTGGCAACCTGTCTCTAATGAGGTTCCACAGGGCTCTGTCTTAGGCCCTGTGCTCTTCAACTTCTTCATAAATAAAGGGTGAAGACTCTGGACCACAAGTCCTATGAGGAGAGGCTGAGGAAACAGGGGTTGTTTAAACTGGAGAAAATGAGGCTTAACGGGGACTTATCGCTCTTTACAACTACCTAAAAGGAGGTTGTAGCAAGGTCAGCCTCTTCTCCCAAGTAACAAGCAACAGGACAAAAGGAAATGGCCTCACGTTGTGCCAGGGGAGGTTTAGATTGGATATTAGGAAAATTTCTTCATGGAAAAGGTGGTCAAGCACTGGTGGCTGCCCAGGGAAGTGGTGAAGTCATCACTTAAATACCTGGAGGTATTTAAAAGATGTGTAGATGTGACACTTAGGGACACAGTTTAATGGTGGACTTGGCAGTGCTAGGCTATCAGTTTGACTCCATGATCTTAAAGGTCTTTTCCAACCTAAATGAATCTATGATTGGATTAGCCAGGAGTTATAACAGCAAAAAACATCAAGCTGGTTGAATGATATCATGGTGTGTCTCAGTGGATGTACTCCTGTTATGTACAGTCTCAATTAAAGTAATCGTGACTAAAAGAGTCTGGTCTCTGTTTTAAGTTGTATTAAAGCTTGCAGGAGAGATTGGGTGATCCCTTGCATGTGGCAAACCTTATGTGTCAGGCAGAGGTAACTGCAGATAGAAATTGTTGCTTTCATCACATGTCAGATATACCACATGGACGGACAGACAACACATTTTTTTATTGTTGGCCTCTCTATGAAGGAACCTACAGCAGCTGACTGACCTGGTGCCATGGTGGATCCCACAGGTCACTGACATGCTGTGCAGGGTAATGTTTCTTTCTGGATTATATTTACCTTCTGTTCACTTTAAGCAGCATTTTGCTCTTTCGTAAATAGCACCCTTTAAAAGGAAACTGAGGCGTTTTTTTCTATAACATACCCTTTCCAGTAGCTAAAATAAGTGCCTCCAGTTATCTTTTTCATATCCATTTCTCTACACTGTCCTTTCCCCCAGTACTTCTGACAACTATTATCTCCTGGATGAACCTTTCCAATAGCTGTGATCAACACTGCTCTAGTGAAAAGTGGTCAGGTCTCTACGACATACCTCCTGCAGAGAAACCAAGGTCATGATGGACATAAATACTATTGTTATTTACTGTGCTCAGCTATGAACTGAATCCAAACAAATGTCCGTGGTGGCTTGCTGTCAGGAAGGCTTTGGAAAGTCTTTGAGGCACTGCTGCAGCACTGCACATGAAAAGAGCAGAGATTTCTCTGCACTGGACTTTTCTAACATAGAGCAGCATTGTCCCACATTTTAGATGAACAACAAACAATGTCTGACAAGTGATGAATTCTGAAGTTTAAACTAATTTGTTAAATGGGTGAGCCTATTGTTTAAAATAAGTACTAAAACAATCAGTGGAAGTAGCTGGTCTCCCTAAAGGATATTATTAGAGAATGAATGAATTATTAAAGGGAATATGTTTGTTCTGGGTCCCACCAAAACCAAGCTCTCACTGACATCCTTCCTTTTATCCAAAAAAAATCATTGCTAAGGATAAGTCAAAGATTTAGAATGAAGACTGCAGATCTTTTAAGTAAAAAAAAAAAAATTAAACCTCCGTGTGTAATTAGCAACATCTGCAGAGAAAATTTATTTCCTTAATGAAGAAATAAAGATTTTACTTTTTTTTTTTTTTAAATGCTGCTATTTCTTTTTCTTTCTTTTCTCCTTTCTTTGTTAGCCAGCTTTATGCAAGCGGTTCCTTGTGGTTTGTCTCGGATATCAGTAAGCATGTACAATTAAGCCAGCAAGAGGAGTGCTGCAAAACAGATGTGGACAGATCCCAGCCTAACTGGGCAGATGAACTGCTGGAAGCACAGAGAGGAGAAGGCCAAGTGTGTTCTTGTTTTCTGATCTCTAGCATGGGAATGGAGTTGGCTGATAGTGGGTGTTTTGAACAGCCCTGTGGCTTTGTGGTAATACAGTGCAGTATCATTTGGGAGAGCAGCTGGATTCCTGATGTGGAATTATTGTTCCCTGGCTGGGATGTGCTGTGGAAGCAGTGAGCTCTGCTCCAAAACTCAAAGGGCAACCTGCCTTACATGGGGAAAACTGGAGAGTAAACTGATAAGAGACAGCTTCACTCTTAACACAGATGGTCGGCAACTGCAAGGAAAGAGACTCGATGTTTAGCAAAATGTGACCAAGAGCTGTGGGATAGGTGGAGATCCAGGAGTCTCAGATTGATTTTGGAATAGCTCTGAATGAGTAGAACGGGTGTCTTGGCTTACAGTCTCATGTGCAGTTCCCAGTAGCTATAGAAAACCAGACTGGAGTATCAAATTAGTAAATATTGGCATCACATAATTCATGTGTTAAGGGGTTTGCAACCAGATTTTGTGCAGTTCTTAAACATTATTTACATACTGAAACTAGGAAAACTTTTTATTTTTAGATAAAGCTATGTGAAACATTCCAAAGACATTCAAATATTCTTCAATTCAAAATTTATTTTAAATATGACCGCAGCAACTGCTTTTCTCTAAAGAATATACCCTCAACTTTCTACAGTGGCTTTAGAGTAAAAAAGACAATGAGAATTTAATATGAACCAGTTTAAATACCCAACAGGAAAAGACAAAAGAGCATCCTGACCAGTTAAACATCATTGTAAAATCTAAATCAATGGTACTGTTCAAAATAGAAGGCCAATTTTTAATGAACCAAACAATTCTGTTTCCTTTGTTGGCACCCCCTCACCAGCACTGGAAAAGGATCATGTCCCTTGCTTCTTTACATTTTGCAAGAGTTAATGCAACGGAAGAGGATCCTGCTTTCCCTAAGGAAGAGCATACAAGACAGATTCACTCCTCTCTCCACAGCACACCCCAGAGAAGTCACCACTGACTTGTAATCAATGCGTGCAAAGGCAATATCTATTTTGTGTCAGCTGTGAACACCAGGCAATAAAGACCCTTTTTATTTACTGCTACATACTTCTATAAAAAAGAAATTTGTGCTATTAAAAGCCCCTTTTTTTATTCCACCAGCACAAATGAGTGTCTTCTCAGCTATTTTCCATACACCATGGGCTTGTGCCTGCCCGGTTTCACCCTCACGAGTCAAAATGAATGTAGCAGTTCTTCATTCTGCTCATACTAATGGCAGTGCATTCCATGTTTGGAACAGGCTGCATAAGCTGTTCATTGTGGCTGCCCTTGAGCTGGACGTAGTGGTGGTGTCAGCTGCATCACTCTCAGTCTTGTTCCAAGGCAGAGAAGTCCCTGGTGATTCAGTAACTAGCTGGGGGAATTTGGAACTTCAAAATAAAACTGAGGTCATCAAGAATTTGTTTGAAATTAGTTAAAACCACTGTCTTTACATAAATACAATAAAAACCTTGGGGGAGAATAGTTGCTTGCTTACTCTATTGAGAAGCCCTCATCAGTGAACTACACTGGTGTTGATCCTACTTTATCACAGCACTGGATAATATATTAATAAAATATTATTCTACAGTAATGCCTGTGAAGTGCCTAGTGAAGACAACAGTTTTCTTGTAGTAAAGATCTACAGGCATAGGTGTTTATTTGGAGTGCAAGGCAGGTCTTGGGACTTAATTTGCAGTCTGATCTAAATGACTTATCACTTCCATTTGGTATGACAGTATGAGGGGAGAATAAATAGTCCTGTCTCTTTCCAGGATATTTTCAACATTTGCTACATATTTTGCTTGCTTGCATGTTTGCCTCAACCAGAAACTACAGAAGAAGGATTGTGGTATTTTTCTTGGTACATGTGAGTAACCAAATTGATTAAGTTAAATTTGTATGAGTAGCTGCAATGAGATATTCACATCTACTGAAAGGGATGAAAGAAGGACCAAGAAATGGACAGCAAAAATTGGTAATTTTTATATTTTCATTCAGTAAAGGTAAAAGTTAAGCTACTTTGTATTACAAAGTGTTAGCCATGCAACCATTCCTGTTACTCAGGCTACTCTTGGAAGCCTCAACTGCTGCTGAAGTCCTGGAAGCACAGTAGGCAATCTAAGAAGAGGCTCATTTACCACGTGTGCGCTGCAGGCATATAATCCCAATTTCATGAGCAACAGTTCAGGTGGAAAGCTACAAATCACTTGGCATGTTAGCTTTTTCAGTGGCTGGACAAGAAGTGTTTATTTAACACAGTAGGATGACAAAGGCTGTGAAAATAAGCAGGGTCTCCATAAAAAATTTAAACACTCATTCTGACAGAATGACAACCATGACAACCATGAAAGATGTTTTCAAATCTAAATCTAAAAAGTTACATGGTTAGCAACAATAAGATATTATTAGCCACTTCCTAATTTGTGGAATTGTTTCCTATTTTAAATCACTGCTTTCTTGAAAATGTAGAAGATGCATTCATTTCTATTTTATTTGACTACCCCAAAAAAATCCTACTGTAGTTAAGCTCTGCATTCAGCCTGTGGTACACATGACTGAGGTTTTTTTTGGTATTGGAATTGCAAAATGAACATACAGTGAGGATTATCTTTGGGGAAAAAAAGGGAGAATCTGAGGATTACAAAATGTGTACCGATCCATCTATCAGGTTTGCACACATACATATTTAGCTATAACTAGCATTAAATACTATGCTGCCTATGGCTATACTCAAACTGTCCATCTAGTTTTCTTTTCAAAGAGCTGTGTCTAAGTAGCAAATGAGAATCCAGTTTCATGCTTTGCAGAGCAGGCATCTGCATTTTTAATTTAACAAAGATTGCAATAAAATCAAGGTTTTCTTCCTGAGAAAGAACTGAACCAGGAATAATTATCCCAAATCTATTTAGCACTTTGCAGACTGTCTAATATAATGTAATGCAATGGGGTAAAACAGAACTATCTGATTAGGATTTGTCAGCTTGCTACCTGTATTTTCTCTTTAAAAGATCTTGCTTAGAAGGTTGCCAAGCATTTGATTTTATTTATTCAATTGTTTTGCTTAAAATTCTGCATTACCTCCTCTGAGTTCATTACATACAGTATCATTATGGCTTTTTAAATTATGTTGCAAATATTAAGGTTTGATTAATATCACAATTGCTTCATTGAAATTAATCTATACTTTCCAGGAAAAGGGTTTTGTTTAGGGAATTTTTGGTTTTGGTTTGCTGCTAGGCCAATATATCTAGACCTGTTCTAATTTGGTTTAATAAACTAGCACTTGGAAAATTAATGAAAACCCATTTCCAAAGTACAAGTGTATCAGCCTATTCCTTAACTATGCTTTAACATGACTACCATGACAAAATACTTTGATGTTCCAGTATGTCTATCTTTGCAATTTTTGATTGTTCTGTGCAAGTTTTTTCTTATTTTACTAAGGCAGTGACATGTAACAACTCTGCAACTATTTTCCTGCTCTGTCGTCTATTCCCACAAAGGCTGAATATTGCATGAGTTTATCTTTCTACTCTCCGCGCTCTCTTTCACCTGAAAGGTTAACATGCAGAGAAGGGCAGGAAGAGAAACAAGAGGCACAGAGCAATGTCCACATAGTGGCTGAGCAAACCAGGTTTTCTCAGTCTGCAGGGAGCCAGTCAAAGTAAAATGATCATCTAGTAAATGATGAGAAGCACAAAGAGGATGGATAATGATAATTTTTTCATGTTTTCAGTGCAAGCACTACAGAGTACCTAATAAAGCTCATATGAGTCAAAGCTTAAAAAAAAGGAGGAGGTTCTTCATCTAACTTACAGACAGGCTATGAATCTTTTTGTCTTGCAGTACTGTGAATACCAGACATCGATAGGGAGTCAAAGGGAGAGTGCAGGGATCGTTAGACATCACGTTTGATTCACACAATCCTTGAACAATTAGTGGCAGCATATTGGGACTGCTCTTGCTTAGTTCCCATATCTTCCCTGGAAATCTGCTTTTGGCCAGTGTCAGAGACAGAACTTTGAGCTAGCCTGTCCTTCAGTTTTATCCAGTTCCTATAGTGACTGTTGATGCATGAACTCGTCAGGTGTACTAAGATTCATATTATTGCCAGTACCAGCAATTTAAGACATTGTTGTAGCATGTCCTTAGATCTTCATGTTCTCCTTAACTTGGCCTCATCTATACTAGAAGATTGTAGCAGGTAAAATATATTGTAAAATGAATCAACCAAACTCCAAAAGCATACCTACACTTAGCTCTGTTGAACTTGACTCTTCTCAATCCAATTTAAGTTGGTAATATGGTAGTTTTGGTTCATTCAAATAACAAGCTTGTGCTGCATTGGAGATCAAAACTTAACTGTACCCAGTTACATGGAGTCATGTTTCTTTGCTCTTAATTTTATGGCTTTTTTCTTGAAGATAACATTTTCTCCCTTTTCTTTAACACACTGAGCACAGACAGTAAGCATCTATCATACTGTAATTTATTTTAAATTTAAGAGCCAAAGAGTTTGGCAGAAAAAATTTTCATTTTGGTCAACACAAGCATACACTTCTGTTTTATGTAACTAATGCCAAAATGAAAGTCCACAGCAATTACAGCCCATTTTTCTATTTCCAGACACTTACAATTTGAAGGGTCTCTGAAGATTCAAGTTTCATGGAGAATGTTTTTTTTTGTTACTGCTCAACAATCATATTTGATTTTTGAGCAGTGAGAAGACCAGATCTCTGCTAACATTTTTCAAATTACCTACATAAAAATGCAAAGGCCTGGATACAGAATTAAACACCACTTACTTATCACAAACACATGTAAGTCTCTTTTTTTCCTCTTTCTGCATGTTATGAAATGTTAGAATCCCCTCTCAACATATGCGTAGAACCAGTATGGTCTATTGGACAAATCACTAGGCTTAGACTTCTAAGACCCAGATATTCTACCCTGGACTTTGTTACAGACACCAGGGAAAATCCTATCCCATTTTTCTGGACAAACTTTATCCAGAAAAATCTAAGGACAATAGAGCCAGATAAAGCATATTAATTTATGATTATTTGCTTTATTTTATGGAAAGAATTAATTACATCCTATAATTTTCCCATAGTTTCTGTCAAGGCTTTCAATAAAGTAAGTTTGCTTGTCTTTTTACACACCTGCAATTTGCTTGTACTGGTTTAAACTGGATCCACCTTCCAGATAGCTAAGTACTTCAAGAGCATCACTTGTCACAAAAACAATCATAAAGGTAGGAGGATGCATACACAGAAATAAAACGCAGGAGAAAACCTGAGGGCTTCTTAAGACCTTGTTTTAAAAAGGGAAGCTGCTTGTATCTAGCATTTTTGTTCTACTTACTGTATATCTCCAGACACAAAACAGGAAAAAACCCCAACACACAAAATTTATGTAGTTTACACTCTCCACAGTAGATTAAACTCCAGAAAGGCTTAGCTATGTTTCACTATACACAGCAATAGGGGATGCTCAGGCAGGCTAAATAGTTCAACTAATCCTCCAGCTGCTGACCCACAGTAAATCCACGGCCCTTTGTGAATCGGAAGAGTCACTTGTTATGGTGGAGACCCTTGGAGAGAACTGTTATAGAGATCCAGAGTGACCTTGCAGGCTGCCTGGGGGCAATCCAACCCTGTGAGAGTGGAGGTGCTTGGAGCATAGAAGCATGTGCCTGTTTCTGTCTGCTGTGGTGCGATGCTCTTTAGGGCACGAGCAGGGTCAGGAGCACTCCCTGCCATGAAGAGACAAGTGCGTGGCAGAGCAGGTGCTCGGTACACTCTGTGCAAAGAACTTCTTAACAAACCTTTCCTGTTGGAAAGGGTTTCTCGTCCATGAAATATTCAGAAGGCATTTCTGTGACTTCCCAGAGGCAAGGAACTGAACGGCCAAGAGTTTCACTTTCTCTAGGTGGTAAATTGAATAGGAGAAGACTCTGTGTGTTGAGGGCAAAAGTGGGAGCAGAGATACATGGGAAGCCTGCAGGAGCTTATGGACCTATTCTCAAAAAGAGATAATTTCAGTTTCCACAATAAAAAATGTAGGCACAGATTAAATTCAACCTGAAACACTTACAAATCCATAGGATGTCTGTGCTTTCCAGGGGTACCATTTTTATGCCTCTCTGAATTGGATCCTGAAGGTCACAGACAAAATTATTCTTGGCTTTAGCCATATGATCAGTGTGTACTCTGGCTCTTTTCTTCTTAACCATTTCTGTGTAAGTGGAATGGATTCTAATCAAGGGGTTTTTTAATAGGTTTTAATTTTCTTGTTACAACCAAGAAAAACTACAGACAATTTAAAGCATATTTAGCAAGACAAAATACTGAAACAATATTCAGAAAAAAAAGAACCTCTTTGAGATGTTATTTAAGAAGATAGATGTGTTTTCTTCCACTCTGAAAAACTTGAACTCATCCCTATCACGCCTCTGTATATAGTTTGGAGTTTTTAGAGGAGTTCACTAAAGAGCTCGAAGAAGTTATCAGTTGTGATAGGAATCTCCATCTGTTGCCAGCCCCCTTTGAAAGCTTGTCTTTCATATTTAAAGACATTTAGTGAAGCATTTTGCCAGCTTTTTAGAATGACCGTAAGAGGCCTCAGACTCTCAGCTTTCATAGCTATTTTCCAAAATTAGTGTGTTCTCACAAATTGGTGAGTTTCCAATTTCTGAAGCAAAGTATGGCAAAATCCAGCACTGTGAGCTATTAGCACTTTTCCCCAGCATCCAATGTCTAAGCACCTCTGCTGGTGCTCTCCAGCTACCCACAAAAGTTACCTGTACTGCATAAAGAAATTACTTACAGTTGAAACTGTAGTTCAGTTAACAGGAAATTTAACAAGGGCAACAAAAAGGTCATACTGAAGAAGAAAACCACCACAGGAACCTTATGAATATGCTTCAAACTAGTAAAGAACACAGATTATCTTGATACTTGTCTTCCCACTGTTAATTCTGTAATAATTTTTCTGGAGATGCAGTGGAGAATTTAAAGAAATTAGTGTGGATCTCCTATTAAATATTTTTTCAACTGGGGCCCAAGCTCTCGTTTTAATTTTTAAGGAGAAGATAGCCCTAGTGAGGAAATGTCTTGAGCCTTCAAGTTTCTTGCTGAATGGAGGATAGGACAGGGCTGTGTTGGTTACAAACTCTCAGCAATGATTTCTCTGACTGCATACCACCTGCATACCACTGCATACCCAAACAAAGAAGATGCTGCTCATGGCAAACACAGGCCCCAATATAACAATCCTAATTTGCCTTCATTTTCAAGCAGAGGGCTTGTAAGGCCAGGTGGCTTCACTGAATGCATTTTGTTTTCCGAGGAAGTTCTCTGTGTTTTCCAGAGTTGCTGAGAAGCCACTTTTCAGAAAACCACCTTAAAGTAGACCACAGAGAAGAAGTATAGAGTACGTACATTTCATATTTCAATGACAAAAGAAGAATTCACAAAGGTTCACTTCAATGAGGAGGTATGCCAATGATAGGCAGGTTTGGGGGAAGATTTAGAGCAGGAGCTTAACTTCAGGCACTCTAAATTGTACCTCTGAAGGAAACCCTTTCTTTCTAGTACCTGCAGAGGAAGTGCAGAGAGATTAGCCTCAATCAACACTCTTCTAAATGTCAATGCAAAAGATTGCATATGACAGCAGTTAGGAGATCAGATAGTTTAATGCAACCAATAATTAAACAAAAACATTTTCTTAATGCAATTGAACTAGAATTTCAGTGTTGGAAAAGATCTTTGTAATTAATTGCATCTGTAGAAGCAACAAAATGCTAAGTGTCTGAAAAATTACGCCTAGATGCCCTTAGCATTGCATTTAAGTGAGCAAAAAAAGGTACGCTGTCTTTTCATAAGTGTACTTACAGTACTAAAAGAAATGGTTTGAAGAGCTATCATTCAAAATATTCAAAATATTCAAAATATATTCAAAATATAGTATATACTGTTGCAGTATAACAGTATAAACTGTTGCAGCATATAAATAAAGCATAACAAATACTTTGTTGAAAGTATTTGTGCACACTATAAGATTTAATGTTTCTTTAAAAATACCATTTACAAATGTGGTTGATATACTAAAAAATGCACTTAACCTTTGGACTGTGTGTCTGAGCATTTCCTGATATAGGTTCATGGTGGCAGCATCAGGAACCATAAATCCGTGGAACACACCACAGTAAATGTGGGAACAGATGTTCTTGGATTCCATCATGGGTGAACCCATCAAGTTAAGGGAAAACAGGCAAATGCTTTTTGCTCTCTATTGGGCAGGGAGGAGAAGTAAAGAAAAAACTGTACTTCTGTGTTGAAAATACACATTGCTTTACAGGAAGCATATTATCAACAGTCAAAAAAAGCAATACGTTGGGCAACATTAATTTCTAAATTTCAGGCTGAAGTAGCATTTACATTTTGTATCAATCAGGAGCCAGCAGCAATTTTGTAGGATTACAAAAATAAAGATCTTTTTATGTGCAAAATATAAAGGTCTTTCCTCTATGAGTTACTAAAAATCCCAAGATAGACACAAAGGTTTTTTGAAAAGTCTTGTCCCAACCAGATGAATAAATACTTGCAATGTTTATATATATGAGTGATGCTGAGAGATCCACATTCCTCATAATTTAAGAGAATTTTCTGCAGTTGGAATATTTACCAGCATAGACACCATTATATCTATCTTTTACACCACATTATGGATGTGAACAGAGAGAATTATTATATACATAGGATTATGCATTTTACCTGTGATATTCTTCTGTAACATATGCTTTCTGAAATTTTAACAAGCACTCAGATTCCACTCATTGTTAGCATTAATTTCTTCTCTTGTTTGCTGCTGCTAAATGTTTTTATTAAAGTGTGTACAGCTTTGTCTACCTAGAAAATGCAATAACATGTATTCCGATGTAATGCAAATATGGGACTACAATACAATTCAGGGAGAAATCATAGACTTTGTCCATCATTTTCTCCATCAGTAATTGTTGCAGTAGCAGCTTATTTGACACAGAAGAATGAAATGCTACTTCAATGATTTTTACTGAAAAAACCCCAATATCTCTGACATGTAAGAAAAGTCAGCAGGTCCTTACGTGTTAAGCAGATTGTTAGAAAGATGAGATAGACCATTCCAGTGCATATAAAACATTTTCTCATTAACACTATTTTATTAAGAAGTTTTCAAAAACGTATTAAATGTGTTATCAGTTTACCAGAATTTCCTTTATTATCAGTTGATATAATGTCTCTCTTTTCTCCTCCTAAGGCTCTAGGATCACTTAGTGGTAATTATTAATATGTTATCAGTATTTTGGCCCCTAGTATATAAATGTGTGTTAGATATGCAGGTACTGAGCCATGCAAACACCATTAATTTTCAGAGGAGGAATTTTGGAGGACGTATTCATGGCAGCTGAGTTATGGTAGATTTGGTGTTATGTCTGGGCTCTCAGCCAGCCTTAAGATCCTTCCCATACTACCAGCCATCGAGGGCACACAGTCACTGATGAGGGTGTCAGCTTGAGGCTGTATAAGAAAGCTGAGACCCAAGGAAAGCTAAATATATGACAGGCCGGTCTGAGGCAGCCTGGCAGTAAGTCAGCTTCTAAGTAGCAATGCTTGTATTAAAGATATTCTGCCTTCCATGCTTAATAGTAATAAAGTTTGATTGAAGTTATGTTCAAATTGCACTTTGTCTGATGCCAGGTATTTAATATTAAGCAGTTTGGGGAGTTTTGCTATCTGAAGCAAAGGGGATTTAGATTTATTCCAGACTTTCACAGTTGAAACTTGCTTTATGGCCTGGTGCCACTCAGCCAGGAAAAGAAAAAAAAAAGAAAAAGGCTACTGAAGGTCTGATCATCTTCCTTTTGGCAGAAAAACTCCTGGTTCTTTTGCATGCTTTTCAAAATTGTTTTACTGTAAGAGGAATTGCCCTTCACTGCAGCACCAGGAAATCCCCATTTTGCCTTGAAACTACTGCAGGGTCCAATATGATGATATTATTTTTTTCTAAAAGTTCGGAGCTCAGAAGTCTTGTGATGTCGGACTCCCATCTCTCTCCTTCTGCCTCTCTCCCTCCCTCTTTTACACAGACACTTCTTTGCCCTTGTGTTTGCAAAGTTAAGTTTGCTGTAATCAAGAAGCTCAAAACCAGAGAAACAAAAGAAAAGAACCACGAGTTACGTATTGGCTTTTTCTTTGTTGTTTAGAAAGCCTCCTGATCCTATGGCAATTTAATTATATTTGAAGCCTGGCTCATGACTTTTGAATACTCGCCGGCACAGCAGATATCCTTGGGGACCCACAGCAGGCTATGATATTCCATAAAACCTGTATTAGGTTAATACATAATTCACCATTTAGAAGATGGGAACAAGGGACAGCCTTGCTAGTACAAATTCTTCATTTACTTTTAGGTGATAGGCAATACAGTGCCTGTATTTGAAACTCTGATTAAAGAATTTATTAGCTCAATATTTCATATCACTAGCTAACAGCACACATGCAAATACGTGTTGTATTCATTTGGATTTGCATTTGCTTGGGTGGTTTTACCTATAATGCAGTCATAGACGCTGAAAAGGATAAGAATTGTCAATAAAGTAATCTCTATACTGAGGGAGATAAAGCCCTACCTGGAGCATAAACAAAGAATTTAAAATTCAGAACCATTAGCATTAAGGGTTTTGAAATGTGTCTACAGGGTAACTGTCCTCTTTCCAGCCAAAGCATGCAAACATGTCACATCTTTCTGAGCACGCTTAGTTACACCCCTAAGTAACAGCTGAAGGTTGTTTCAGGCTCTCTACTTGATGTCAAGAAAGTTTTATTCTTCTGTCTCAACACCTTTTGTGCTTTTAAACTAATTTTATTGCTACATCTTGGTCACTTTCTAAGAGAGGATAATATTTTGCAGACAAACCTGTAGGCTTTTCTTAATGACCCAGTGATCTCAATCTCCAAGGTTTTGTGGTTTCCTGCATGGGGAAACACCAAAGCAACAACCTCGGGTCTTTCTGCAGATTGATCCCAGCTGACTGCAATGCATCTGCATTTTGACTGCTTTTATATTCACTGACCAAAACAAGCCAAGAGTCAGGATGGCAGTGAAACATCTGCAAAGAAGAGAGCATATTTCTTCCTTCTACTGCTGGAGATTCCTGGCTAATTCAGGAATGATTTTGGCTACAGCAAAACAGTAGTTTCAGTTTTTTACTCTTTTGTGTCCCCTGTGTTTTTTCCTTGCTGCAGGGGAAGTGGGAGGAGAGAAGCATTTTCTCTGATGCAACTCTTTGTGTCAGGTAAACTCTCCATAAATCTCTTCTTGAGGAATTCAGCTCATTAAAGTCCAATTAGACACCAATGGCTTGATTTACCTCATTAAGGCTAATTTAAATTAGCAGAAACAGCAAATTGCTATTAGGGATTTATAGCTAGGAGTTTTAGTGAACTGTGGACAGAAAATACCAAGGCAAAGACTTGGTTCCTTTTACTATACTTTTCACTCACTCATAATTTTGAGCATAAATACATATTACTAGAACATTTACTAAACCTGGAGCCAAACTGAACTTGTAACAAGAAAGACATTACCAAATACAGTAATTTAACTGCAATTCTTTTTGGTGTTTTGGTTGGGATTTTTTTGGAAAGGGGTCTTTGACTGGGGTTTTTCTTTGGTGTTTTTTGTTGTTGTTGTTTTGTTGTTTTTGTTTGTTTAAAGTATAACCACATTTTTCTTTGAGCTATATTAGGTAAAAAAACCTAAGAAAAAAAGAAAAGTCTGGATAAGTTTTTCCTTTCTCATAGAACCTTTAATAAAAGAAAATAAAGTTCCTCCAGAATTAGCATTTGCAAACATTGCACCTGCCAGCATTGCAAGAGCAGGTTTATTCAGTTTTGGAAACAATTATATATGCAAGAGTCTGTGCATGCTTGATGGAGAAGAGTACAGACAGTATTATATACTCACAATGTCAAGAACTTTCAGAGCAAGTATTCTGGGTAAAAAAATCCCCCAGGTATGATATCCAGCTCTTTAAGAGGCCTGGGTCATTGTGGACAAGAACTTTGGTTCTTTTCTTTACCAAGCTGAAAACGTTGTCTGATGCTCCATTATCCCAGAAATGGCTGCATGAGTACAGCAGGAAAGCACCTACACACATTTATGTGGATCATTTTTGGATTCATATAGTCAACTTGTGTTTCCAGAGGCCTATAAGCAATCAAAAAGTTTGATGCCTTATCTATACTGCTTGTCCAGGCTCCCCTTAAGGTTAACAGAGATGCAAGAAGACTTTTTCAGGTCCTCTACAAGAACTATGTGATCATGTTGTCTTTATTGCCAGCCTGCATGCTACACAACTGTGTATGATAAGCAACATTGTTTTGAGAAGGCAGAAGTTAGGTAAGGTCACAAGTTGTCCTTTTTTTTCAGCTTACAATTAGCTGTCATATATTTCAGAGGGTTTACTAGAGATAAACTTTCAGGATTTTGAGTAGCATGTCATGCACTGAATGCCGAAAGCCTCACTAAACTACAACATAAATATAAATGTGTGTGTGTGTGTATGTGTGTGTACACGTACCATTTGACAAACAAAGGATATAATAGTACATTCTTTGATTTATCCAAAAGTTCCTCCCCAAGAAATGCCAATCTCAGGAGTGATTTCCACTCCAGATGTATGTTCACATAAATTAGGTTACATGTGCTTTAGATAAAAGTACTCAGGTACATCACAGCCATCAGTTTGTGCTTTTTTGTCCTAAGATGCTTAAAGGAGGAGGGACAGGTTGCATAAATCAAGTATTTGAATGTCTGAACTTAGTTTATAACTGAAGTTGATAATAAACTTGTACAGCAGAAAAATGACAAGTTTGAGTCACAGTTTTCTCTTGTACTAGAGACATTGCAAAAATGTGCTGTATCGAGAATAGTTTCAGCTTAAAATACCAGTTCTTTACAGTTAAACACTCAGACAGGCTACAGACTGAAAGCTCATCAAAGCCATTGAACCACGTCAGACAAATCAAAAAAGGTAGGTGTGCATTCAGCAGTCATGAACAAATGCAAACATTATAACAAAAATATTTATCCATCTCAAGTGGGAAGTTATTTCTGATATTTTGAAAAGAAGCTAAAGCATTAATAGCAGGAGAAAATAAAACATAACTGTGAACTCAAGGTCACTAAAAGTTATGCTGAAGCTTTGTAATCATGTGTCTTAGCAACGAAGAGATAAATCATAACTTTCTGCCTTTGGAAATTCATCTTCAAAATATCCACAGTTGCCATAGCTCTCTGTTCCCACTGCTGTCTCTGACCCATCTCAGAATATTTGACAAGAAATGGGACAAAAGACCATGTCCCAGATCTGGAAATCTCTTTGTACTTCTTAAACCTTCCTTCTCTGATTTTCCTAACAGTCATTTCTAAAAAATGCCTATCTCTCTGTCCTAAAGCTGACTATCCTTTTGAAAGCAATGTTGAAATCTAGTTGTTAGTATGCACTTCATCTGGTAAAGTTGTCTCTGGTGAAGTTCATGGGAGAAATCTGGAGATCATTTTACACAGAAAACCAGGAAACCAGAAACTGACATTGCAATTTAGGTCACATGAAGCCAGTTCTCTCAATTAAATTGAATTTTCACTTCCTCCCCCAAGAAAATTCATTATTGGAAAATTTGCACATGTCAGCTAAGGGGAATTTTTTTCAGAAATTGTGCAGAACAGCCCTCCTCCATCTCTGCCTGGACTGGGAGCAAGCCTACATTTACCCCAAAGTTAAAATCAACAGTTAAACTCTTAAACACTTTTAACATTATGGTCTGGTGAGCAGCTGAGCTGGTCTAAGTGTCTGCTGTTGCCAGAAGGCAACACCTTGGTCCAGCTGTTCCTCCTCCCACATTTCACCCACGGGATTACCCCTTCTGCAGAACATCAGGCCCCCCGCAAAGCAGCCACAATCTGAGCAGAAAGGGAAAGTAGAAACAAAATGATTGCCTCAAGATTACACGGTAAGGCAGAAGAAAAGAGCAGACCAAAATCCTGATCTTTCAAATGCCAGCCTCTGACACAAGTTCTGCACTATGCCTTGTCTAAACAGTCCCAGATAGGCCAGCACAGGAAAACAGGAAGAGGTAAAATAAGCAGAGGACTTCTTTCTCCCTCCTTTCAGGAAACAAAGTGATCAAATCAAAGGAGCTGGTTTTCTGCTTATATTTAGAGAAAGGCGTTGATATACAGAGATCATGTTTCGGTTTGACAAGTAATATCAAATAATACCCAGTCTGTACAAGTCACAGAGTAGTGAAGCAGCCCGGTTTTTAGCCTGATTTCAGAAGGACTCCTGCAGCTGTGGTGTCCATCTGACTCTTCCCACAGTACCCAACCAGTTTTGAACCTGTTGGCCAACTTCAACCCAAAGTTCATACAAACCCATTGCTAAAGAGCAGAGGCAGAAACCTGGATTAATACTCTAGGAAAAGCAAGACTGTGATCTGTGGTCATTGGAGGCAGAGGAGAGAGATCACTGTGGGAGGATTTAGGAGACACAGAGGTAATTTAATGATATGGCATCAAGGAGTAAATTGAGACAAGCAGAGGCTGTCTGTAAAGGGTCACAGGAAACACCACCATAGGAATACAGGTTTACTAATTGTGTTGTTTTTTCATAGATGAAAAAATATCTTTGAAACAGCATCAGGTGTTTGAAACTTTCCATTCAAAATTTTTTCTTCTGAGTCATCCTTTGCTTTCAAAGAGACAGGAAGAGATTATATGCTTAAACCTTTTGTGGAGAAGATCCTACACAGAAAATAAGTGATTAATGCCTTTGTATAATTTTGAGTTACACATGTGCAGTTTTCCAAAACAAAAATAAACTCACACACCCACAACAACATCTGTATTTATTTTGGCTTTTTCAAAGTGAAGTTCTACAGCTTTTTACTAGTGTGTTCCTAATTGCTAAAGTAAATGCAAAATTAGGTCCAAAATTTGAAATGATACACCATAGTGCCCGTCCTAATTAGGAAGAGACACTTCCACCATTTCTTTCCAGTGAGTCAGAGACAATGCAATAACACTCCTGAGCAGTAGCAGAAGTTTAGAATAAAGTGTACAGTCACAGGCAGCTGCACATCCTAGATTTTGTCCTTTGGAAGTTAATGAGCAAGTTATCCATAGAATAACCTTAACATTTTCAAGTTCATTCAGAAATAATGCTGGCAAATACTCCTTCATTATTCACGTCCAGAAAAGTTAAAGTAAAGAAAGTCAATTGTTTAAGTAAATGTTATACATTTTATTAAGTAAATAAAAAGTCTGATGCCTGAAAGAGCAGAGGAACTCCAGCATAACCTCAGTCTGCCACTCTGGCATGTGGGACTTCAGGGGTTAAACAAACCTGCCCACAGGAGGGCCAACACTTTCAAATTCTCTGTTGCCTAACAGCTGCATCTCAGTAACAAACTGAGGCATTTCAGCAAAATGAGCAGTATCAGTTTTGGAAAGAGTAACAGCATGGGCACACTGCAATATATAAAACAGGCTACATGAAGAATATCCTGCCCCGAGTGTTCAGCTGTCCTGTACCATGCATACTAGCCAACAATGTAAAAAAAAAGAGGTCTGAGGGAAGATGTTTGGCCTCCAGTACTTGATAAATTAGTGCAAATTAATAACTGATATGTGATGAACTGTCGAATCAGAGCTGAACATTTGTATTTCTGTGCAGAGATATGCAGAGGCAGAGCAACTCAGCATCAATCAACAGAGGAAGGGGAAAATACCCCAAGACGGCTATCGACCAAACAGACATGCAAAGGCCTTGCAAGCTTTCCCAGAGAGCTTGGAACACTGCCTCATTTATTCCAGATGTAACCTACAAGACTCATTTGTTCTGATGATGGCTAGATAGTGATTTCATATAAGGGTCTCAAATAGTAAGTGACTAGAGGTTAAAAATAGCTGTCACACAAGTGCTGTTCACATCGGCAAGCATGAGATCTGGGATCAAACTTTAAAAACTTACTTTGTTCTGCGTCAATAAAGGCTGAGAACATGGCACCAAGAGTGGCATGAGATGACTCTGCTCGACGTTTTTCTCTGTAATACACCGACTGCTAACTTATCAGGCTCTTGGGGTTTTTAATTTGTAAAATGAAGAGATTCCATACATCACTCAAGTTTTGCAAGCCCTGGTTTGTTAGTATTTATAAATTTGTTCTGGTATGGAAAATGTACATCACATGAGACAGTATTGGGGTTCCAGGGTTTCTGAACAGGAACAACTGCGCAGACATCATCTTCAGATGAGTGATAATTGTTATTCAGACATCAGTATTTAGCATCAGAAGATTGATGGGCAATCTTGCAGAAATGCATTACCACTTTCTACACATAAAAGAGTAGTTTTGCGAAAATTAAATACATGCTGTATTACAGCCTAGAGAAATCTTCTTGTGTTTCATAGATGTTTAGATTAACTGCAATATATTTATTTATTTTTTAACTTTATGAGTTTTTTCCCCTTCAGGATTGATTGTTATCATTTTCAAAAATAGTGAGTGTCTGAGAAGACAGCACATAGGTAAGTGCAATATAATTGACAGAATCAATCTAGGCTAATAAGTATAGCAAAACCTAGTAAAACCAGCTGCTATAGCTAATGTGCTAGCATGCTTACTCACAACTTCAGCTCCTCATAGAAAATCATGCAGTGACAATATATCTCAAATAGGATGCTTAACTACAAATTGAATTTATTTACCAAGGTGGCTCATTTGAAAAGATTCTTAAATGTTGCATACAAATGTGGAACAAAGATGATGAGATATTTTAAAAAAATATCTAGCAGAAGTTTCATGCAAAAAGGCAAGAATTTTCGATTTATTCCAGTGATCTAAATGCTAATTATATTGGAATTATTCCCACTGCTACAGAAATTCTGAAACTTTCGTAACAAATATATGTACACTAATTACAGGTCTTTAAAAAAACAAACAAACAATTCTGTCAATTGAAACAAGTGATTGGTTTCTTTTAACTGCAAAATAAAAGTCAGTGATTCAAGATTGGTGCATGCTATCTCCATCTTCAAAAGCCTATCCTTGAGAAAAAAAAGCACTCTATCACAATTCTGACTCGTGGATTGCTCCTGAAAGTATTCATCTGAAATTATGAATGATTCCAAGTTCTGACTTTTGCTTTAATTTGTCCTAATGGAAAATACCAAGAAGGACTTGGAGGTGCTGTTGGATGAGAGGCTGTACATGAGTCAACAATGTGCTCACAGCCCAGAAAGCCAATCATACCCAGGGCTGCATCCAAAGCAGCATGGCCAGCAGCTTGAGGGAGGTGATTCTGCCTCTCTACTCCTCTCTGGTGAGACCTCACCTGGAGTGCTGCATCCAGGTCTGGGGTCCTCATCACAGGAAGGACACTGACCTGTTGGAGAGAGTCAGAGAGGGGCCACCAAGATTAGAGGGATGGAGCATCTCCTATGAGGAAACACTGATAGAACTGGGATTGTTCAGCCTGGAAAAGAGAAGACTTCTGGGTGACCTAATTGTGACCTGAAGGTAGCCTACAAGAAAGATGTTGAGAGACTATTTACAGAGGCTTGTAGTGAGAGAACAATGGGGAATGAGTTTTCAACTGAAGAGGGTAGGTTTAGATCAGATATTAGGAAGAAATTCTTTACTATGAGGGTGGTGAGGCACTGGAACAGGCTGCCCACAGAAGCTTTGGATGCGCTAGAGGTGTTCAAGGCCAGGTTGGATGGGATTTTGAGCAACCTGGTCTAGTGGAAAGTGTCCCTGTCTATGGCAGGGGAGTTGGAACTAGATGATCTTTAAGGTCCCTTCCAACCCAAATAATTCTATGATTCTATGATTAAAACCACCTGAGAACTAGATGCTATTTATGTTTTGAGTACAAGATATGAGGTATTCAAGCATGCTTTTTAAGTTGGACATTGTCAACAGAACTTTTTGGATATGAAAATGTACTTTGAATGATCTAATGAAATGTAAGGGTGTGTTATTTATAGCAAATAATTACTCAAATATTTTTTTCTTGTGATTTTGCTTATGAAATATTTCTTTGGTTGTCAAAGAGACATGACTCTTCCCAGCAAGTCATATGATGACAAAAATGTGATGGATAATTTATGGATAATTCTATAGAGTTATTCATGGGAAGGAATAGAAGGAGCAAGAGAATTATAATGAACAAAAAATGAAAAAGAAACAATTTTCATGCACTAACAGGAGAATCTTGCACTAAAATATATAATTTCCTCTGCATTTCTAGCCTCTTCTGGGAATAAGCATTTACCTCTTGAACAACTGAACTAAAAGATTGAATAACCAGTGTTATTAGTGTTCTGAACAAGTTAAACCTCTGCATTCCATTGCTTTGTGTACAAGAAGTGACTAAAATAAGGGAAATCTGTTGGATTTTAGGATTTCAGCATGCTAATTAGGCTCAGAAACACTAGGACCTGGATACTAGGGTGAAGCCGCAATTAGCTGCAATTTAATGAGCTGTGTAATGATAAGTGACAGGGCTATGTAACTTTACAGCCATAATTTCCTGACTAGATGAACTCTTAAACACTGCAATCCTACGTTCTACCCCAAGGATGTTGACCTTTCTAGCTGCCCAGAGGAGAAACAACTGCCTGCAAAGTTTTTAGAATCTACACAGTATTTTAGCAACAGGAAATTCCTATAGTTTCAGGGCAATTTCTCACTCTGATCAGAGCAAGAATCATTTCCCATGCTAGTCTAAACATTTTTTTCTGCTCCTTATAATCTAGTTTATGTGACTGGAAGTGTTTTTCTGATGACAAGGGGATCCTCTGAAGTAGCCACAGTCAGATAGGATATCAAGGGCATCCAGTATCTGTAACCACATCAAATACAGTTTGGGTGATGGAGAGGATACACAAAGAAAGCCTGTAATAAAACACCTCATAAAAGAGAACCAGAAATGCAATCCCAGAAAGCAAGCAAGCCCCAACTTTAGGAAAACTCTGTAACATTCACAAACATCAAGGAGAAAGTCTGCTGGATAAAGCATGGGTCTGAGAATCAAGTGACTTGCAACCATTAATTGCTTCTGATTGTCCATGACTTTTGGCAAGTCATATTCACACTGCCAAGCTTAACATGGGGAATGTTACAGATAAAAAAAGATGATGAAGTTCTTAGATTCCCCGTGGGAGACACCAACATGTTGCTTATGCTTTCAAAACCCAATAAAGGGAAGATTTTCTTTTAAATGTTAAACTTTCTAGAATAGATAAACTGTAATATGTGCCATACCCGTGTGATCACTTATATGTTTTTTCTCCTTCATTCCTTTGCCTTCTTTAGCAAAGAGCACACATTGGCCATGACTGATAAGCACTCTATTGAATAAGGCCCTAATTTTTTACTTTTTTTGTTTCCAGCCACCATCCCAAGTTCTGTCCTTCCATTTTAACAGAATTTATAGTGAACAAGATTGAGAGATAATGCCTATACTGAGAGTTTGGCAGAATTTAAGTATTCAGATCTATGAGGATGGTAAAAATCCTGCTCTTCTGCAACACATGTCGTTGGAGGCACCTGAGACCTCACTAGACCTTGACACTGCCTGCCTGTAAGTGCAGCAATAGGTTGTCCTGAAGAGTGAGCTCCTACTCATGTTTGAGGATGGTCCAGAATTTCCGCATAGGTCGTGGAGGCATTGAACCGCCAGAATCTGGCAGAAAGCCCATCAGTATGATCACATTCTTGGGAAGGGTGTACAAACCATATATACACACAATTCATGGCACTGCTTGGCACTTTGAAAACATCTTTTGAAAGTGGGTGGCAAAAGAGGGAGTGATGAAGGAAACAGATTAAACACAACATTCCCCAAATGTCACATCTGCTATCTTTACTGTTATGTATTTGTTATGGTGGGTGTATAAAGCCAGCAATATGATACCAACTGAGCACTTATCAAAAGTCCCAAGGAGATAATAACTGTTCTGATATGTAGTTCAGAAGTTCCGGGGATGTGAAATGTGTGATGACATGGAAATCCTCAGCAGCATTACCAGATGTGATATCCCTCAGCCTTTCTCCTCTACTCGCCGCTCTTTGCTTCCTCAGTGGCTTGACATGCAAGATGATTAATTTTTTTCTGGGGCTTACAGCAAAATAGATTATTTTTACTTTGCTTTTTTTTTACCTTGTTCCCCAACTTGGTGCCCAGCCTGGCCGATAGGTAGTCACATTCACGCAGCAGAGAAGGCACGGCTGCTGTGCCAAGGGAGTAGGAGTACATTAAACCAATTTTGCTACAAGAAGAGTAATGTGTAATGAAATTGTGTGGGAACTGTGACCTTATCTAGCTGTGAAAGGAATCAAATACAATTGCAACTCAATTAACGCCCTTAGGAATTAATTACCAACTACCTTTTGTGCTGGAAAGCTGGCCTAGCTTTAGATGAATATTACCAAGCTTGATTTACACTGTCACCAACACCTACAGCTATTCAAAACTGCCACACACTCTCCACTATTTAAATAATCAGGTAAGAAGGAATATGTTTATGCAAGACAGATCTTTGCATTTAAAGATCATGAGTTCTTTGCTGTGGAATTCTCCTGTCATCAACTTTTTTTTGTTTTATCCTACCTGATGGGACAGAAGGTGGGGAGGTTGCAGGCAGGGCTCAGGACACAGCTTCCTTGTGTCAGCCTTATTCCTGGGACATACCTCTCACTATTTTTAGCTGAAACAGGCAAAGGCAAATAGCAGGAGTGGAGAAGGACGTGGATTTAGTTGCAGTCTTAGAGACTGAAGAACAGTGTACTGTTCTAGAAAGTGTCTCTGGGGGAAAGGCAGAGCCATAATCCATCTGTCTTCAGAGAACTCCAATCCAGGACAGATTTTGTAAAGTTGAATCCCCTTTCCAGCAGCACTGGGCATTGTGCTCTGAGGGAGGGCAAGAGTGGGAAAAGGAAGCAACAAAAGGTCCGAGATATTTGGCTACTACTGCCTAACCCTGGCATGGCTATCTACCTGTTCCTAATGCAACTGTGTGAGGAAGGCTACATCTTCATAAAAATCAGAGTAAATGGAATGCCGATAGGCCTTGGTTTTCTTTATTTCCTTGATCATTTTTACAGACTACTTGCTTGGCACTTCTCAGATTCTGCAAAAAAGGCTTTCAGAGATGGATGGATAATAAGCAACTATGACAAAAGCTTTCAACAGTCATCTAATGTCCAAGGTGAATAACTCAATCTGAAACACAGACTTTGGAATGAAGTGACAATAACAATTATATCAAACCTTTCCTAACAGGCACAATTATGGCTTGCCAAGTAACACAAGAGTGAAAAGTGATGTACCACCAACCTTTGTGAGATAGGCAGAAGAGTCACACAATTCACACTGGCAGGCCACAGACCAGTAAACTGTTGCGTGTTCCTCACAATATCTGGATTTCGTACCATTCTTGCATACTGGTGGCATAGCAGAATCCTTGGTGAGTGGATAACAAGCGTTTGCCATGTTCATGTCATTTCATGAAACCTGTTTCTCAGCCAGTCACAGGTATTTGAAGAATAAAGTATACCATTCAACTTTTTTTTTTCAATTAAAACAACAGCAGCCAAGCACTTCATGCAAGAAGATTAAACATATGTGAATTATTTCCTGAGGTCCTTTTCTGATTTCAGTATGAACAATGCAGCCAAAGTTGTGGGAGAGCCTTGAAAGATGGCCAATTTGCTCATGTGCCATACTTAAATCACTGCCTAAACCTGCTGGTATAATATTTCCTTGAAAGTGTCAGTATAAAATATATTCTAGAAAAGCTTGATAAAAATCTGCAAACAATGCAATGAAATTCTTCAACACCTGCAAGAGGGAAAGGTACCAAATTCTTTCTACTTTAAAGGCAGCTTAATACATATGTCTGAGTAAAAGAGAAAAAACCCCATAGCCTAACCTCCAAACCATAGCACAGAGAAAATATATCAAGGAAAAATCCCATGTCCTATGCTCAAGCAGTGAAAATGTTTTCAAAGGATCTTGTACATTTTATCTTCAATAAAATAATATTAATTAGTTAAAACCCCTTCTGAAACATGCTGGAATATAACATGATTTGAGAGGAAACAGCAGTAAGGATTTCACAAAGTTTTTGATCCTTCCAGAGGACTAAGTTTAATTTAGTCATCAGTTTTTCCAGCCAAAAATCCCCCTAATGCAGAAGCTGCCTCATAACTGTAATTTATCAAATAGATAAACTGGTGGAAATTATCCATTCCCTCTTCCAGCATGATTGGTGCATGATGAAGAGTAAATCATCATTTGGAAACAATCACCTTCCCTCTGTTCCCTGCAGTTTAATCCAACAATTCCAGTAGTGCTCTTAAAATAAGATCTATAGCCAAAAATGGTTTCCCAGGAACTCATTAGCTCAGTAATGCTATTGCATTCTTATATAGTAAAGGATTACATATATTGATAATGCTCCACCAACACGATCTCTGGCGTCTAATTTTCAAAACCGATTTGTTGCGACTAACCACAAAAGTAGTTTTCATAATAAATCCACATGCTTCTGCTGACACACAGTAAATACTCTGCTATGATCAGGGCAACATGGAGCTTGAATCCCTACCTAGTGTATTGGATTGAAGGCATTTTTCACCTATGTGCTGAGTGTCAATGCAAAAGCTGTTCAACTGCCTACTTCTGTATCTGTTTCATTTTCCTTGAAGTTTAATCTTAGTGGGGATTTCCTGAGGATGTAATGTTTATCCTTGTGATAATTATCTTAAATGACTGATTTATACACAATCTCAACTGCAGTTTAATACCACTTCTAAATAAAAGGACTTCCTTCTGTTTTTAAAATTAAAGAATTTTTACATATAATCTAAATTAAAAAGTCAAAGAAAAAATGTTGGTACAATAGTTGTTTGAAGATATGTACCATGAAAAAACTTTTGCTTCTGCAAAGTGGTGGGATGGGCTTTCTATCTCTGGCTGCGCTTTGGTGCTTTAGAGCTGCAAGAAGCAGTGAGTAACCGAGGCAGTGGGGTTAGTAGTGATTTCTAGCACCACCTGGCCAGGTGAGGGAAAAGTGTGAGCATTGAGGCTCACTGACCTTGGAAATGGTGAAGGCAACAAACTTCAGAAGCTGCAGGAGGCTCGGTGGTGAATTTTGGGCAGACAGATGGCTAGGAAATAGCAGATAGTTGTAGCAAATGAAAACTGCAGTAAGGGCCAAAATGACCAGTTCTGGGGCATTCAGAAGAGTGAATAACATTCATTAAAACCAACAATGAGGTGTGATTGAGGCTGGAAAACAGATATTTTCTCCCTCCCTGCCTACCTCCTTCCTCCCTCCTTCCTTCCTTCCTTCCTTCCTTCCCTCTCTCTCCCCCTCTTCTCCACTCCCCCTCCTTCCCTCTCTCAGCTTCACATTCGGTAGCGACACCCCTGTCATTAACCAAGGGCAGCGCATGATTTCCAGCACTGCCATTGAGTTCATCCATACAGCTCCATCACAGACAGGATTTTTGCCTGTGCTGAGCAGCAGACTCTGGCACCAGGGCCAGTCCTAGGGGAGGAACTGCCTGATTGGCATTGCCTTGTCAGCACTGCCTAAGAGGGTAGTTTGGAGCAGCCACATGGTTTTGGGGAGGAAGAGATAATAGATAAAGGAACGCAAGATGAGCTAGGATGTTTTGCTGCAGGGGTATTGAATAGCCTCTGGCCTCTTTAATTTGATCATGTCAGTGCTGGCTGTTGAATCTAGGAAATACACAAAGAAGCAATTTATCATGGCATTAAGAAATAAAGTCTGATGCATAGGAAGTGAAGTTTGTGAAAGGGTAGCTTCATCTCAGTGAGAAATGGGAAAATGCAAGCCTAGGTGCAGCTAATGCATGAGATTTCACTGATTTTTAACAAAATGGGATGTTTAAAGGTCTATGTTGCTATTCATAGCAAAGATTTTTAGTCAATAAGGTTACATTTCATTAAAGGGATTGATTTATTCTTAAGTTTTATGCCAAATAACTGTTAAATCTAGACATATTCTAAAGTTTTCTTTATACATTTAGAGTAAGTGTGTGATGTCATTTGTGCTTAACAAAATGCTTGAAAGAAAAATTTCATTCATAGATGAGGAAGTGACTCATCTAAGAACAGGAGAGAGAAGTGGCTGAATTATTTCCTAGTGAAAAATTTACTCTGAGAGAAAGAAACACTCTGCAACCGGAAAACAGAACAATGGCTGAAAATTAATTCAGACATGGAAAACTAAAGCATATTGCACAGGGCTTGAGCTAATTGTAATTACTAAGTTTAAACTCCTTCTGGCTTTAGAACAAGCCTGAACCAATTGCTTTGCTTTGTATTTGCATTCTGCACAGACAAACCAAGCAATACCTGCCCCAGCAAGTATTCAGTCAGGATAGGTACACTTGTTCAGTCCCTCACTTCCAGCTTGCGGCATGCAAGATATATTCTATGACAAGGGTTGTGCTCCATTTTGGAGGACAAAACACGTATCACTCATCATCACAGAAGTTGTGCAGCTAAGAGGCTTTGCAATTAAGAACCCTCGCAATTGTATTCCATAATTTATTCATAGTATCAATTACAGAATTCCTGGTAGAGGAAGTCAAACTAATTATATTTTTTAAAATTTAAATTAGTTTCTTCTGTTCAATTAAGGGAAGCCAGAAACTCTTCAGGGTACCCATACTGCCAGTGGCAAAGTGTAATAGCTGGAGCAGCTGCAGAAAGAACACTCTACAGAAAAAAAAACTCCAGTAAAACTGTGTTAATCAGTTTAGTCTTGGAGAGTGGCTGCTCAACCTGCTGATTACATAAGTGCTACTGGTTTTATAAATGATAGTAATTCTGCAACTTTTAAAACCAGACACAATGACCAATATATTCAAGGAGTGCAGTCTGCATTCAAGGGTGATGAATAACCTCTCTCTGACCAGATGCATAAGTGCAGATGATTGCTTGTGAGATGTGTGTTAGGGACACACTCATTCTAGGCCCAAATTACCCTCTGGGTACTCATCACCGAATAAGGAGCAGGGAATAACCATTTCCTAGGTCAGACCCCTCAGATGCATTAACTGAACCAATAGTTTTGGCCTGCAATACCAGAACACAGCCGAGTTGTGTGTTTATGTCACCCTAATGTGATGTTTGTTGCACCCTCCAGGCTGGCACTGGTGGTTGAGGGGTGAGCTCTGAATTCAGCAGAGCTCCCCCCTTACATCCTGGGCTGCACCCCTGCCTCCTCCTACCCTCATTTCACCTGGACAAGGATATCACTGAAGGTGTTTTGCAGGGTTGGAGAGAGAGGGGAAGGCTTAAGTTTTCACCCAGAATCAAAGATTCTTTATTCATATTAGATCCTCTGAAAAAAATGACCTTATTTTCAAGGAGGGTGGTGCAACAAGCAGCATTTCTGGCAAAGAATGTTGTGGACATTTTCTGATGTGGGTTCAAGTACCAAATAAAAAAAGTGCTGGGCATGTACTTCATCCACAACTGCTTATGCCCTGATAACAGAGCAGAGGGCCCCAGGACCCATCAGAGCAGTTATTACAGGACATTCCTTCACGTATCCCACACAGTGAATTACATCAAGCTGTATTATAAATCCAGCTGTATTTTTAGGTGCATTAGTGGTCGCTTGACTACAACTAAGTCTGGTCAAAGTTCAGATGCTTGGTGGAGTTTTTTTTATTCCTCTCCTTTTCTTCTAAGAGCTATAAACTCATTTTCCAGATATTTCACTCAAAAATGTCAGAGCTGCAACTTCCATCTACTGAGCGGGATGAGCAGAGTGTGTGTATGGGGGGTATTTCTTTCAGGAAAAATTCAAGAAAGATTTAGATACTACAAAGCAGTTTATTTTATTTTCTAATTCCAAAGACAGCAGGTAACCAGATCAAGCAAAACCAACACCTTGACATTGATCCATTCCTCGTGATGCAACAATAACTTTTGGTAGAAACTTCTCAGTGTCTGGATCAATGATTTGTGGATGGCTAGGAGATGGGACATAGGCAGTGTGTAAGCAGCAGGGAAACATTTCTGCACAGAAACAAGACCAGAGACTATGTGGTTAAAAGCTCTTGTATGCATTAATGCAGCTAACAAGGCTTTATTGTCTTCCTCATATTTTCAGTTAAAACTATGCAACTACAGTCCTGTTGTGGAAAGTGCGGTTTCTCACATGGGTGAAGTTATTCAGCCTGGGAGCAATGAAAAGTTTGCAAAATTGCTACAGTCTTCAGGCTCCTGTTTTAAGGGAAAAGTGCTGGGAAAGTGCTGTAAACAGAATTAGAAGTACCCTAAACGATACAATCTGCACCTATTTCCAACATCATGATGCAGAGATTCAATAGTGTATTGTGAAAATTACCACATAAATAAAGGAAAGCCTCTCCTGATTTTTGAAATATTTCTTTAGCACTTCAAAGTCCTAAATCATTTGACACATTTAGTCATATTTTTGTCAGAAGAGAGAAAACAGCAACAGCAAAGTAACCCAAACACCTCTTGTGATCCGGAGGATGACATGTTTTCTAACAGAAGAGAAGGTGAAAGATTTTCTTTGTTAAAAAAAAAATCATGCTTCAGATACCACATCTGCAATCCCACTTTCTCCCAAGAGAAAATGCCACAGGGAAGCAAAGATATTACACATAGTCTGTCCTTGATCCCCCTCTGTGACAAAGGGAGAGAGTAGCTACTTAAGTTTACATTTTTTTGCATGTCAGGAAAGGAATTGAAGCTAATTGTATCAAACCCACTCCCAGCAGTATCTAAGGGTAGTCCCGGTCATTTGAACTCCATGATCACAAGGTCAGATATAAGGTTTCACTTTTGGACTATATCATGGGATGCAAAAATATAGTTTATACAAAATGGCTGAACCATTTGAACTATAAACTAAAATGTCAGTCTTTTAAATATGCCTTTGTAGTAAAATATACAGAATTTGAGCTGAGTTTGTATCTTCTATCAGTCTATATAGTAATCTGCTATCAACCATGTCAAATATCTAATCTCCTCCAAGATACAACACTTCTTTTTGTATAATCCCAAAGAGAGCATAAATATCTTCTGACAGACTTAAATAAACCAGTAATCAACAAATGATACCTGTAGTATCACTGTCAAGCAAAGAAGTCTCTTCAAAAGAGTATTTACATGGGGCCCAAACATGCAGTTATGACATACTCTTATAAAAAATTTTGGCTCGTTATTGTGAAAAATCAGAATGATCCTGGCTCTAGAAAGCATTACACCTGTTATGGGGAGTGTAATTTCAGCTTCTAATTTCATATTCAAATGCCAAAAAAATGAGTAGCAGTTTGACTTCAGGCACCAAGATCAGACCATAATCCTTATTTATGCTTGTCATAGCATTTGTGAATGAGTCCACTGCAATCCTCAAATAACCCCTACTGTAAGGGGAAATGTCCTCTACAGAAACTGAAGTGGAGGAGAGGTAAGACCACAACCATGCAATTAAGTTCTATTTCTGTTCTGCATGGAAAGGAATTCCTCTCCAGCTAGAGACAAAGCTGTAGTATAAAAGGTGATTGGTCTTAGATAAAAAACTATTGAGAAACTCATTAATGTATCAAAATGTCCTTATTACCAGTGTCTGATAGTCTAAGCTTTAGCCTAAATGAGTCTGTAAGCCAAATATTATGTGCTTGAGTAGCCTCTTTGAAATCAGCAGAGCTCCTCCTCCACTTGGATCAACATACAGTGAAATGCATGAACAGATGGCAAGGATAAAGTAAATTTTACACTAACTGCATTTAGGCTATTTCCTAGGACTGGTATAAGAATAAGACATTTTTTTACATTAAACCATGGTTTTTCACTTGTACACCAACTGGGTGGCATAGCAAGGTTGTCTGTTTGAATCAATTATTTGAATTTGTTGAGAGCTTGCCTGGCAATAAAAGACATTATAGAAGTTAATATATTCTGTAATATTCTTAGAGAGGGAAGGAAGATGGCTTGTATTATTATACAGCCAACCTGATAATATCTGGAGAAACAATCACTATAAACCAAGATGGATGGATGCATTTAAAACACACATCCTATGATCAAAATTTTCTTCTACATGAATTTGTTTTCTAGGTCACATGCTGATGAAATTTATATTTCAATCTCCTTCTAGGTATTGATATAAATGACTGTTTACATTTTTATACCTAACACACAGTGAGAGAAGGAACACTTTCATATTACTGGTTCAATAATATGGCACAAAGTGTTCCCTCACACCTGGAAGGAATTGTATTACTTTTTCATTTAAGTTTCAAATTTACAGCCTAGCTTTAGTATAGGATTCAAAGGTTATCAATCCTCCATGGAAGCTAATTAGGACTATTTGTGCAGTGTAGGACTGGTCTGTTATATTTGTAACTACTTATCTTTTCTTACAGTCATCAGACTTTTGTCTTTCATTTTCTATAGTGGGCTGAGGTCTGCACTTAACCACAGAGAAAACTCCTACAACTAAGAAACTCCTTTTTGGATAATTCCACAGAGAGTATAAACATCTTCTGATAGACTTATTCTGCTCTCCCATGAAAAACAGGATTTCATTTTCTTCCCTGCTCTGCCATTGTGTTCCCCTTTCCCCCCTTAACACTAGATTCTTTTTAGTTTCTGGGTACAATTCAATTTTAAGTATTTAGATCAGTATGAATTCATGCTATTTTTAAGCCTCCATTCAACAATCCTTGAATTCATGCCCAGTTCAAGGTGTTCTCAGAGAAGCTTTCCAGTTTGGATTTTAGTTCAGAAGACCTGAGACTAATGTTTTTCAAAGAGATGTCTGCTTTGTTTCACCCCTAAAAAGAGGGCTAGGAAAAGGTTTATACATGCTTATGTCCCTGCAGGGTTGAAGTGGACTATGCTTCCCTGTGTTATCATTGAGTAAAAAATAGTCATTAGGAGACAAATTCCATTATTCCAAGCACAGTGCAAATATAGAGAGAAAAAATGAAGATTTTCAGTTCATTTACAGCTTGAAAAATAGGTTTATAGGTAGTTTCAACTATTATTTTATAAATCCCTATGGTATCTATGCTTTGTGCTATAAGAAAATTTCTACTACATTGGGTGTTGGCTAATTATCACAAAACTTCTCATTCAAAGCAACTGTTATGCAATTATTTTCCTCAACAACAACCAGTAAGTGTTAAATTATCATTTGCCAAAACCTTCTGCGAAAAAAGAAGCAGGCCCTAAGTTTGAACTTGTCTTATAAAATGGCCTGGCATACATTTCTGTGAAGTCTTTTACCTTGTTTAAATTAAGTCTTGGTGATTATCTGAACTTTAAGGTGAGTGATAGTGCAATTTATTCCACTGTTTTAACAGAGGCTTTGTCAGATACATTAACTCTCTTCTATAATTGCTTGGGTTTTCACCTTGGCTCCCATAGCAGGCCTTCCATTTCTGAATACCAAAGCTTGTGGTCATATGAAAAAACATTGGGTTGGGTTTAGAATTGGTCTGGAACATCTTGTTGCTCTATGACATTTTTGTCACAAGTTAGTCCTTTAAGATGTCAGCCTAAAATAGTGGGCTCGGAAAAAATAGATTAATGATGCCTTCACAGTGACACTGAACTTCTGGCCTGAACAAATATCCCTTTTCTAACATACTGTGATAGCTTTTATTACTCACACCAGTGTAATATGTGAAAGAATCTCTTGAATATATTACATCAGAGACAAAAATTCTTGCTTTTAAGGGTTCACACATTACTTCATATCTACTGAGACAAAGAGTAATGGAACAGATAGTGTAAATCAGCTTTGTAGTCCAAATTTTTTTTGTATAACAAGTTTAGGAAAGTCACCTTCAAACATTTGTTTTCTTTCTATTTGACACCCTGTTATTCAAAACATTTATTTTTCTTGTGTGTAGTGGCATTAAGTTAAAGCAAGATCTGGAGGTACTGGTTGGCAGTGGGCTCAACAGGAGTCAGCAGTGAGCCTTGGCAGCCCAGAGGGCAAACCCCATCCTGGGGTGCATCAAACACAGCATCACCAAAGAGGTGATTATCCCACTGTATTTAGCATTGACGCAGCCTTACCACGAACACTGAGGGCAGATATGGGCCCCACAATTTAAGAAGGTTGTGAAGGTCCTCAAACGAGTCCAGTGGAGGGCAATAAAGCTGGTGAAAGAGCTGGAAGGAATGTCCTGTGAGGAGCAGCTGAGGACTGATTTGGAGAGAAGGAGGGTGAGGGGGCAACCTCATTGCTCTCTGCAGGGGAAGTGGAAAGGGAAGGTGCTGATCCGTTGTCCCTGGGATTCAGTGATAGGACATGTGGAAATGGTTCAAAGATACATCAGGAGAGGTTCAGACTGGTCTCTCTTTATCAAGAGGATGGTCAAACATTGGAACAGTCTTCCTAGAGAGGTGGTCTTTGCACCAAGCTTGTCAGTGTTTAACTGGCTTTTGGACAACGCCCTTAATAACATGGTTTAACTTTTCGTCAGCCCTTAATTGGTCAGGGAGTTGGACTGAATCATTGTAGGTGCCTTCCAATTGAACTATTCTATTCTATTATATTCTCATCTAAACATCTCAGTCTCTTTATGGTATTCAGAACCCCACAGGGCCAGGTCTTTCTAGTCATATAATTAAATACTGTTCTTCTCTAAATCTCTACCACCTTTTAGGTTTTTATGCTAAGATCCTCATGTGCCCTAGTTTGGTAAAGAAGTTGTTGGGTTTGAGAATAAATACATGCTTTGGTGTTCCTGGGGCATCTTAACTTCTGGTTCCAGATTAATATTTTTTATCTGTTTGGATTACAGATAAAAGGATCACTATCCTATTATGGAGCACAGAAGTAGATCTAAAGATTTTATTTCAGACATGTTAAGAGCAATATCAGAGCCTACTTAACCAGGCATCTGTGTGAGTTTTGCCAGATTGCTTTGCTTTCATTTGCCTTAAATTTACAGATCCAAACTAAGTCCAGGCTCTAGACTATTCTGAGGGACTATGTAGCAACTTTCCAACAGTGTAAGTCTAAAACATAGAAAGCCAGGATTTGTTGGGAAAGGTAAAATCCTTTATTATGAAAATTTGGAATTGCCCTCTTGTAAGCAAGATACAGACAAACAAAACTGTAGACCTTCGGAGAACGTTCCCTGTCACACTTTTAGGCTTGGATATCCCAAAGTTTAGCCCCCAGACAGGAGCCGAACTTTTCAGCCATACAAATATCTCCTCACTGGAGGTGAACAATGGCAGACATCATCTCTGAAGGAGTGACAAGTTACCTAAATGTGGGCATAGATACACAGATCTGACCTTGTTCCTTGTTCCTGCAGCAACACCATATTGTCTTTACAGAATTTGTCTTTGTAGCATTCTTATGAGATGAAACACACAGCTTTGCCTATTTTACAGCAGGGACACCAGCACGTGAGGCCTATGGCTTCATTGCAAACTTTTAAAGGCATCAAGGTAATTGGAAACAGCCAGTACTGTGACTATGAGGGAATTTAAGTCAGGTCAATCTACGTCTTATCTAACGGAGAGATTTTACAGGTTTTGAGACATGGGGACATTACTGCAGTGGATTATTTGCACAGACACAGCCGTATCAGCAAAATGTGTGTCTTAGGTGAATAATCCCCCCCAAAGCCAAACAAGACACATCAATACAAGCTGTCAGAAGCCTCTAGCTCATATATAATTTTGCCAGGCTATTTTCTTCACCTCCTGAGTGGCAGAGTTATATCAACATCTCGTCCCCGACACAGCTGTTCCAGTCTTACAGACAGGCTGCTCTGGGGCTGGCTGTGCAGTGGGAGGATGCCCTGCCACAGCCGCTGGGTCAGTAAAAAATAGTTTTGGTAGTACATGGCTGATTTTTTCAAGTTTTACTCAGAGCAGAACCTTCATGTTTTGGCCCAGATTAAACATGAAGTTTCCAAGGACTTGGAGGCAGGTGTCCAGCTCTCAGCACACATGCCAATGGGAACTTTTCACCATGGTGGATATGTTTCTTGCTCCAGCCTTATCAAACTGGCTAATTGTTCCTCTCCAAAAGGAGCAGTGTAAACTGCCAGACTTCATGGAAGACTAATGATAATACTTCATTTTTTTTAATTGTAGCATTTGTATTAATTTATTGCTTTTTTGTGCAAATGTTAATGAGGGACAGTTTTCTCTGTATTAGACATGTAGTAGTCCAGCTAAAGAGATGGGCAACACTTATACATATGATGTGAAAATACTTATTGAAAAGCAAAGTTACACATTAGGCATACAAAATGATAGGATTATGATAGTAGAGCTTGCTGTAATTTATTGCATGTTACTTTGTGCTTAGAAAGTTTGTGTCATAAGCCTCTAACAGATATGACCTGGTATCCATCAGAGAACTCAATGCCTCCTTGCAGTCTTTGCTCAGCTGTGCCTTAAAACAGAGCTGCTGTGGTCAAGCCCACATCAGCTCTCTAGACTGTATTTCTTCTGATTTCCATGGGATAAGTCAAACCTTCAGGACTCAGAGAGCCTTAGTTCAAGAAATTAAAACAGCTCATGAAAGACAGGATTGTATAAACAGATTCTGAAGGGGCTCTGTTTGAAATTAGGCCAAAGCAAACACTGAGGCCAGCTCTTCCTTTCCCCTTGGTTGCCTCTCCACCCTCGGCGCCGCTGCAAGGGACACCTTTGCCAGACGGCTCCTGACCTCCCCCACGCCCCTTTCTGACCCCCAGCCTCTCAGATGGTTTTAATTGCAGACGGCCAACACAAGGTCCTCCAGCATGTACTTCAGTAGCGTCTCTCCAGTTCTTTCACAGGATATATTTAAGGGCCTGCTCAGCCAGCTGCTGGACGTGCCTCTCTGACTCCCCTCCCATGAATCCGACAGTGAGGGAACCGCACAACCATCATCTTTTGGACAGACACATAAGATCTGATACTGGTTCCTGGGGAAAGGATAGCCTACTGCTCAAAGATAATTTTCATTTGATTTTGGAAACTAACAGAAACCTGAATGTGTTAGAACACATTTTAGATTAGGTAACAAAACAGATAATCAGCTTAGTGATGTCTGAATTTTTTGAGAGCAACTAGAGATATAAATCTATCAGAAAATAATTTGCAAAATGGCTTTTATCAAAGTAGGGTAAATGAATCTACTTAATTGCAAAGAGAATAGAGATATAAAGAAAAGGTAAAGCTCATGCCACCCCCATCTGTAAACAATTTCTTTGAAGTTGATCATGACCTGGGAGCTAGTATTATAGGTGTGCATATAGCACCAGATAGCAGGTGCAGAATTCCCACCCTAAGATTGGTGGGACCACTAGGTTGGTTCAGTCAATGAGATTTAAAATGAGATTACATGGTCTGTTTTGTGTTAGGGCTGAAGGATTTCTCTGTTAGACTGCCTAACAATATTTTTAAATTCAACTTTCATACGGTGACTATGGATTTCCAGTCTTTTTTGTTTCTGTTTCTTTGTGGCATTCAACTAATCTATTCCTAATGAGAAAAAATTACACTTAATATCATAAACAAAGGGACTCAACATTCTGTGGGCAAAACTGCCTAATCATGAGGATTTGAATAAAAGTATCTCATTACTTACAATGGAAATCAAGCAGTCTAACCACATAGAAATCTGATCCTTTAAAAGTATTTTTTTCAGAACAATTTTAGTCATTATCCAGGAACACAGAAGCATGACATTACAGCTTTCTTTTCGAGTTCCTACTTTACCATGCACAACATTAGGTCTATTTAACCAGCGTCTATAATGGTTATGGCTACAAAGAAAAAGGCTAATGTCTGAGCAGAATAACAGGTGCAGAGCACCTGGAACAGCAGCACTAGGACCAGTGAACTGCCCTATTCATCCCAATGAGCCCAAGGTGTAGCTTTATGATACAGCTGAGCCCCTCTACGTGCAAACTTCTCACAAACCAGCGTTGCTCTCCTCCTCCAACATTTCCTTTGAGCCAATTCTGGCACTGGCTTGAGCATGAAGTAAATCAGATCAGGAAAATGAGACAGAAGAAAACTTGCTTTCCAATGCATCTCTATGGCTTAGAAGAGGGAAGAAAGAAAATACTCTTTTCCATGAACTGAAAGAATGAGGAAAAATGGCTTTGAAATCTGTAGTCTGCAAATGTAAGAATCTGGCAACTTATTCCTCTCCTCAAGTAAGGCTCAGTATATGATTAAAAACCTTATAGTTACCTTGTGAAAGACCCTTGAGCTAGCTCTGATGGTGTTGACATGCACTGGAACAGGTTCCAGAACATGTTAACCACAGTAGCATTGTGCTGCTCCCAGTCCTGAGAGCCTACCTCCAGAGAGCAGCCATGGATGGAAAGGAAGAGGGATTGAGTCACCAGCAGGACCACACTGACATGGCACCTCACCTGAGACTTTGCTTCCTTCTGGGGTGGCATGGAGGTCACTATGCTGCAAGGGCATGTGCACTGCAGCTCCCTAAGAAGCTTAAACCTGTGATCTCCTCATTCTCCCCAACCAAGGATGCCCACCGCTCTCCTGGGACAATGTTCACGCTCATTTCCCATATTCACCCAGTCAGGAGATGCATGATCCCAGGAGAAAGACAAGGCAGGACTGGACTTGACTGGATTGAATGGATTTTTTTGACACCCATATGAGTGCCTAAGCCCATGAGAAATTTCTTCTGTGTGCAGGTGGCTATTCATGGCATTAACTATGCCAGCACACTTTCTAGACTGTTCTGACCTGTTTACCTTCAATGTGATGTCCTATGTTGCCATCATTTAGGAGACTGATTGCCTCTCTTTGCCTAAGACCCAAGTCCAGTGGGCCAACAGTCCTGTGAGAGTAGAGTGTGCACATCTTCCATGTATGTCATTTCAGAGTACCATATTGGCTGAAAATGGTAGGGGTCCACTATTTCCCTCCTAATGTATCCTTTGGGTTCTCCAATAGGAAAGTTTTGCTGTTAAGGTCAGTTCTAATCAAAATCAATGACCCACCAAATAACAGAGTGAAACTTACTTGTCTCTGTTCTAAATTTCCTATTCCATACAGTGACTTTGCCATAACATCTTCAGGAAATCAAATGCTGAATAAGAAGCAGCTGGCACAAACTGAATCTGGTAGGAATACAGTGATTGTGGTCAAGACGGAAAAAGAGAATATCTTCAAAAAATATGTGGTACATAAATGTTACCTTTGCTTGCCTCTGCCTCTGCTCATGGGAGCATACAAGTCCTAAGTCATGCTAATATCATCATCAAGGTAGCAAATCCTTAGAGCATCAGCAAAATATGCTCTTGACTTTCCTTGCAAGAAAAGATCTGATCTCAGACTCTTTTATTGTTATTGATCCTAGAAAAACAGGGGCAGTGGTGAAGAGTCTCACTCTGGCAGAAAAATGCAGCCTACCTGTGCTGGCAGCTGCAAATGTCCCTGCTTGTTCAGCCATCTCTTTGTCTTCCAAACACTGCTGGTCAAATTTCAAAATTTAATCCTCACATTTCACCAGCACCTCAAAATCCACCTATCTGATTTCCCAGACTAATTATACAAGGTCAAAAGAAAGCATTTTTCTTATCAAAAGAAGTTAAGTTCTCACAAGCAGAGACCATGGAGCAAAGTTTTAGTAGTTCAAATGGAACTAATTTACCCTTAAAGCAATCATTTCCTTATCATTTCCTTTTGGACAAAGATTTTCCCCCTTTTTAGTATGTGCATATTTTCATTACCATGACTCCAGTTTTGCCCAAGGCAGGAAGAGATTTTCTGAAGCGCAAACAAACAAACAAACAAAGCTCAATATAATTTCCTAAAGGGATAGGCAAAAAAGAGTGAACAAGGGCTTATTCACTCTCATAAGTCTAAAGAAAGCCATATAAATTCAATGCCATAAAAATCCAGGTAACCTATAATATTTTCTGTGAGCAAAAAATCTGAAGGTGTCATATTTGGATCTGGAGGTGGGCAGTGTTTCACAGGAACATGAGACCAGGTTTCTATTTCAGGAAATAGGACACCAATTTTACACTAAGTCAGTGTAAAACAATGGGTTATGTTGGTAGGTAAGCAGAATGGCGACATACCTTAGGTTCTTCACAAGGAGTAGAATCTGTGTTTTACTGCTTTGCAAACAGAAGCATTACTACTTTATATGTCTTTTCTGGCCTATGCTGTATGAATTACCCATTTCTGTGAAAACAGACTGAGCTATTTTCCAGAAATGTAAGCATAACGAAAGGAACCTATCTCAGGCATTAGGGTTAGACAGTGTCTAACCCATGCTAATGTTTTTAAACAAAAACAACCATTGTCAGACTTTTTTTGTACTTTTTCTGTTGTTCATTACTACTGAACCAGCAGCTTTCCTAATGAAGAAATCAGACTGGAATCTGACACTTCAGAGTCAGAGTAGCTGCAGAGAACAAAACTATAATGAAAACAATATCCTCAGACCAGAGTTTCACATGTGTTAGCAGTTACTGTTGCTGCCTCTCTCAGTACTGCCTATCTACATAATCATGGGCTGCAAAGCAAGTTCAAAGGGCTTTTCTACAGAGGAACCCCACACTGCTTCGCTCACAGCACAGCACATCCCTGCATGGATGCCCAGCAGTTTAAAGCTGAAAACAAGACTTTGGCTTGCTTCTGTCCTACAGAACTGCAAAACTTGGCTATTGTGTGCTGAAAGACAGGCCAACTCTATTCTGTTGACTTAATCACCTAATTAATTTGTCAAATCTATATTAAATACTCAAACTAATTGTAGAATTGTCTTGGCCCAAGATTGCTTGTCCTACTGTTATTTTCTTTTGCAGGTGTTGCTATTGTTTGCCAGCCACAGGCAGGATCACGGGCTGAGCAGCCTGTAGGTCTGATATCATACAACTATTATTATATTCATGTGTTGATACAACTCTGTATTTAGACCCAGGGTGAATACTTGCCTCTAATCCCATAAATAATACTTTACCATTAACTTCAGGTGGTCCAGGATTTCACCTTATACCTCTAAAATCAAACAGTGTTGATTTGGAATAAGTTTCAATTATATATATATATATATATATATAAAATCTAGACAAGGGTGTTAATTAAAGGAAGATTTCAGCCCTGTCCTTTAAAAATCACTTCTGACATGTCCAAAAAAATTATTTTTGACCCAAACTACCCCACATGAGAAAAAGGTCCCTCAGATGTTTCACTGGAAAGTAAGTGAAGTAGATATAATAATTTCCATGTTATTTCTTCTAGAAGTCCCTAAAATCCATTCTGCCATTACCGAAAAAAACGATGGCTTGTGCTCCCTCAGCTGGTTAATTCCTGAATGTTTCCCAGAGCTATGTTATTACTGATGGCTGAATTTTCTGCAGCTTGCTAATATCTTTACATGTGCAAAGATATTTGTCTCTACAAAAAAAGAGCTTACAATAGCGATAGCAATGTGGTGTGGGGAAGTAAAATGTTAGAGCACGACATATTATCTTAGTTGTCTGACAGCGTATCGAAAGATAACAAATGAAAGCAAACATTGACTCTTCCTTCTCATCTCCGCACACTTAATTAGACTTTACCCTGCCAAACCCCTATTCTTTAAATAAACAACATTAACCCATAATTCTGTGCTCTTGTACATGGTATTATACAAGAGCACAGAATACCATTGCACTTAACGTGGTATTGTAACTAATTCAGGAAAATTGTGTTTTCTATTATGGAATTCCCTAAAGCATTTTTTTCTGTTATTTTCAACACATTTTTATTATTTAAACATTGCCCTCTCAGTGAAAAGCACACAGGACTGACCACAAATACACAGCCTGTGGAATCCATTCACTGTAATAACCCAGCATAGGCTTAAATAGACAAGTAGTGAGCTCCTCATCCATGAAGCTGTGGTTTGTTTGAGGTTTTCCTCGGGATACCAGGCAATTCCATTTTTTCTCTGTACCTTTTTATTACCAAGAAAAAATTTTTACCATTATCATTTATTCAATTATTCCCTATATTTATTGTTCTCTCTTCTTTGCCTTCCTTTTTAGGCAAATCTAATTGAAATGTGGTAGGCCTACTTTCTCTTATTAAGTTTCTGTAAAAATAAAATGTTTAATGAAAATATGCAACGAAGTGTCAACAAAGTAAATTTAAGAATTCTTTTTAATTTACATCTTTGGGTAGATTAAAGCATTATATGTTTTCACTGTAAGTGAAAATTTTCTTTACATACCAAGAAGAAAATGAAGAAAAAACGGAACTTCTAGGAAACTAAATTTTTCCACAGAAGAATTCTTGCATTATTTGTGTTTCTTAATAATTACAGGTGTCTTTCATGAAAAGCTGTGTTGGATTGTTTGGTTCTTTTTTTAGTACAGTCCCGATATTTGCCTGTACTAAACAAGTAAGTTAAAATAAAGTTATAGGAATCTAGTTATTATTTTGCCATGCAAAACTGACACTTAATAGTGGTTCTACAAGAGCAGCTTGTACATATATTACCAACTCAGGAAAAGTAAGCATCTTTTTTTTTTTCCCATATCTGAGATGCAGAAATAACACAACTTTTTGTAAGCAATTTGGTACAAGATTTACTTAGAAACAAGATTAAGAAAATTTTGCAGGTGCAGTTGAATTCAGAAGAATGTAGCCATCTGCCTGAGACTCCTACGGAGACTGATTCCTGATTCTACTTAATTGCAACGTTGTCCTTATATTCATGGCTAGGCTTTGCGAACGAAGATTTGGGAAAGTCTTTATATTAATTAGCAAAGGATTAAACAGTCTCCAGAAAGGACTCAGATTCTTTTCGGAGTTTCCTGCAATGCCTTGGATCAAAGATAAGGCAAATTTGGTGCAGGAGAAGAATAAAACATCAAAGAGAACTGAGTGCAAGTTGAAAAAAAAAGAAAAAAAGAGTCAAAGTAGCAGCCCTGGCAAATGAAGAGTGTGTTTTTCCCTGGGTCTGTGGAGGCAGTGTTGATACCAGACCATGGTCAGATATGTTTTAGCTTTTGTTTGAAGCTCCTTATGGATCTTTAGCAGGAGACATTAGCCTCCAGCCAGCCCTGCAATCTGAGCCAAGGTGAGCCAAGGGTGCAAAACAGAGTGGTTCATGGGGTGAAGGCCCCCAGAAAAGCTAGCCTGCAGCTTTTCACCTAGATTTCTGACAGCATTTTAAGGTCAGACAGCTAGATAAAGCATCTGTACACCTCTATAAACCCTTGCATATAGTTACACCATGGAGTTTCTCTAATCAGAGAAAGGAAAACCAGTAAAAGTCTCATGGAACACACCTTCCCTAAGGAGCGAATGATGGAAAATAAAAACCCTTCAACAGGTAGAAAAAAGAATTTAGAGGAAATTATTTCAAAATATAATGCCTAGCAGCACCTTCTAGCAAGCCTCCAGATAACTCTGGGACTCATTTACAGGTCAGTTTGCTAATTTCCAAATGCGGTTGGGAGCCTAGCTTTAGAAATCCAAGTTTCAGGATCCAAGCTTGTTTAACAGCAGACACTGTTGCCTGATCTACCAAAATGGGAATCCAATGAAAATCTGATAATATTGTAAAAGCTCCAACAACATTTTTGTGGACCTACTGTAATAATGTATCCCATGAAGGAGTTAAAATGAAAAAAACCTATTCCAGGCAAGTGTCTAATCTTCAAATATAAATCCAGTCAGCAAAAACACAGTCATGCAAAGTTTTACCTAAAATTTATCTCTAATTATTTTGGGGAAGTTGGTTAATAATTTATCTCATATATTTATAAGTAATGGTAGCATACCCTGATAGACTGTTTCTCTGAAATAATTTTCTGAAGGAACTGGGGAAGAATGTGTATAAATAGAACAATGTATGTGACTACCCTCCCTGTGAGGTATACAGAGAATTTAGATTCACTTTTTTGTCAGGTGATCTTTTGCTAATCTAATAACAAAACTGAAATATGCCAATAGAGACCTTTAGAATCAGACTCTGATACAGACAATTACATTGCACTTGAAATGCTTCATATTAACCTATGAGAAGAAATACAGGATTTACAACAGAAAAATGTTCCTACCCGTCTTTACCGTAGGAAGAGCCTAAATCTTCTCTTTTATCATTCTGCTCACTGGTGTCTGTCATTGAGTGTATGGCAATGAAGATTTATTCTTGAGATCTCAAGTAGTTATAAAGTAAGATAGTTTCCAGGGACTGGGGGCTGTGTTATATGAAGTCATTTCTCCAGTAACACAGAAATAATTTTTCTGGCAGCACAGAAATCACTGGAAAAAAAATAGGTAAATGTATTGGACTATAAATAAAAATACAAATCAGGCATATATAGGAAATGTTCTCCCAATTCAAGAAACACATTTTAAAGTAGATTTACTTGAAATACACAGTAGAGTTTCATATAGACTTTGCAGGATGTGGTTGTTTGGATCGGTAGTCTTATCATTAGAAAACTCATTTTGCTATGTTTATGGCACTTTAAAAGGTATAACTGTCTCATTACTTGGTGTTGAAAATATAACTTCAGCCTGAGCAGTCATCTCATCCAGAATTCACATAGTTTACGGGAAATGCAGCCAATACTAAAGGGCATCACAGGTCACAACATTTCTAAACTGACCTTTGGAGACAGCAAATTTTTTTTGCTATAAGATGATATTTAGAATTTCCTGGCTCATTTGAAGGAAATTTGCATGGTGTCTATGCAAGCATTAAAGCTGAATTAAGTTCTGTTTTCTTAATTCTGTAGCTAGCCAATAGATATCACTCAGTCTCAGTGGAAATGGGATATGACAGTTTTCATCTGGTGAAGCTATAAACAGTATTTTTGGAGGAAACAGATCTCTCCTTTCAAGAAGACAAAGAGAGGGAAGGATAGCTGGCTTTGGCTTAAGCCCTGGCCATAAAGAGGGCTGTTTTCTCTGAAGTGCTATATGTACCTCCCTGGTTACAAGCAAGCAGTAAACATGTTTAAGGTTGGAGAAAACAGACCTGGGGTTATGAGTGAGAAAAGTGTGTTAAGTCCTGGAAGAAACCATCAGCAATAACTTAGTATTTAAGTGAAGGAATGGAGGGCATAAAGTAAAAAATGGCCCACCAGACCTTAATTTCCTGTAGCTAGGCACACATTTCTGGAAATTTTAAACTTGCTTTTGCTTTCTTCTCAGTTCTAGGCAAGGAGACTGTATTAGGGAGGGGGGAAGATGCCTGAAAAAAATGTGAAACCTATGAAGAGACAGCTGAAATCAGTTTTCTGCACTAGCCTTTGATTAGCTGGTCTCCAGCTCTAAACCCCTGAAGCTAAAGGAACTAAAAAACCCAGCCATAAACAATGAATGCTTTGAATTAGCTTCTCTTCATATGTCATGCAAGAGGAGAGGAGTGACATGCCCGCAGTGAACAGCCGCACAGAAGGTCAGCTGGAATCTGCAACAAAGTCCAAGGTTGGAAACTAATGGCTAAAAGCATCTTCAGGACTCTTAAGAAAAGCCACATAAAAGTCAAGACATTTGTTAATTAAGCAAGTAAAACATTTGTTGATGCAGGAGAACAGTCACAACCACCTGAACATACAGGGGCTTCAAACTCTGCCCCCATGCAGCCCAACGCTTCTTCCCCATTTCCTTCAATGTTCAGCCTCCCCCAGGATCGTGTCTTGCTTCTCAGGGATGCAAAGAGACAGTAGATCTAGAAGAAAGTAAATATATCTAATACAGGAAATTCAACCCATCCACTAGAAGATTTTGTTCCTCAAAACACCAGGTGATCATCTGCTTCAATTAGGAATGAAAAAAAGATGAAAAAGATCTTATTAGTTGATAACATGCTATCCATTCTGAAGAAGCCACTAACACTGAAATCATAGTCTTGTTCTGACAGACATTCAAACAGGCCTGTAAAGATCCAGGATTCAAGTCCACAAGTGGACTTTTCACATAGTGTGTTTATTTAAACAAAAAGATCAAGGTAGAGGCATGCAAGAGAGCTAGTGGAGATTTTTTTTAAAGAAAACAAGGAAACACACCAAGGTTGTAGGATAAGAGTTTAAAGGCATAAACCAGACAAATCTTAGGAAAAAATAATTTATTTTATTCCTGCTTGTTCATGGGAACCAGGTATTATGGTTGAATTTTTATAAGGATGAATTACAAGGCAAGTGATTTTCTTTTTTATCATTTTGAATCATTACTTAACCATTATTTTTCCCTTAAGTTTTTTATTTCTGATTTTCCTTCAGTTAATAATTTATAATCCAGGCATTACAGATGATTTGGTGCCCCAGAGAGATTTCTTAACACTAGTGATAATCACTAAAAGCAGTAACTTCTTCAGAGCCCCTTTTTACATAAATTTCTTTAAACTGTAAAGGAGTAAAATATGAACTGGAGAGATTTTAGAAGTTGCCCAGGAGATGTTAGCAGTAACAACTTCTGGGAGTCCAGAGAGCAATTGTTTAAAAGGAAAAATAATGTAGCCAAGGAAGCAGCATTTACCTGTACAAAACCCTTCCCACAACATCTCCATTTGCTACATATCCTGTAGCAAATAACAATAAAGAAAAATCTAAGACACATGAAAAAGAAAAGCCTGTTCTTGGCTCTTCATCACTAACCCAGCTTGTAGGGTTTTGCTCATTTTTTCTTTTACCATCTAGAAACTAACATTGTTTTGCTTCTTGATATTAAAATAAATACATTATAGTTAGGGCCACTACATTTTATGGAGGCTGGATACTCTTGCATTTTTTCTTATTTGGCATTCTACATAAGCCCCAGAAGATAGGAATTCATATTTCATTTTATCAACCATTTTTTAAAAATCAGAAAGGAAAACCCAAACTGCTTTGGTGCTTCTGTTTACTCCTCAGCCATTATGCTCTCACCACACTCCAGGAAAAAAGAGTCTTCCAGAGGCTGCAGACTTGAAAATATCAGGATGAACTCTTTTTTTTTAATATAATTTCTCTAGTAAGAAAGAAAATGTATGTTAAAGTGAAGTTGCTCATTTAGCCAAAAAGATGCTCAAAAAATGTTTACGTGGTTATAAATAGATGTGTATTTTTATAGATCATAGAATCATCTCAGAATTATAGAATTGTTTAAGTTGGAAGGGACCTTAAAGATCATCTACTTCCAACTCCCCTGCCACTCCATCTTCCACTAGACCTACTTGCTCAAAGTCCCATCCAACACAGCCTTGAATACTTTCAGTGATGGGGCATCCACAGCTTCTGTGGGCGACCTGTTACAGTGACTCACCATCCTCACAGTAAAGAATTTCTTCCTGTAATATCTAATCTAAACCTACCATCTTTCAGTTTAAAGCCATCTACCCCTTGTCCTATCACTACGTGCCCTTGTGAAAAGTCCAACAAGTTGCAAAAGCCTATATGCAGCTGCCCTTTTCCCTGTGTGTGTACATGGTTTAGAAAGCTCTCTGTCCCCAAAGGTTTCTTTGTTTCTTAAGAGCCCGGTACTACAGGGATCTTGGCAAGTATAAATCATTTACTTTTAGGTATGAAGGAGGCAATCTGTATTCAGTGTTTGCACTTACAATATTGTCAATGGGAAACTTGGATGTACAAGGAAACTTGTTTATTCACTGCTAACAGGTTTTTTTTGTCAGCCCTGACTCTTTTTTAATAAACAAATTTTTCTTCTAAAAAAACTACTACAGAACAATATAGTACATTTTTCCCTATTTTCTTTTACATGTGACAGTAGCACATGTAAAAAATAACTATAATATCAGTGTTATAAAATTAATATGACACAGCAGCTACTGTATTTTCCTATTATGTTCTGTATTATCAGTGTTGGACCATTTCCATTATAAGTCCTGTTTTCAGTTGCCCAATTTCAGCCATGTTAAGTAGAAAATTTTTAGTCCAGAGTTCTAGCCAAGACAATTTAAGGGAGAACATTTTCAGTTTTACTTTTTCAATCATTTCCAGGAGTTACCTTAAAGCAGCCCAGTGATTTTCCCTTTAAAAGGCTCCTGTGTTTCCTACTGTGAAGCTGGTACTTTATCAGGATGATTACTCTGTTCATAATGTACCAGAAGAAATAAAGCTGATCTGGAAAGAGGTGAGGATGGGACAAGATGGGATGGTAGTTGAGGAATGGAAAAAGAATGCACAAGTGGTTGGCACGAGGACAGTGGAAGTGGTCTTTTTCCCTGCTAAAGCTGGATATCAAAGTGTCTCATGATGGAAAACACTAAAACTGGAGAAAGTGCAGGAGGAAGAGCTTGGGAAGGGTGCTAATAACACCAGGATCTCAGGTTCAATCCCCTATATGGGCCATTCACTTAAGAGTTGGACTCAATGATCCTTGTGGGTGTCTCCAACTTAAAATATCCTGTGATACCGTGAGATGGCAAGTGGGAAGGGGAAAAGACCAGAGAAGGAACGATGCTCTTTGGGAAGGTGGAGGTGACAGAACAAAGCATGTGAGAGCAGCTGAGAAGTCCAGAGAGCGGGTTGATTGGAGATTAGAAGCACTAGGGGGAAAGTTTCAGATGGCAAGCCTGGAAGGATTGGCTGGGTAAGAAAAATTATACTGGAAGCTGGAAAAAATGAGGAGGAAGATACAAAGCCAGGGCAGAGACAGGCCTGGTGCAGAAACATGTGGGTGGAGAAAAATAAAGCAGAAGAACAGACTTGGGGCTGGAAAACAATGTCAGAAGAACCTATGCCCCATGGGAAAAAAAATAGCTGCTTTTTAAAAGAAAGCTTTTGTCAAGTTCAAAAACTAGAAAGTTTCAGATTAAGGTTGCGTGTGTAACCCTAGCACAGTCTTATCTGTGGTATTTTTGTCACAACTCTCACTCAGATTAGTAACTGTTTGCTTTTCATCGCTTCTCATCATTACAAGGAAATCAAATTATAAGACATGCAGCAAAGAAAACACGAAGATAATATTGGTGAAAACATTTTTTTGAAGCGTAAAAGTAACAGAGAAACAGGGATAAGAGAGTTCATTGCAAAGAAAATGCTACGGTACACTCTAGGTAAGTGTAAGTCATCAGTAACATCATCCTTTCCTGAAAATTATACACTAGGAAACAACCTGTGTCAAACAACAAATAAGCAAGCAGCACACTGGAAGGCTGGCAGAAGCCTATTGCAGGGGCATCTATTTAAGGGCAAAATAAAACTGATTTATGTCGGACATAGGAAAAAAAGGGAGCTAGGGAAGTTAAAAGGACTACAGAAAATTACAAGGAAAATATTTAAGAACTGTATGAGTGTTTCGGATTTGCATCAATAGCATATCTATCAGGACCACCAGGATTCGAGGCCACTATACAGTCTGAAATAAAAATCCAGCGAGGAGATCCCAATATGAAACAGCAAGGCCAGAACTTATGGAGAGTACTAGCAACAAAGATCCAGGAGAAGAAAGTGTAGGCTAACTTTTCTACTATTCTACTATTATTCCTTGTCAAATTAACTATACTTGTACTCACAGTGCAGCAAAGAAACGTGAATGCTACCAACAATTCTGTTTTCTCCCTTATAAATGCAACAAACCCCTTCAACTAGGGCTCTGTCCAGACAATAATGCTCTTTAATGCAGCCTATTCCAATATAAAGGCAGCTATTCCAACACAAAGAAAACACAGGAATTTCTAAAATAGTCTTCCCTATTTCTCAGAAACTTTTAAAAGCTTCTCAATCTTATTGTCAATGGTGACATGAAGAATGCAGAAGTTCCCTTTCCCATGGCATTCTCTCAAAGTCTCTGGTGATAGCAAGACTTTGGAGAACTAATGTGTTTTAAAATCCAGTCTTCCTTTATCAAGCAGTCAGAAAAAAACAAAACAAAACAAAACAAAACAAACAAAACAAAACAAAAAAAACCCCAAACCAGAAAAGATGCAGTGAAATGTCATCCTCTCTTTTAATGAGTTTCTTCAGCTTTTCTGATGAAATGGTAAAACACTTCATTTAAGGGTTGCTATTGACAAAAACGTTACAGTCAGAAAACTATGTTCAGTGTCCATTGAATTCTCTTGATGCCCCCTGCAGGCCATACTGGCTGGAAAGCCTAAATCGTCCTAGGAAAAATCCTGTAGCTAGTATCAAAATACCTATTTTGAAATAGAGCTGTTTCCATTTTAGGTTGTCTCGTGAACTTACCGCTACACAGTCCTTCCTGTTCCAACAAGCACAAGCAAAATGTAAAACAGCTCTAGATTCCTTCCCGATGACCTAATTAGGCAGAATAATGAAGGCTGGAGGAACAGTGAAGCACAGAGATGTGTAACACCAAATATGGGGGTAAAATTGCAGATGCCTGTGGTACGTGAGACTTGGAGGAGTCTTCTCCATCCCTGTGGGCACATGCAGCTTTGCTGTTTTCTGTCCCAAAGATACTGATCTGTTGTCAAATGCTTTCACCTCCATGTGATAGTGTCTCTCATAGAATGACAAACTTCTGGAATTAGTCAATGGCGGGGCTAGAGTCAGTCACCTTCAAGAACCTGAGGGCTTCTCCTTACTAAATGCCCTCCAAGACTTCATAGTACCTGCCTGTCATTGCTAGGCTCTCCTCTCCAACTTCCTGCAGGTACAGGATCCTCAGGGACAAATGAGATAAAACTGCACTAGCTGATTATTTTTCATTATTTTTCTTTTTAACCTTGGAGACTACACATATTGTAGGTTTCTCATAAGGGATCTGTTTTGCTAGCAGTTCGGAAGAGGCTGACTTTATGAGATGAAATATTCAACTTCAGTACTCAGGAGGAGAGAAAAACTGTAATCACACATCATTAAGTGAATCACCCCACTATCCTAGTAGGATGTAACAGGATACAGTGTGCTGCAAAAACCTGCTTTAAAAACTTAAAATTACTCTTTCTTTAAAAATCAGGATCAATCACCCATCATTTGTTTTGAGAAAAGATACATAACACCTGGAAGGCATGAGGTGAATATGGTGGGATAATTCCCAGCTAAAAAAATATTAAGGGTATAGATTAAAGAGGAAATAGAAGATAGAAATTTCTAAAAGCTGTTTGTGAGACAAGTTGCAGGAAAGTGAATAGTACTGAGAATAGATAATTAGCAATGGGGAATTAGTACAAAGGAATGTAAGGTTCTCATAACCTTTTTTGTTCCTGCTGTCATCTGTTTTTTAGAAAAAGAAAGCCCTCTGAGGCAGGTCGTCAAAGTTTGATGGATGCACACAAGCTGATCTGGGATCATTCTGGACCTCTTAAGTCAACCTGCAGCAGTATGGAGCCAAAATGAAGCCAGTGAATATAATATGAGTAGGAGAGAAAGGACACAAGGTGCAAGCAAACCTCTCCAGAGGAATCACTGCTATTATCTGGTCTTCATTACACAGATGTTAACTCTGAGCTATTCTGTGTTCTTGTTTGATAGCTAGTGTCTAAGGTATAGTGCTTTTCTTCTGAAATGTCATCTTCCTATTGTGAACAGTGAAATAACTGCCATGCTGAGGTTTGGGGATAGATTGTTTTGTTTTGTAGAGTTTATCTCTGCCAGCCTCTCACAGGATAACTGCCTTGGCAGAGAGCACTCAGAAGAGATTACTGTTTCAAGTCTTGCTCAATTTGAGGAAACTAGAATAACTTTTCACTTTTATTCCTTGGAGAGGACCAGCCAAACTTAATTTCCTTCCCAAAGACTGAGAGGAAATTAAAACAAGTGTTTAAAAGGAGTGGAGTATATTCTCAAAGTATTTCTGAGAAAGTCAGTTTTATTTAATGCACACTATTGTGGCAAAGCTCTCAAGGCATCACCTATTTTACTCATACACTGAAAATTCAATATATTTACAATGTAAAGCACTTTGTACACAACATTATTCACCTTAAGACTTGTTCTGATTTATTCTGCTAACTGAGGTGACAGTGCTGATTCAGACCATAGAAGATGTGGAGGGGATATCCACACCATCAGCATCTTAATTTAGGGTAAGTACCACATAGACTTTCGTTCCTGGTCCTGTATGTGGGATGCCCAGCACAGTGTGCAGTGCAAGTTGCACAGTGAGCCCTTGAAGCAATGGAGAGGGAAGGTAATTTAGCTTACTAATGATCTTATTTCTTCTGGCACAAGGCATTTAATTTGAACTAGTTTCTTAGGATCCTGGGTTTTGCTAGATATTTGGAAAACGTAAGCACTTGTTGACTTGCTATAAGAGAGAATAAAAACAAAACCCTATTTGGTTAACACAAATTGTAAATCTCACAATTTTGTTTTCCATATTTTCAGAAAGTTTTCAGAGCAGAGTCTCATGTTTCAAAAAATTCCTTCAAAAATTAGTTATTTAACAGTGTGTTCAGTAATATTTCAAGCACCAGTACAGTTAATGAACTCTGCTGTTGTTGTATGAGCAGTACACTAGGCTATGTCATTGCAGTCTCATTTAATCTCTTGCTTTGATTCGGAACTCTTGCAGAAATTGGCAGTGATGGGGAGCTCCAGATCCCTAGTGAAGGCTAGGCAAGGACTCTATAAAGTTGTTTTAACTCATTGCTATTTTCAAAAGAAAGGGTAAGCAAGAGCAGCTGCCCTGGGTGTCCTCTGGATGGCTTGCAATCCTTTATCTCCCTGAAAAAAAACCTGCTGCTGACTTCTGAGGTCCCATGTAGGCTCAGCAAGGCCAGGAGAGCTGTTGTTTTAGACACTGTCATTTAATCATCTAAGGTAGGAAAATGCATCACAGATCTGAGACAAGAATCTGCTGCTGTGCTTACTTTGCTTTGCTTAATGGTCTATCATGTCATTCCATTTTATCTCCATCTTCAGATGGTATGAGGAATCTTCTAGGCACTCTTTATCTAATATCTCCTGCAGAACAAATTGCTTTCACTTTAAGTTGTTCTCACTTTCACAGTGATACAGCAGAGAAAAATAAAGTTTCTGATGATTTACAGCAGGAAGTAGATAACGTGCCCTCCTGACATCACTGAAGGAGAAGCAGAAAGGTTTCATAAACACATTTCTAAAAGGCAAGATCAGAAACAGCAAATTGCCACTTCAGAAAGGCCCTAACTACAGAGTTTGCATTTATGTCCAGAACCTCTTGCACTTTGGGATTGTTCAGGTCTCTAAGGCTGCTTTTCCATGATAATACAAGCTAATTATGAATTTTAAAAACAGAACTTCTAAAAGGTTTTATGTGTTGATGTCATAATTTTCAAACAATGGGAAATGAGAAGGAAAAAAAAGTCAGCAAAGACTAGGAGAGCTAAGAGCGGCTGGAAAGTTGCCTGGCAGAAAAGGACCCGGGGCTGTTGGTTGACTGCCTGCTGAAAATGAGCTGTAGTGTGTCCAGGTAGCCAAGTATGCCAATGCATCCTGGCTTGGATCAGAAACAGTGTGTCCAGTAGGACCAGGGAAGTTATCCTCCTCCTGTACTTGGTACTGGTGAGGCCACACCTCGAATCCTGTATTCAGTTTTGGGCTCCTGATGACAAGAAAGACATTGAGGTGCTGGAGTGTGTCCAGAGAAAGGCAACAGAGCCTGTGAAGGGTCTGGAGCTGTAACGTAAAATACACATAGGTATTTCCCCAAAATGCCAAGGATTCAAAAACATTCATTTGAAGGCAAGGGCACTAAAAACTTACAAGAACCTAACAGTGCAGCAAGACAGCACGGGGCCTCAGGGGAAAGGCAAGTTCCTGTGCTCTTCCAGGGCTTTTTTGTTTTCTCTCTCCATCCCCACCCTCTCCCGCCCGAGGAGGCCCTGTACATGTCTATGAACATTATCTCTCCCGCACACCAGAGAGAGGGGGGGCTCACTCACAGTCCTCCCCACAACCCTCTCTGAAATGCAGAAGGAAAAGGGAAAAAACCATCCTGAGGGAAGCACTTTGCAGGCAGAAAAAAGCTTCCTAAGTGAAAAACGAGTTCTAGCTTCCCATTAAAAATTCTTCCAAAAACACACCTATCCCTACAGGAGCACAAGCCTTATGAGGAGTGGCTGAGGGGAACTGGGGTTGTTTAGGCTGGAGAAAAGGAGGCTCAGAGGAGACCTTCTTGCATTCTACAGCTAGCTGAAAGGAGGTCATAACTAGGTGGGTGTCAGCCTCTTCTCCCAGGTAACAAAAGATGGACAAGAGGAAATGGCCTCAAGCTACATCAGGAGAGGTTTAGATTGGATATTAGGAAAAATTTCCTCATGGAAAGGGTTGTCAAGCATTGGAACAGGCTGCCCAGGGAAGTGGTGGAATCACTGTCCCTGGAGGTATTTAAAAGACGTGTAGATGTGGCATTTAGGGACACTATTTAGTGGTGGACTTGGCAGTGCTGGGTTACCAGTTTGATTCAATGATCTTAAAGGTCTTTTCCAACCTAAATTCAATGACAAAAGCTATTCAAGTCAGAGGTCTTTTTCTTCTGTGTATAAAATGCCCTACAAAGCACTGCTCAGGAGCTTGAGACTGAGACAAAAATACTGAAGAATCATTTTAGCTAGAGAAAATCTCCCAAGGAAAGCCTCATGGACTTGGTAACACCAAAACAATTTTTAACTGTATGTTGGTTTCAAAGAAATATTCACCTAGCACAGCAAAATAAGCTCTGTAATTTCTGACATTATCAAAAGGGAAAAAAAACCAATTTAGTTTCATCTAAACCTTAAACAGTTTTTGTGATTATTCAAGAATTTCCAGCAAACAAAAGAAAAAGTGTATTTTATGGAGTTTGGCTTCAGAAGTTATTCTAACAAAAAGTAGATAGCAAACCTTTCTTGAGGCCTTGTGACATTAGATTTTACAAAGAAAAAGAGGAACAGATTTTTACTAAGTTCATTTATGTTTCTATAAGGATTAAAAGAGTACAATATAACAAAAGGATATCAGGTCCTGTAGAAGGTTCAGCATTTTCACAGCTCAGGTTTTGCGAAAAGGTAGTCCACAGATGGATGTAGTTCCACAACACCACATGCACATATCTGGCAATAGAAACTAAAACCTGCTCTTTGTTTGAAGACAGGAACTGTGGCAAGGTACAGCTGCTTGTTTGAGCTAAAACACTGAAAAATAGACCAGTTAACCAGCAGCACAAGTCTGCACCCACATCTTAATGTATATGTTCAAGGCTTTAATTGCATTTATAACACAGGCCAGAAAATATGCTACAGGAGGGCTGCAACAAAGACCAGCTTCTGTGACTGAGAGAAAACAGACACGTGCGTGCTAATTCAAAGGGCCAAGAAAACTGTGTGAGGTGGAAGAGGACGGGAAGGAGGATAGCAACAGCCTCCAAACAGTATTATTATTGCTCTGTGAATAACTGATAGTCTTCTGGAGATTGTCTGAGTCCTGGCGAGAAAGAGAAGGAAAAGGTATTTGTTATTGCTGAAATGAAAATCTGAAAGAACTATTCAGTGAGCAAGGTCACCTGGTGTTTTTGGACACAAGATAGTCCATTCAGTCTCAGCCCTTTTGGATCTGAGTCCAGAGAAACAATCTAAAGAAAGAGTTGGAGTCACAAAGTTGCTGGGGCTGTTTAAATGACTCACTAGCTAAAACTCTAAACCAGCAGAAGAGAGTGCCAGATTTTATTGATTTCTGACTTCCAGAGGCTGAAACCAGTATTGCTTGTTTCCCAGGGATATTTTCCTGTCCATATGAAAGGGCTACAACAGGCTCCACGATAAAATAGTTTACCAGATAATATTTGAGTGAGAAACCAGAAGTCAAAGTGTCCTCTCTCCATTCCATGGAGTAAAGAGACATCCCAAGGAAAACAAAGAAATAGAAGAACTTTTACACTCATCTACAACTCCAGTTTACTGAAAATATTCACAGAGTTACAAGATGTTGTAGATGGAGCCCCACTCATACAAAGGCTGAACTGTATTACAAGCAAAGCTGTTTCTTTCATGTTGTTCTTTATAAATTATGCTATAGGCCTAGACAGGTTAGACAGGGGCCTTGGTTAATCAGTGGATTAATTTGGGTCCAGCAATTACGTTGGAAGAGAGCTGTTCTGTGTTTCGTAACCTATTGTAGTATTCATTTGGACTGTAAAGGCTGTATCAGAAGTAAGTTGGTGGTTACACCTCCAGATATTTCTCAACCATAAAAGGAACATGAGCTTATACAGTTCTCATGATCTGCCTTTCCATTTTTTGCCTTAAAGAAAATATTGCAGGAAAAAGCAGTTGAATTGCAACATCCCTAAAATCTGAGAAAAAGCTGAAGTTTGCTTCTGCATCTGGATTAGTGGAAGTGATTCATTTGAAGATGATACTAGCTATTCATTATTCACTGCCTGATTTCTTTACAAGGCAGGAATCAGTACGGAGTACTCCATTCACCAAGCACAAATCATTACAATTTAACTTGTGAGCACATTCTGATTTCCTGACATGACCATTCCCCAGACTGCTCTGAAAAGACTTCATGCAAGTCAGCCATGTCCTTTACTATTGGCTGAATGCTAATTACACAGATCATGGGAAGAACACAGTTGAGAGCAAATCCTTGTGTTAGCACTTCTTGTAGCACAGCAGCAAGAAAACAAGTCTGGGAATCAGTCTCTTGGAATTTCAGATGCATGTTAAAGCTTAAAGAAACATCCACTTTCTGATTAAGGTTCTTATAGTGCTAAGACTGATTTAGCCTGCTTATGAAAATTAATGCTCATTGGATAATTAACTGATATTGAAGGAATTTGGTAGAAAAAGCAACCTACTGGGTTTCTCTTGACCACAGTCCAAAGATATACTGCTCTGCTTGGCGTAATTAGTAAGACATCATTACCGTACAGCTATACTGCAGAACCATTAGTCCATATTGTTGCCTGTCTCCTGAAGCAGTTGTAAGCAGGTGATATGGATGAATGCTATCAGTTGATATCAGTTATTACGATCTCACAACAAAATCACACATGGCCGGGTGGATTTTTTTTAATGTAATCACTTTCATATTATCGTAGAAGGTTAAAGTCACACTTCTAATGCAAAAATAGTTGCTAAAATTCCTAGTAAATTAATCTCTTTTCAGATGCCCAAGGAAGTTCAAGTGTGCAATAAAAAGACTGATTTTTTTCTTCTGATAAATCCGTGTAAAAACTGAATATGGTGGAACTAAGTATTTAGTATTCTAGGCCAGACTCCTCAAATCAGAGCAGCTACTTACTACTCTGCTGCCAGTGTAATCTATTAAGCAGTCTTAATCTGACAAATGAAGGACAACGGCACTTTAGTAAAGGGCTTTCTATCTGCTTAGGAAGTCTGCAAAGGGGCTCTGAGGACTGTCACTCTCATCACACCCCAGAGAAAGCCATACAACTCTCCCTCCCTGAGCTCTTTGCAGCTGGGTGTGCAGGACAAGAGCAGAAGATCTGACAAAGTTGTGCTTCCCGCCAGCTCGACCACACACTGGGAGCAGCGTGCTGCCTTGCTCGGCTACACATTAGCATCCAGCTATTGCTTCTCCCTGTGATTTGGCTCTTGGAAAGCCCAAACTGGCAACGTGACTTTCTTACACTGGCAAGGCTAAAATTCATTTATCCTGCTGATTTCAGAGAGGGTGTTAGTCACTCTGTCAGGACTGTTGCCAACCCTCAGGCATTCTTCCTGTATGAGTTACCCAAAGAATGATTTTTAGGCTGTGTGTATGTGGGTCCAATGCTTATTTTTTGTTCTTCTAAGAATTTTTTAAATTCCTCCCTAGCTCAGCATGGTGATACCTGGTAAAAAGCAGGGGGTCAGGAGGCAATTCAAATACCCCTTGCCCAGCTGTGCAGCATGACTGTGCTATTTTCAGTCTTCGGTGGGTAAAGTAGATGAATCGGAAAACACTAACACTTCTGCAGCAGTATGAGAAGCACATTAGTTCCACTCATACAAAACCAACCGACCTTTAGCAAGCAGAATACCCATAACTGGGTGTTTTTCAATGGATTTAAAGAAGGAAACAGGAAGCAGGAAGGCTTGATCTTAAAAACACAAATTAGAGACTAGACAACCAGGGTGTCCCAGCCCACTTCTGATACAAAATACCAGTGAAACACTTCTTGAATATTCTTGATTTAATCCTGTGTGTGGCAATACAGTCATCTTGCAGTGTTTCAGTCATCACTGCATTGTTCTGGGTGCAGCACTCTGAAAAGACTGGGATGCTTTTATTTCATGGCCTTTGCTTTTTTGGAGGCTGGGGTGGCTGGGAGGGTCTTTCAAATTCACACCTGTGGAAGGTCTAGTTGAAAACACAGGAGCACACAGAGAAGTGAATGAATGCATCAAATCAAAAATCAGGTGCAGTATATAGCTGGACTATCACAAGTTATACAGCTCCTTCTTTTTAATCCATTTGAAACTGCTGCAACCTTTTGACCTAGGAAAGAAAGTTGCAGCAAGATGTTTCTGCTGAAGATGTTAACTTTGATAAAGTTAAGTCCCTGATAAAAATTAGGGAGACAAGTGGAGTTCACATCAAAATGGGAGCCCTTGGTTCAGCAGTATGCCTAAAGACAAGCTTTCTCAAGTGGGTAAAATGTGCTCTTAATATGTTAGCTAGATATTTTGACAGCGTCATGTTCATGCGTTGCTTGTGTTCTAACCATCTGGTGAGCACATTAATTCCTCCAGAGAAGGGGGAGACAGCAACAAGCACGGCAGAGGTTTGCACAGTTTACATTACAGCTTTACACCCAGTCGTGAGGTCGCAGCACTGCACCCCTAGAGCAGAGTTTGGCAGCAACCAGCACCACGTCAGAAGAGACCAGACACAACCCTTGCACCCACAGGGACCACATTTCTTCCTCTCTTGGCAACTGACACAGATTTCTGAGAGCACAAATATGAGGAAAATAACCCTGAGCAGACTGTCTGTGGGAGGTGCCATCAAGGCTTTTGCAAGTGCCACCACAGCACACCATGATGTGCCAGTCTGGTTCAATCACTGTTTTCACAACATAGTAGGAGCAAGTCACAGGAAATTGTGTGAAAGGAGTAACAGCATGGAGAGGACACTAAAACCTACTCTAACACGGGTTAGGGGAAACCAGTACAAATAAAAGCTGGCAGGCTGTAACCAGCAGGGTGGAAGATCTGCTTTCAGAAAACAGGCAGGAAAGGTGTGAGGGAATTTAACTTCCTTTCATAATTGTTGGTTCTCCTACCTTGGCACAAAAAGAAAGCACACAGATTTTATCCTCTGACTGACTCCAGGTCACTGGAACAAAACACTTCCTTTAATTTTAAACACAACTGCTAAACAAAATGTTGATACTCCTACAAGAGGTACTGGTAGGTAAACTTTCCCCTTGTCAGCTCTCAGATGCTCATAGAGGAATGCATCAGTTAGCGTGGCTGGGGATGATACAGTTTCAGTTTCTTTTTGGCAATGGATATTTCTGTCCTACCCTGGTAACTTCATTTAAGGTTTTGCATGAGGCAGGATGGTCACTCCCTTAACTAATGTCATCAACATCTCCTCATTAGCTTCCACTACTTGCAGCCTAGAATGTTAAACAGGTTCAGCAGGTTCAGGTATAAAGAAAGGTGTATCTAAAATCCTTCACTGTGGTTTGTCATTACTTGCAGTTAAGGCAATTTTTTGTTTTGGCAGTGTCATCTTTAAGTCATTAGATATGTCACCTCAATTCATTAAAAGCAGACAAGTTTTTTTTATAAGGTGCACCAAGATGACTAAACTATTGATATTCAGGATTTCACATCTCAAAGTGCATGTGCCAGATGAATATCATAAAAGGATCAACTAACTGACTTTCAGAAAAAAAATTTTGGGTCTTTCTTATTGCCATTAAGAAACATGGAAATGCTCAAAGCTTCGGGGGGTACCAAGTTAGTTTTGAAAAAAAAGATAAAATTCCTCTAGCATAGGTCTTTCAGATTAGTGCAAACCAATATATTGTTGAGATAGTAGGTAACAGACTGGACATAGACCCTCCACACAGGCCTTTGTATTCTTAAAACTTTACGCTTAAAAATAGTTATTTTCACTGTTGGTTTTATGTGACTATGTAGAGGGGATAGAAAGGCAACCCTGAGTGATATGTTTCATGAGCACTTCTGCAAAGGTGAAGAGGGTAAGAATTTGGCATCGAAAACTCTTCTAACTTTACAATGTGTCTCATGATAAGGACAAGGCAAGACACTTCTTATGTCAAAGTTGTTTCTCAGGAAGCGAATAAAAGCAGAGATCTTGCTAGACGCTAGTTTAAGAAGCTTCAGATTTTCTATATGTTTTATGTATAAATAATCATCTCACTGAGGAGTCCTTGGTTTTTCACGTGAATGACAGACTGTGAACCTTTAAAATGGAAGTTCTGTGCAGAGTGGATGTGACACAGTGAAAAATGGGTAGTCATGGTGCATTGCCATCAGTTCACAGCTCTGACATAAATGCTATTTCATTCACTTCCATCTGCAACCCTAAATAATACACAGAATCCAGCTTACAGAAATTAAATTTCTATATAATTAAATCCATAAACATGGAATTTGATACTGCACTCAAAACCAATTTATTTCCTTTATTTTCCTGGGCAAAAGCAGAGTATGAAATTTCATCATACATGTTCGTTCCTGCAAAACTACTACTATAATTAAGGAAGGATTTTGTGGTTAAGACGTGAATAAAAGGCAGCAGTGATAGGGGGTGAGTACAACTGCGCTACGGCTTACAGAAGTTCTGGTTTGAATCTGCAGAATGAGGATAATTTAATCATAACAAAAATTAGACATGATAATGTGTATTAAAATCCACCTGCAGAAATAATTCATAACTGTGTTTTATACTATACACAAACTCAGAGCAAGAACCCATATTTTCTTTTATTGAAAATGCATTTTACACATTTTAATGAATATTAAAGACATTAAGAAGTTCAAGGCACTGCACTGGGACTTCATTGCAAAACTTTAACACTGAGAGTATTTGATTTAGGAGGTGTTTTGGTTTTTTTCTACAGTGTAAACTAGAGAAGTTTATGGTCTCAGTGATAGACAATTAATGCATTCAGATTGTTAAAACCTCATGTTCCAATGTATGCTCAATAATCAGAAGTCCAATATCATCTCTGAACACACTCCAACTGCACTTAATGCAATTACTTGGTTTTTAGAAGAACAGAACTGTAAATCCAAGCATACCTGGTGGACAGAAAGCAAGTATAGATTAATCTCAGTTCAAGGGGAAAAAAAGGAATAATTCTTTGCTGCATAATACATTTGTCAGGTGGGCCTCTCCTTTAAATAGCTTTAACCAGAGTAATTCCATATTACTCACATGCATATCAACTGCAGTGAATCAAGACTTGTAAATTAGAATTTTATTAGCCATAACAAAGTTAACAAGTAATGTTCCGATGTAATACTTCAGCATCACTTACTCTTCCATTTTATCTGACAGCAGCTCCTGATACCCTCAGGAAAGACAGAAATCATTCACCCTTAGTGACCACCATCAACACAAGTGGCCAATTGGTCTTCTCGAATGAGGACTCCACAGCAGCAAAAAGACCACTCACAAACACAACTGCACAGCTTTGTGTCCTCAGCGGAAACCTGAAAGCTTTAAGCAATGAAATTATTCTATATTTCTGCAGCAAAATTTCCTGATTAGTTTTGAATGAAAGTCACAATAACCAAAAATTTCCCCCCTCAAGGACAACTGATGATATTCGTTCTTATGCGTTAATCTGTTTGAAAAAAATTTGCATTTAAAAGAACAAAAAAGTGCATTAAGTGCTTCTTGTAGGGGCTGGAGCTACACGTGTGCTATTTGTTATCAGCTTGTGAAACATATCCAATATGATAGTGAGAGCTCCAAAGAAAATAGCTAAGAAATAACTACAACAATTTTCTCACAAGATGCCACTAGAGATGTGCATTTCTAGAGCATAGATCAGGCTTTGACTCCTGTGCAAAGCTCTACATCTCTACCCTGTGTTGCACCCACTTTTCTTTACTAAAGAAGTCATTCTGGATATTGGAGGCTCTTTAACAGGAAAGGGTTTATCAGCCCGCTGTTTATTTTAAAACTGCTCACATTCCACAAAGTACCAAGATTCTTTTCTGAAAAGTATTTTGAGGCAGTGACTTTACTGGAGAGACTTCGTGCCAGCACCAGCTTAACTGGTGTGTTGGCTTCCAGAATGGTTCCAACATATCTTTATGGTAAACTCATTTGCAGGACATTTTTTGCCAGGACAGACTGAGGCAATACTCTCCCCTTGAGTTTGTAATAGATTTGGATTCTGAGATTTATATGAAAAGCTAATTCAACCACAACTTTGGTTGGAAGGATTTGTTTGTCTTCTATTTCATTCTGAGTGCTGAAAATGCTAGAAACTTTTTTTTTTTTAAGGAAAGCTTAAGATTCACTAGCTCATTCTATCAATATAATGGTATGAAAAAAGCAACAGGGAGAAGGGACTCCAGTATGGTGTGGGCAGAATTTAAGTGGAGAGAAGGAAGTACCTTCTCTCACTACACATACCCAGGCCTGAGAATTCTTTAACCCAGTGAGCTTTGCAAGGCCTGGGGAATACCTGAGAAAGTGCTTAGCAATGTCTACTGCAATGGCATTGAACTGGCCAAGACCGTTCTGGTTCCTCAAGTCCAAATGTTTCAGCCACTGCAGGAGTCCTCTTACACTGTAAGTCATAAATCCCTAAATAAGCAGACTTAAAGAGGTTAAGGTTATTCTCAAGCATGGAAAAGGCTCAAATAGAGGAAATAAGTCTGTGCATACTTATAGCTTACCTCTGTCATACTAAGACCATCACAGGGCAATTGCCTGAAATAAAATGCAGTAAAGAGAATAGAGTCGCCTAGTAAAACAAATGCCTCATTCTAATCAACTGGACAAAAATCAGTAAACCAGATCTTGCTCTCTGGACTAAATAGCTGGAGTTTAAGATGAGAGGTTTAGAAGAACCTCTAATTTTTGTAAAACTCTATGTAGGACTCATCTACTGAGGGGACTCAGTTGCAGCAGAGCAGAATTAGCTTCTTTCTGTAAAACAGGTACCCATTACTTGGGCAGCTGAATGGCTCTTTGAGATCCAGTGATGATATTGACAAAATCTTGATTTACTATAATGGAACCTAAGTCACTAAAACATTTAGGTGCCTAAATTTAGGTGTCCTCATATTGTGTCCTCAGTCACTATGGGGTGACTTAAATGGTTCATGGCAAGCCTTCTCAAGTCACAGTCTCTCAAATTAGAGCATTTGAAGACCTAGAAGGTATGTCAAACCCCAGTTAAGCCTGAAAGACATGCAGAGATCAAACCAAGGAGTAAAAATAAATTTAAAAAAAACTATAGTTTGTTTAGTCACAAACTATAGTTTTCTCTTTCCACCACAATTTGAGATATATTATTGCAATTAGAAAGAAAAAATTAAATAAAATACGGAAAGCAAGTAAAACTAGACATCAAAAAGATTGTATCTCATTTCAAGGTCTCGGAGATATTCTGAGGTATATTGAGTTTATAACAAAAAAGCAAAATCCTATATTTTATGAGCACTGACTATAGTTCTGAGAAAAAAAATCAAAGTCTAAATGGTTTGTGAATTGCAGTGAAAAACTGCTGTTCATGTTGCTAAACATTATAAGAAATAATACTGAAAAATTATGCTGATTCTGGATTTTGATAAATCTCTGTATAATACAATTTATACTCTGATAATTTAATCATCAGTTTTTATCTGCTAATACTGTCTTGATTGATGGGTCAAGTAACTTTGATGAGTCCTGTTTCTTGACTCCATCGATGGCATAGGTACAAGTTCTTTTGGCTTCTTCACTTTTTTTAATGGTAGTTTACAGTTGAGTTTACACAGGTTTTATTCACTAGAGTTCTGTCAAATTATTTTCCAAGAGTGTATCTAAAAGAGGTTTCTGATATTACAGAATCCTCCAGTCTCTCAAGTTGTAGACATTCACCCATCTTATGCCACTTCTGGGACAGTTTGGCAGGCATTACCGACATACTATTCCTCCTCCATTCGCAGCTGCAGCTGCATCTCCACTTCTGTCCTCGGAAATTATAATGCTTAATCATTCTTTGCTACTGAGCAATCCGTAGGGGATGCAGTTTCTAAGAAGATGGTCCAATTTATTTGATGTCATCAACCCTCAGGGAATTGCTTTTACAGATGAGTTGAATGTTAATGATCAGTATTCCATATTCTAAAAATGGCAAAAGGTCTATGGAATAATCTCTGTAGCTACTTCTTGGATGCAATGTCAAGGATAAATATTAATAGGTCTGCTAAAAATATAATCATCTGCCCTACAAAAACACTTCAAAGAGTATAAAATCCATCCCTGCATCTTACATATACCAAATCATGCACAATAATGAGTCCCTGTATAATGACGGTATTAAATTGCATCTCAAATTCGTGTCACTGAAAATTCATTTAGCGTTTTTCACTTACAGGCATCAGAAGAAAATGAGTTAAGACAGTCCTGCTACTGGCTGTGACAGAAACATTTGTCTTCGAATGCTTGTAAATAAGGAAAAAGGAAATAAGAATTGATTGATAAAAATTTGACTGGAAAAGAGTTTAGCCATTTAATAGTATGAAAAAACTACTGTCACAGATCTGGTCCGTACAATGCACCATACTGGGAGGAAAGGGTTTCTATATAGCCTAAGAACGAAATTAATAGTCACAAAATCATACCAAAACTGATGCCTCCCTCAAGTTCAGACTGAAGCTTTTGACAACTAGTTTCTAATTCTGAGAAGTAGGATAAGGTCTTTTAAGAGGCCAAATAATTCAGGAGTCATTTAGCAACTAATGATCTCTATTTCCAATACCATGAGAACAACAGTATGTGAGCTAATTTTAACATGTGGAAAGAACATTTAATTTTATCAGAAGGAAACAATGAAGAATCTAATTCATTCTCCACATGTGTACATAACCCCCATTGATATTAATAAGAGTTAAGCAGCCTATGGAGAGGAAAATAGGGCTCCAGATGTGGCAAAATGTTTTAAGAAAATTATGCACAGCTTTCTAATGACCACAAAAATTATTTCTTTATCAGTGGAGAGAGAAAAATGGCTTCATATCCAGGCAGTCATGACACGTTTCTGGCTTTCTCAAGGCTATATTTATGTGAGCGGTGGTACACACATAGACACACACACTCACAAATGTGTATATGGATGGTGTCTCACAGACACACAAGCATATTCTTCTCAGTTGTTGTCTTTTTCCAACCAAGGTGATCCATGGCACAGGATTGTCTGAATTCCACTGCTCTTCCTACTGGCTGCTTTTCACAACTAGGAGAAAAGGAAGAAAAATTTTGCTTAATTCATTAATTTTTTTAATTGAGTGTTTAAAGTGCTGTCAGAGGTAGCTGACAGGACAAATAAAGGCTGATGAAGAATCTTCTTTGCCCTGGGCCACATTTGGCTGTAATTCCACTAACTTTGGTGAGTGTGGAGGGTTAATCTTGATTAGTCATTGGCAAATTTCCTCAGTTGCCTATTGGCATTCTTGAAGCTGGATGTCCTTTGACTTAATCCTTAACGTTTGTACCAGTCATTTCCACTTTCTTTTCAGGATGAACTTTGATATAAGAGGTGGGTCTTCAGCAAGTCATTTCATCTAATTATTCATTCTTCAGAGGCATTTCCTTCTGAACACATAAAAATACTTCGCTGTTTCTATGGTGGAGCTATTTCCCTTCATTTTCTGAACTTGTTGAGAGCACAGTGCTCCTAATGCTGTTGGATAAACCAACCATTGCTAAATGGGACCTCTGTAGAGCCTGAAAGGGTCGTCCTTTTATTGGTGTTCACAGCAGAATTTTAACTAAATGACATTCAACTTTCTTTTCACAGCATTCCCTGGGGAAGGGCCCAGGCCTTGAAATCCTGCACTGTATGTTCTCTGTAGCCAAGAACTTGCAAACTTGAACTAAATCATCCCCAATGCTTTTACAGCCCCCATTCTGTTAAGCTAAGCTTATGATGTGTTAATGTTATTTGCAGGCAGATACTTATTGATGACTCTTTTATATAGCTTTCATCTAATTTTATCTTTAATACAATGTTCAACTTTAGAATCATATAATTTGAAGCCTTTGCCTCTGACAAAATTCCCTAGAATTTGCATTTCACACAACGTTTTTGCATGTTTCAAAATGTCAGGATAATAATAAGAGCAGGACTTCTGAGGTTTTGTTTCCTTTTTACACCTGTGGAATGAAAGGCAGGTTGGGTACAGGCATCTCTGTTTACTTTCCTTTTGAGTCATAGACAATAGGATCTTCAGTCACTGATGAGAGCTCATTTGTACTCTCAATGTTTTTCTGTCCACTTAAGCTGATCTTATGTAACATGCAAAATTACTATTCAATATTCGTTTAATTATGCACCAAATACAGTAAGCCAAAGAATTAGCTTAATCGAGCATTCTTTCTTCCTCAAAAAACCCCAAACAAACCAATGCAACCAGCAAAAAAAAGAACAAAACCAACAGATAAAAGCTAGGACAGATAGGCTCCTGACTTGACTATCAGGAGACATTTGTTCCTCTCCTCGTGTGGCTGTTTACCTCTGATGCTGATTTTAAACTGGAGATTTCATTTTGCCTTCGTTTACTTTGTCAACTTTTTCCACTGGCAGTCTAAGATAGTTACTTAGCAAATTTCTACTTATGGTTCAGGCCATATATATACGTATCTATATCTCAATATTAAAACATTTATGATGTAGACATACTCTTTACTAGATTTCATTAAAATGTTCCCTCAGTTGTGCTTTTATCTTTGTAGGTACAGACCATATATATATATAAAAAATATATGTTTATATATAAAAATATATATATATATGTATCTCAAACTATTTATGGAATAGACACCCTCTTTACTGCCTATTAAGTTGAGCTTTAATCTTTGCAGGCCAAATATTCCTCCCAAATCACAAATAACAGGTTCAGAAATACAGATCTCATCAAAGTACTACTGGGAGTTTTGGAGGGGGAGGTTTTGATGATAGTGAATTTGGTGAAGGTTTGGTTTTAATGGCACTGGGACCAAAATCTGGCTTTCCCTTCAAGGTAAGGGCTGTCGCATATTTAAAATGGACCTGACTTAGGAAACTAAAAGGGGCCAACAGCCCAAATTGTGAGTTCCTGTTGCTATTGCTCACTTTCTCTATTCATCTGTACTCTATAATCTGCATACAAGATAACTTCATCCAGTTGAGAGACAAAGCTTATCTTCTTTTCGTGGGAATTTGGACAAGAGCTGGTTGCAGCATAGAGGCAGTTCTATTTTTATCTTCTTAGTAGAACTTCATCATATTATCCCTTATATATATTTGGTCTGGATGCTTAGAACTACAGCAAAGGATCTCAGGCAGAAGACACATGATTGGGAAAAGTCAACTAAATAAGCAAGGTAATTCATAATGCCATGGATAGCTAAAATCTTACAAAAAAACTTACTAAAATCTAGGTTTCCCCAGGATAGTGGTTCAACACCTAAGATCTGCAGAGCTTGTTTGATACTTGCTTCTTTCTCACAAACGTCTTAGAGCTCAAAATCCCATTTCTAACCTTCTTTGAGACTGAGAAACGATAAGAACAGATATTTTGGTAAACCTGTGTTTACCTCGTGGTTGCCATTAGTGGAGTGGTACTAGGTAGGTGTATGTGGGGTTTTATTGCTTCAAGGGATGCATTTTCATTTTTAAATGCCACAAAAACCCTGAGTTTTTGAGTAGGAACATATGTCTCCTGGTTTATTTCCTCCTCCCACTACTGCATAAAAATATATATTGACACTGCCTTGTGGCATTACAATTTTTACTGTGGCGCATTATAGTTTCCAAAACACATCACTTTTTATGATATGTGGTAGCTTAAAGGGAAAAGCAGTATCCAGCAGGGAAATGAAGGGTAAAACACTGGCCTCTTTGAAGTCAGTGAGAAAAACTATTACTGCATTCAGCAGAGGCAAGGTTTCAGTCCAAACATTCAGGGAGAAACATGGAGCCATATATTGATTTTATCTCCTGGGCAAAACCGTAGAGAAGAGAAGAGCAATGCATTCATCTGGAATCTAGGATGCTTAATGTCAGTAGGCCTTTCGGAAATCGTGTTACATAGATGAATGGTATGTTGGTCCAATGAAACATCCAAAATCTCTGTATTTGACCTCCAAGTCTATAAATGAAGAAAAAAGGACCCAAAAATATTATAGCCTGTAAGATTTCTGTTTACATATGTAATACAGAGCCAAACATATCTGAGAATAGAACAACCAAGCTTGAGGCTTCCCTAGGCTATATTAGTACATTGCAAAGTATACAGAATTACATTTAGATGGTATTTTATAAAGGGGCAGTAAACATTTATAAATAAAAATCATATTAATATGGGAATTCTCCTCTAGTAGCTGCCCTTCTCTAATTTAAGATATTTGTAGCTAATTAAGAGAATCTAGTAACACAGTTAAACAGGGAAAATATTGAGATAAATAATTCATGAACATCTGAAGTAAAACACTGCTAAATAGATATTTTGACTAATTTACTTTTGACAAATAAATGAGCAAAGCTTTGTTTTTGCAAGAGCCTAATGAACACAATTTTCACTTCTGTAGCTGAAATAAAACTTATTTTGAACAACTGCCAGTTTAATTTCTAAAGGCTCATAACACACAACTTAGATAACAAATCATGCAGCTCCACCACTATTTGTGAATTTTGAGTATATGAATATATTTTTGCACTGAACAGTTCTCATATCCATCAGCCAAAATGTCAGTACCAAGAAACAGTAAGAATGCTGGGATAGCAGATAAATTCATTAATTAAATCTTCACAGGTTGGCATATAATTCACATGCAAGGAAGAAAAATGACGGGAGAGTTAAAGCAGTTCTAGTCTGAGCCCCACTCTTTTTTCCTTTTTAATGAAACAGTACAGCTGAGGCTTTGATATCACTGCTTTGTCATGGTAATTGGGAAGCTTGAATTCAACAGGATGACTTTACTGTAGGTTCAAGAAAGAAGAGATGTTGAACTATGAGGAAAAGAATTTATTTAAATGTCAGTCTAGATAAAAGGCCAAAGGTTAATAAAAGCTATGCACTGTACGTTATGGAGCTTCTTTTTTAAGTACAATCTGCTTGAAACAATTCTATAAGAAAAGCTCAGTTTAGGCCCAGTAGGTCTCTATTTCATATTGAGTTTGTTAATACACAGTAACATAAGAATTAGAATACTCGGGGTAGTGATTATTGTTGTTAAGTTCTTCAGAATTGTTTCTGTCCTTGTTTTTTTCACTTCTTCACCTACATCAAATTCTGTGGTAGTGCAATTGTTTCCAATAATTATAGAAAAGAGGTTGAGAGTAGCTTTTATACAAACATGACCTTCACACTAAAATGGGATCTGTTCTGTTCAGAGAAAGACAGTACAGAAACATGGAGAAACCTCCTCTTTTCCTAGATACGTAGATCTTGTTTGATACTTGTTGCCTGGACTAACAAAGGGTTTCAATGTTCAAAATTACGAGTGTTTATGGTTCAGTAAAAATAATTAAATATATGCTTAAACATTCAGTAGCTTGTGTTCAATTTCTGGAAAAATTCAAATGAAATGCTGTCATGTTCCAAAGTAAGAGTTTGATCATGATGTAAAGGAGAACTATACTGCAAATAGTTTGGACTTTTAAATTCTGTTCTTTAAGGCAAAAGATTTAAAATTTGCTGATTATTATTAAGAAAGGAAAAGCACACTGAAGTTCAATTTCACTAGAAATGTTTCTGTACAATTTATAATTTTATAATCAGGTCTAATGGTAGTTGACTGGTAATTTCAAAATTTTTATCAGCTTCCAATTAAAGATTAGAGATCCACTGTATAAAAAACTTTGAAAACAACATAACAAGGAAATTCTCTGCCTCAGTGAACTCTCAATCTGAGATTTAATTAAACCAGGATGTATGAGACAGGGAGAAAGAGGAAAGGACAAATAGGATGGATGTTCATAAATTAGTCATAGCAGCAGGTTTAGCACTCTGAAGTGATGACCAGCCCATTTGCTGTATGTTTTTTAAAGAGATAATAAAATTCAATAGATGCCCACCAATTGAATGCGCAGAGCTAAAAATTGCACCAGGCATTAAGGGTCTCAAACCTTCCTCTGGAGTATGAGGAAAAAAGTGAGAAATCACAGAGAGTCTTGAACTACATCACCACCTGCTGTTGCAACCATTATGACTCACATAATTTATTCATACCCAAATACAGTGCACATCTGCTATTTATTGATATTTTGGTTTATTTTTATTATAGCTTCTGCTTATATTGAGTAAAGTTTCCAAGTACTGTGGAGAGTATATAAATATGGATTATATATTGCTTATAAAGGTCTTTCCCTTTCACAACATCAAAGAATGATAAATGCATTTCCTCCCTTTTCAGCTAAGCAACATAAACATCAAAGGAAGGATTAGCATTTTAGGTCTTTGCACACTAAATCTTTGTGTCATATGTCTTGCTGTCTTGCACATACCATTTATATTTCTATACCTATTACATAATCAGAGCAGTGGGCCAAACATCTTTACTTTCCTCTCATTTACATAATTAATTAAATCCCAACATTTTTGCCAAGTTATCTACACTCACACTGAAATAACAACTGCCAGTTTTCATCCTGAAATAAATTCGTTAACTAGGATTCAAACTCCTGTCCTCCCTGCCAGGCAAAAGTTTATGGCACATAGTAAGCCATTACTCCTCTGCTGTAATAGCCCAGCAGTCAGATATAGTGGATTATGCCAGATTTCATAAACATAATCTGAGATGCTGTAAAACCAGAAGGGCCTTAAGGATTGTACTGCAGCCACCTACAGAGGCTTGGCTGCTGGAAATCAACACGAAGTGTATTGGATGGAGAGGGCTTAAGGCTGAAGAGACTCAAGACATGCTGGTTTCAGGCCAGATTCTTTTAGAGGGCTCTTATGAAATGGTTCCTGTATAATGGAGATTTCAACAGCTGAAAGACAGCAACATAAATTATTGTCTGCCTCAGATTAATTTTTTTCAGATAGAGTAAGCCAGTCTGATACAGAGATTCATGTTGCTGCAGACCCCATCTAGTGACCTTTTTTTTCTATCTATACTTGTATTTTAGATCTCTTTTTCTGCAGCAGGAAGCATTCTGCCAAGTCAATAAAATAAAAGAAGTTCTAAGCAGAGGCCTTTGCCTCCCCTGTGAAAGTGTCTACTATGTCTAAAGTTGAATGAGAGGAAATCAGGATGTTAAATTCGTTGATACTTAGCTATGCAATAAGCCATTTGGTCAATAGGGAAAAATCTGGCTTCTTGGAGGAAAGAAGCACAGTTCTGCACACTTTCCTTTATTTGTTATTTCTAGGTTTTCATCCTGCTGTCCGGGGGAAGGGTGACTTTCTGCTTGCTTTTATCACATGGTAACATTAAAAACTATATATCAGCTGGGATTTGCCTTCACAAAGTTATTACAAGTTAGCTATGATACTAATGACCAAGAAGCAAGCAGGTGGCCTACCTAATAATCTACAGAGGCTTTATTTTGAAATAAGGACACAAACCAGTACATACCAGTCGTCTGGGGAACCAAGGCCATACCAGAGGCCACTCCATAATGCAAAAGCAGCACAGTCATGTCCTCAGCTGTCAAAGTCACTATGTTTTGCACTGATGGCTCTCCAAATGCAGATCCTCATCCTGCTTAGACTCACAATTTCACCAAAATACATTGTTCCATCAGAATTTGTGCGACAATGAAATTGTGCATGTACCCACATGTCAACAGGTTCAGAATTACACTGTGAAAGAAAGTTACTTCCAAATGCAATTTTACTTATTTTTGTGTTGGGTTCAATAGTTCTTGGGCTGCAACATTTATTGTTTGCTGTAATTCCATGGTATTTACTAATTTTTGGTTATTGGAAATAAAATGTGTGTAAGTTCTAGCTTGAACAGGAATTCTACCATGCAGAAGTATGAGAGTGGATTATTAGGGTACAGAAATAACCTTTAATGTATTTTCTGATAGTTCCTTAGAAATATTTTTCTGAGTTCCTCAAAACTTTTGGAAGCTGGGACTTCTCATCAAAGTGCACATACCATGGAAGCAGGCTACATTTATTTCTATAGGGAGAGTAAAGTGGACCATTTTTATCAGATTTATATGAAGCATACACTTGTGGAAAGCCCAGGAACAGTTTACATCACAGTATCTAGTTTAAAATTTAAAGTTTATTCTTGATATCTGAGTATTTGTACCACTAGTAATGGATGAATCTGGGCTCTGCACAAATTACACTAGGATAGAATCTGCTCACATTTTCTGCAAAATAGAACTGAGATTATATTGGAATCTCTTTACTTTGCACTTTTTACACATAACAAGGCTACTTTTGCGTCCTTTAAATTTGCTTCCCCTTTGATCTAGTAATTTCCCCTCTAATTTCATGGGGTTTATGTTCTTTGCTCCTAACAAGAAAAAGGCCATCCTGTCTTGAAATGCGAAAGTTTATTTTAATCTACTGTACATTTCACTTAAATTTATTAATTTACCTTTCAATGTTGTAGAAATTGAGGTTACACCACCTCGTACCTGCAGTTACCACAAAGATTATCAACAGTTGCCTGTCCTTCAAAGGTATACACATTCATAACCAGACACGTACAGACTCACTGGCTTTGGAAAAAAAAATACTCCATTTGCAATTATTGGAATACCTCGATTAGTTACTCTTTGAAGAAATTCCTCTCTTGATTTATCCAGATTTATGGCTGGAAAGAAAATTTAAAATTAATTATGAAAATTCTTTCTGTCTGCAAAGTCTCAGCAGAGTGAGGAAGTTTTCTCTCTTTTAGGTTATTTACCCCTTTCCCTGCAGATTCTGCTGGTGTTGTTAACACCACCATATTTCACCAATCGTATGGGACACATTTCTGACAGTTGCTGGAGAGACACGAGGGCTAGACAGAGCTACACTAGGGAGGGGAAAATGAAGACATAACAGACTACAAGGAGGCAAATACTAGAAAGATACAGTAGGAGAAGCAGGAAAAACGACCACGTAGGAGACAAGCGAATACTATTCAACTATTCAAAACAACACAAACACTGAGAGTGAACGACTTACTAGTACAATCTTGATGTTTACCGTATTATTATTTTCCTACATCCCAAGTATCAGCCTGTTTTTATGACCTATCTGCCTTTTTCATTTTGTCCTCAACATTCAATCTTTAAAATGCATGACACGAAATATTTGGCCAAAGACCAAAAAGCAGTGACACGCCTGTGCTGTTTTTATGTCTGTACGTGGCAATTTACAGATTAACAGGAGCTGGTTTAAAGCTCGTTACTTCTCACACGGAGCAAGACGTCATTACAAAATAAAACCTGGAAAAGCAAGCTGGCTGCAGCCGCGTTCCCACCGCTCCCGTCAGGAACGCCGCGGGCGGTGCGGGACCCGGAGCCCCGCTGCCGCGGCAGCGCGGATCGCTGCCGCTGGTGTCTCCGCCGCTAGAGGGGGTCTCGGGACCTGTTTTTCCAAGATAAAAATGGGAACCGACTGCAGGGTATAGGGAGTTCGGAGTGGATTTTGGTTGCGGAAGGAAAGCGGCTGGGCGCGGGTTATACAGAGCGGGCAGGCAGTTTGCATGCTCTTCTGAGACACAGTGTAGCCGGGTGGGTAAGGCTTAGATTGCCAAAGGAACTTTAATGGGCTTCCTCGCTCCCGAAGTAACTTTGTCTTACAGACTCCCTGTTACGAAACATGGAAGGCTTTCATAAATCAGCGTCATGGCAAATAGGTTGTAAGCTTCTTACAGATCCCATGCCAGCGAGACTGTGCCATGCCACTCGGGTGCCCACCTTCCTGTCGTCTTCCCAGCCCCGTTTTATAAATTGAGATGGAAGCTTTGGCTGGCGATAAAGCACTGCAAAAGGAACAAGAAGGGCAGGAGGAAGCCTCCAAGCGATGCTTTCTTGGCTCTTCCCCTTTCCCACTTGCACACTAAAACACAGGGCAGCGGCCCAGCCTGGCTGGCCACAGACCCATCATTGACCCCCCGTTGGATGCCTGGCAGCCGCCTCCCGTGCGCCCCCAGAGCCGCAGGGACCGGGAGTGCTCCGGGAGGAGGTGGGGGGATAGATCTTAATTGTGGCCGGGCTGGGACCCCGCAGCACCCGCCGTGCACCTGGCAGGGAAAATCCGGTGTTGGTGTCGGCCTGATTTCTGTGGGTTTTTTTTAACAAAACGGATGCCAGAAGGGAGGGGGAAAAAAATAGAATAAAAAGGAAAAAAGTGAGAGTGGGAGCGTGCCAGG